>NW_008333900.1:0-766 GCF_000622305.1 Nannospalax galili
ACAGTGAACAAAGTCTTTGTTCAAAAAAATCTGAAAGAACAAGTTCTTAGAGCAGTTCAGTTCCCACTCTTGATTTAAATGGATACTAAGTGTAAGGCAGTGTCTGTTCAGATAGCCCCATAATGTGTAATCACAACACCACAGTGTTCTGTTTTTCATGACCTATTGTTTTCCAGTTTGTTTATTTTTTTGTGGGACTGTGACTGTCGAGATGTGTTTTAGTATCAAGAAGTTCTTTATTCAAATCTCTAATATTCGGGTTTCCGTTTAAGTCTTTCAAACATTTACATTTTTGCAGAGTAGTAGAGACTTTAATTTGCCACTCTCCTATGTTCCTAGAAAGTATGGGCACTCTGTTTCAAGGGACTGTATTTAGAAATTTTTGCTGAAAACTTTTTTCTGTAAGAAAAAAATGCCTTGTTCTGTTCGTTGTAAGCTCACTTTTTACATACTATTTATTCTTCCTGATGTGCATTGGATTAAAGTAATAAAATAAAGCCAAAATAACAAGATAAACTATTGTGAATGCTGATATTTGAGAGGTAGATCAGGGTAAAAGGCAGAGTAGAAAACTGGTACCTGCATAACTTAAATGTTGACATAAATACACATTTTTAAGGGACAATGGGAATAACCATGGACAATGCAGCATAGAAGTCTTGCATTCAAAGATAACTACAGTGGTGTTTACAACTGAACTGCATCTTTATTTTCACTGTTTTGGTCTTATCTCACTTTGTAGGATATCCATGTACAGTGCTTTGAG
>NW_008333900.1:842-1664 GCF_000622305.1 Nannospalax galili
ATCCAAGCTTTATCCATGTAGCACATGTTAATTAAAAGTGTCAGACTGGTAGAACTAACCTTGTTAGATGTTTAACAGCCATACTTTGAGGCCTATACTAATCTGGCCAGAGGAACTTAAAGGACAGTTTTGTCCCCTTGCACTCCAAGGTCGACTAAGTTCCAGGGGACTATGGCACATCTCTCAAAGTGTCCTGTAACTGTGGTGAGTCACCTGTCTTTTTTGCAGGGAGGCCATGGAGACCCCACCAGATGGACTTGAACCAGTATCCAGTCTGCAGTACTTTGAGGCCTATACTAATCTGGCCAGAGGAACTTAAAGGACAGTTTTGTCCCCTTGCACTCCAAGGTCGACTAAGTTCCAGGGGACTATGGCACATCTCTCAAAGTGTCCTGTAACTGTGGTGAGTCACCTGTCTTTTTTGCAGGGAGGCCATGGAGACCCCACCAGATGGACTTGAACCAGTATCCAGTCTACAAAGAGGAGGGTCAACTCAGAGGAAACATTTTCTCCATGCTGCCAAGTGAAAAGAGCCATGGTCGAGTAGGACCTTTGACTTATCTTCACATAGATGGAACTGGTAAAAGAAAGGAACCAGGAGCTCCTCCCAAGCATATGTGACCCCTGAGGAACATATCCACAAATGACCTTAAGTATAAATATAAATTGATTTATTTGGGCCAACTGTAAGGTCCTAAGCATACCAGAGAAAGTATAACCAAAGGGTAAAATCATCAGCATATTTCTTTAAGTGTTCAAGGGATTATACTTCCAGACATTAGGCTTAAGTCCATATAAAAAGTTATTTAGACAATTATTTCT
>NW_008333900.1:2399-3729 GCF_000622305.1 Nannospalax galili
GCAAAATGAAATAATGTAAGACAAGAAAACTATGATTTAAGAAATAATAAAAAAACACTCAAACTAATTGTTAAATTCTAAAATTCACTTGTTTTTGTTTGAAGATTAGGAGAATTATTCAGATAGGATTTCTTTTTTTTTTAGTTGAAATCAATTTTAATGTTATATTTTTTCCAGTTAATTATTTATTTAGTAACCACATGTGGGAACCTAAAGGCCCCGCCTTGCCAAGATGGTGCTGAGAGGAAGTTACTGGGGCATGGCCTGACTTGTTTTGAAGATCATCAGATTGGATGCCTCCATAAGCTTTCATGGGCTCCTGCCTTCATGCATGCATTGACCTTTAAGCTGATTGGAGAACTATGAGGGGTGGGGGAATTATAAGCACCCTGCCCCACTGCAATAAACAATTTCCTGCTTGATTAGACTCCCCATTGCGTCTCATTGTTCCCGGTGCTGGGGTTGGCAGGGGCTGGCGAACGGCATACTTACTCATCCCCAGTCGTCCTTGCACGGGGGTCACAGGCTTGAACCGCCCACAACTGGTGCCCAGTGTGGTGCTCAAAGGTAGGTGAAAGGGAAAGGATTGGGGCCGATCACAAGTCCAGGGTAAGCGATACCTGAAAGGATGGGTAACACAATTAATAAGCCTCAGGACCTGGCCCTTAAGGCGCTGAGCGATATGCTTAAAAGTAGGGGGTTGGATCTGTGAGATCCGGCAGTTCAAAAGGTTTTGGCAGAGGCCTTCCATTTGGCTCCCTGGCTACTTGGGGCTAATGTTTTTACTGTGGATACATAGGAACGTGTGGAACTCCTAGCTCGACAAAGGGAGGTGCAATTGGGGATTGGTCTCCCACTGGAGTTCTACCCTACTATCTTGGCCTTAATGTCATGCTTTTGGCCCAAGAGCCCTAAGCCCTTGGTGCCATTTACTGACAAGCCTTCAGAAACCCTGGTATTGGAATCATGGAAAGAGTTTGAGGAAGAATGCAGGAATACAACAGAAGTGAAGCAAAAAGCAGCCAAAGTAACAAACGGCACCTCAGGCATGCCCTGGCCAAATTCAGGTCTTCCCGGGACCCATGAAAACTGTCCCAATTCTCAGGACCCATGGGTTCCTTTTTCAGACGGAGAGAAAAAATACAGGGAGATAAACAAAAATGGTCCTGGGGATCGGCCACCCTCTTATCCTGGCCCCACTCAGGAATCATCTGTGAGGCCATGGGTGGAAGCATATCTATTAATGTAAACCCAGGAGGTGCTTGCCCTGACCCCTGGCATCCCTGGGAGGTGAAGGATTTAAAGGAATTTAAAAAGGCGGTGACTCAGG
>NW_008333901.1:0-300 GCF_000622305.1 Nannospalax galili
GTGGGGAAAGAGGAATGCTCATCCACTGCTGGTGGGTTGCAAACTTGTTCAGCCGCTATGGAAAGCAGTGTGGAGAACTCTTAAAAAACTACAAATGAAACTACCATTTGACACAGTTATACCGCTCCTTGGCATATGCCCAAAGAACTCATCCTACTGAAGTCACTTGTACATCAATGTTTGCTGCTGCTCTTTTCACAATAGCTAAGAGATGGGAAGCAACCTAAGTGTCCCTCAACTGACGAGTCAATAATGAAAATGGGGTTCATTTATACGATGGAGTTTTACTCAGCAGTAAAG
>NW_008333902.1:0-526 GCF_000622305.1 Nannospalax galili
ACTGAGTCCTGGGGATAGGGGATGGGAGGTTAACCAACAGCAGGCAAAGTCCAGAAAAGTCAGTAGTAAGGACAGGTGAAGGCTGGAGGGGGAGCCAGGAACAAGAGGGGCTCCTTTGGAATCCTCTTAATCCCACAGCAGTCCGAGAAACACCCTCTAGGTATTTCCCAGAAGGGCTGGACAAAACAGCATGCTTAAATCACACACATGTGCAAATGCACACATGTGTCAAACTTGTGACACATAAGCACAGATACACATGAACACACATAGTCACACATGCATGCACTTGCACACATTCATACATACACATGCACACATGCACATTCACTACATATGTATACACATGCATATGTACATGTGCATATAGACATACACATACAAATATATACATGTACAAATATATATACACATGCATGCATAAACATGTGGGCACACATGCATGTATAGCCATGCATATGCAAATACACATGGCTATATTCACATGTACACTCAGTCATGCATGCACATGTACACAGATGTACAT
>NW_008333903.1:0-957 GCF_000622305.1 Nannospalax galili
CATCATGGTTTTCCCTCTTAAGGTGCCCCCATTTCCCCTCTTTCTCCCTTATGAATACCCTTCTCCTATGGTCCTACCTCTCTTGAGTTCCTTCTTTCCCTTTATCCCCTAGGTTCCTTGCATACCCTTCCCTCCTTCCTCCCTTAAACTAACCGAATTTTTATCCAAATCTCCCTTATTAAGGCCTGTTTCCTCCTGTTCTTCTCTTTCATGTTCTTTCTTTTCCTTTACCTCCCTGGTTCCTTTCCATTATCCTGGTTCCTGTAGTTATGTCTGGATACATATTTGCTTATCAGGATTTGGTTCTAGGCTCCACATATGAGGGAGAACATATATCGATTTTTTTTCTGAGTCTGTGTTACTTCACTTAGTATAACAGTTTCTAGTTCCATCCACTTACCTGCAAATTTCATGATTACATCTTTCTTTACTGCTGAGTAAAACTCCATCGTATACATGAACCACATTTTCATTATCCACTCATCAATTGAGGAACACTTAGGTTGCTTCTGTCTCTTAGCTATTGTGAAAAGACCATCAACAAACATGGATGGACAAGTGTCTCTGCAATAGGATGAGTTCTTTGGGTAGATGCCAAGGAGTGGTATAACTGGGTCAAATGGTAGGTTCATTTGTAATTTTTTAAGAGTTCTCCACACTTCTTTCCATAAGGGTTGAACCAGTTTTCAGCCCCACCAGCAGTGGATGAGTGTTCCCCTTTCCTCATATCCTCTCCAACATTTGGTATCATTTGTTTTCTGGGTCCTAGCCAGTCTGACTGGGGTAAGGTAGAATCTTAAAGTGGTTTTAATTTTCATTTCCCTGATTATTACTGATGTTTAACATCTTTTAAGATGCTTTACAGCCATCTTCTTCTTTTGAGAATTCTCTGTTAAACTCCTTAGGCTATCTTTTAACTGGGTTACTTCTTGTCTTGATTTTCTGCTTTTTGAGTTC
>NW_008333903.1:1197-1851 GCF_000622305.1 Nannospalax galili
CAGTAGTTTCAGAGTTTCAGGATTTACATTGAGGTCTTTGAGCCATTTGGAATTGAATTTTGTGCAGGGTGAAAGATAGGGGTTTAGTTTCATTCTTCTACAAGTGGAGATCCAGTTTTGCCAGCACCATTTGCTGAACACGCTGTCTTTCCTCCAGTAAATATTCTTGGCACCTTTGTCAAATATCTGTTGGCTGAAATTGTATTTACTCATATTTGGGTCTTCAATTTTGTTCCATTGGTCTATTGGTCTATTTTTGTGCCAGTACCATGTTGTTTTTATTACTATAGCTCTGTAATACAGCTTGAAATCTCGTATAGTAATCCCCCCAGCATTGCTCTTAGTGCTCAGGGTTGTTTTGGCTATCCGAGGTCTTTTGTGCTTCCATATGAATCTTAGGATAGTTTTTTCCATTCCTGTGAAAAATGTCATGGGTTGAATCTATATATGAATTTTGGTAGGATGGTCATTTTCACAATATTAATTCTTCCAATCCATGAGCATGGGAGGTCCTTCCATCTTCTGATGTCTTCCTCAGTTTCTTTGATTGCTTGTTATTGTTATATAGAAAGGATATAGACTTTTGTAGGTCAATTTTGTAGACTGCCACTTTACTGAATGTGTTAATAATTTCTAGGAGTTTTGGGGTGGAAT
>NW_008333903.1:2836-3802 GCF_000622305.1 Nannospalax galili
TAATCTTTTCTTTTCAAAGAACCAGCTCTTGGAGTTGTTGATTCTTTGTATTGTTTTCTTTGTTTCAATTTCATTAATTTCTTCCCTGATTTTTGTTATTTCCTCTTGTCTCCTGGGTTTGGGTTTTGTTTGTTGTTGCTTTTTAAGTGTGTTGAGTTGCAATGTTAAGTCATTTGTGTTCTTT
This sequence comes from Nannospalax galili, assembly GCF_000622305.1. Taxonomy (NCBI): domain Eukaryota; kingdom Metazoa; phylum Chordata; class Mammalia; order Rodentia; family Spalacidae; genus Nannospalax; species Nannospalax galili. The sequence goes on from NW_008333903.1 coordinate 3,021, forward strand.
CCGATTTTTTGAAGAACCGCTTTCAGCGTGTCCCAGAGGTTTTGTTGTGTTGTATTGTCCTTTTCATTTAATTACAGGAATACTTTTATTTCTTTCTTAATTTCTCTTTTGACCCATTCATCATTCAGGAGTGTGTTGTTTAATCTCCATGTGTTCGTGTGGTGATTTTGGCTTCTTCGGGTGTTGATTGTAAGCTTTATTGCACTGTGGTCTGATAGAACACATGGAATTATTTCAATCTTTTTGTATTTGCTGAGCTTTGTTTTGTGCCCCAGTATATGGTCAACTTTGGAGACGGTTCCATGGGGTGCTGATTAGAATGTATGTCCTTTGGTGCTTGGGTGGAATACTCGGTAGATGTCTGTTAAGTCCTCGGTAGGTGTCTGTTATGTCCATTTGATGTATGGTAGTGTTTGATTTAGATGTCTCTCTGTTAACTCTCTGCCCTGTTGACCTATCTAATGAAGACAGTGGGTACTGAAGTCACCTACTATTAATGAGTTGGGGGTTAATCTGGGTCCTAAGGTCCTATAATATTGTTTTGATGAAGTTGGGTGCACCAGAGTTTGGTGAAGTTTGGTGAATTTTGGTGAAGTTGGATGAAGTTTGGTGCACCAGAGTTTGGTTCATGATTGTAATATCTTCTTGATTCATTGTTCAGTTGATCAAAATGAAATAGCCCTCTTTTTCTTTTCTGGTCAGTTTCAGTTTAAAGTCTATTTTGTCCGATATTAGGATTGCTACGCCTGCTTTTTTCTTAGTGCCATTTGCTTGGTATATTT
>NW_008333903.1:4752-9176 GCF_000622305.1 Nannospalax galili
TTCTGCTCTGAATTCATTCAGAAGTTTATCCTTATCTTCCTTCAGTTCTTTAATTCCTTTTCTTGCGTGTTCTTTAAATTCACTGAATTTTTTTATCATGTTTATAATTGTTCTTTTGAGTTCCATGTTCTGCATTATCTCTAGGGGGTTCTTACTGTATTCCTCTAGAGGACTAATGGTATTTGGTAGGGATATGTTATTTTGTTTTTTCATGTTATTATTTTTTCTCTTTGATTTTGACATGTGAATTTCTTTTGTAGTTTCTGATTCTTGTGTGAGACTCAGGCCTTCAAGTTTAGGTCTACTTCTTTTTGTTAACTTTATGTGTCTTTGTGGTTTACTTTTTGGGCATGAAAGGCTGATTCCTCTAAGCTTCTGGTTCTCTCTTTTGATTTTATATTGGAGCAGCCAGATTGCTTTTGTCTTCAGGAATTCCCACAGAGGCACAAGTCAGATGAGGATCAGATGCTCTCAGGCTTTCTCCTAAGGTCTGGATCCCTTCAGGAATGATTTTGGCCTCAGGAATTTGGGGGTTGGACTGGCCTGGGAGCCTGGCCCAGAAATATGCTGGTTTAGGGCAGCTTGTGTCTGTGCCACCCAGAGATGCAAAGGCAGATGGGGTGGGAAGAGGTCCCAAGGACTCCTGGGGACTGCACTGAGGAGCTGGGTTGGTCTGAATGCAAAGGATCAGGAAGAGCTCCTGCATCCCAGAAAGAGGCTGGCAGGTGGTGCAGGCCCAGGGAAGCAGACAGAGGTGAGGGTGGGGCCAGGTCCAGAAGCAGTGCTCCTGAGACCCAGAGAAGGCACTACTTTGGTCTGGATGAAAAGGATCAGGAAGAAGTATTGGTTCCCCAGGTGTCTGGGGCCCCAAGACAAGGAAAGGGACAGGGTCCAAACTCAGAGGAGAGAACGGCAGGGGAGATGGGAGGGTGACTGGGGCTGGGGTAGTCAAGGTGCAGAGAGCACAATGAACTTACCTGGGAGAGAGGCCTGCAAGTAGGAGAGAGCTGCCTGGGATTGTTTAAGGCCTGTGTGAAGATAAATTTCAAAAGGCTGCCTCTTAGCAAGAGTGAGCCTTCCAGCCTATGACTGCAATGCCTGTCCATCCGGTAGGGTCTTCTTTGACCTTCCCCTCAGTGTTTGTAGTTTGTGCACATAGACTCTGCATATATTTTGTTCAATTTACTACTATTAAATAAACGAGGGGACCCATGATCTAACAACTTCTTTTTCTTTGTTTCCTTAGATACTTTACTTAGTAATTTAATGAGGCGCCCTAAAGTTGGGATTTTAATAAAGCTTTTGAAAAAATTGTTTTTCTCAGTCCCAGCTTCCTCCAGGTAATCAGTCACGTTCTGAGAGCAGAAACTACCACCCTCTCATCCCTGGTGCCAGGAGGGTGCCAAAGGAACTCACAAAACCAGACTACAACACGTGAACACTCCCTGTCTTTTGTTCCAGCTGCTCCTGTGGGTTCCAGGGAAGTAGATTGGCTGCCTTCCCAGTTTGGTCAAACTGAACAAATTCATTTCTCTTTTTCATGTAATTTTCATCTTACTCTCAATGTGGGTAGTCAAGCAAATCCAATGGGTTGGGATCCAGAATCAAGCCTCTGACCTGGGTCCCAGTGACAGTGTAGTGAGGTTCTTGGGGCCAGACCCTTGGCCTGGCAGCAACAAGCAAGTTGCCTGCCAGTGAATCAGACAAGTACAATGAAAGGGAACAAATGAGATTGGTTGAATGTGGCTACATATGGAAGAGGAACAAATGAAGAAACCCATTGCCCCCCTGTCCAGTCCATCTTCAGAGCCCTGATATGAAGTTTAAGTTTAAATAGAGGGTAAGAGGTACACATATTTCTCAAGAGTATCTGTGGTCAGTAAACTGAGTAAACAGAGTCTAACTTAGCACTGTGGGTAGGGATCATCCAATCTGTTGAGGGCTGTGGAAGAAAGTTCCTGAAAAGAACCACACTGAACCTTCTGACAAGGCTGATTACCTGATTAGAACCTTCAAGGGTTGTGAGAACTGTTGCAGGTACAGAGCCTAATTACAGTTGATCTTGGGCTATCCTAAACTCCCTTAATAGCTGTTCCTGCCTGCTCTGTGTCTGACCTAACATCCTGTAAGGTGATACATTTAAGACTGTGTTAACTTCATAGACCCCTAGCTTCCACCAACCAGAAGTCCAGGGGTGTCAGATAGCATCTGGAGAGATGGCCCAGTCATTAAGAGTTCTTGCTGCTCTTGCCAAGGACCTGGTTCTGTTCCCAGCACCCACATCAGGGGACTCACAACTGCCTGTAACTCCAGTCCAGGGAATCTGTAACACCCTCTTCTGGCCTCTCTGGGCACTATACACATGTGGTGCACATACATACACTCAAGTACACATAAATGCACATAAAATATATACATCTTTTAAAAAAGGAAGGAAGGAAGGAAGGAAGGAAGGAAGGAAGGAAGGATAAAAAATGAATAAAACATACATAAACACAAGAAAAAAAAAATAAATAAAAAAGAAATAAAGGAAGGAAGAAAGGAAGGAAGGAAGGAAGGAAGGAAGGAAGGAAAGACTAGGACTGTGAACTTATCAGACAAGCCAGACCAACAAAGGAGGCAAGTCACCCTTTACACAGGTCATACAGAAGGAGAGCACTTGAAACTGGGACATGATGGCACCTACTGACAGTCTTCAAACCACCCGGTGTGTATATCATTTGATCCACAGGCAACAATTCCTGGCTGTCACCAGGGCTTCCACTCAGCACATGCACCCGTGACACAGCCCACAAAAGCTGCCTTTGTCCTGACTCAGCTCTGTGCCTCCCTCCAACAGAGAAACAAATATACTTACGGTTCTCACAGAACTAATACAGTTCTAAAACATGGGAAACTAAATGATAAGTTGTTTAGAACAGCATTGTCCGATAGAATTCTATGGAGACGTAACTATAGTTAAATGTAGCTGCTGTAACTCAATAACTGATTTTATTATTAGTTTTTTGAGACAGAATTTCATTCTTTGTCCAGGCTGGCCTGAAACTTAGTATATAGCCCAGCCCAGTTTCACATTCATGTCAGTCTTCCTGCCTCAACCATCCAAATCCTGGGATTTCAGGCATAAACCATTATATAAGAAATAGACTATGGTTTATTTTCAGTAAGAGATGCATTAGATAGATTTAGAACTCATCAAAGAATTACAAATAATCAGGAGGCACTAGGCTCCTGCACCTGGCACCTGCTTCCCTAGGCACTTTTAGTATATGTTAGGGTTGAAAAGTTATAGTCTGCTACAGGACTGAGTGGTAGGGGGAAGGGATTAGAGTCCCAAAAGGGTAGGGAATCTGGAGAGGGGGCTGAGCTAGATGGTGAGAAGACTGAAGCTCTCTGAAGTACCTGCCAGTAGGGGAAGGAGGGCAGGAACTTGTCTTTATTAGGCCTATAAAAACCACTGTTTCATGCCAAATTAGCCACTTTTGCCTTTGTTTAAGCTGGCACAGGGTTCTTCAGGATCATAAATAAAACTGCCTCAGTTTCCCTAGTCTCTTGAATTTGTTATTACAGAGTGGGAGTTGTTTCTCACAATTTCATCTAGCTGTTATTTATTTGAAACAAGGTCTTACAGAGGAAAAAGTGCCAGAGTAAAAGAAACATTCCCACATTTAATAACCAAGCCACAAACTACCAGGAGCCTGACCCCCTAATGAGTTACCTGTCACACAGACATCTGGAGCTTTGCTGCTAATGACCCTGCACCCTACCCAAGGCCAGGCTCAAGGAAAACAGCCTGTACTGTAAAATTTATCACTTTATGAGACAGTGAGATGCCTACCTATCCAGATATGGATACAGCACACATGTCCTGGTGATGCTGTAAGACTGGTGCTCCCTCTCAGCCTCAGGTGCCCCCACTCTGGGCTTGCCTACTGCCCATCCACAGTGTGCTTCAATAAATTGTCTCCATCTTTTCCTGTTCTGAGTAAGTTCCTTTTACCCACCTGCACCTCCTGTAAGAGTGAGAGGACAAGTCAGCCTTCGGGTTGCAACAGCAAGAGGTTTATTTAGTACACAGGTACCTGTGGGCACAAAGTCTCCTCATGGGACTTGCGCGCCTACAGGCTGGGGTTTGGCACTTTTATAGAGCAGAAGCGGGATACAGAAGCAGAAACGCGGTTATTGGTTAGTTTAAACTATTACAAAATGCTACAGGGAGAGCGGGGAGCTTACTTATCACTAAGCCAGATGTCTCAACCATAAAACTTATTTATCAGTGAGTTGGAGATGTCTCGGCCATGAAACTTACTTATCGGCAAGCCAGATGTCTCAGCCATAAAACTTACTTATCAGCAAGTTGGAATTCTTGACTGGTACGCGACCTGCCTGAGAGACTTCATGGCGCCTGACTTTTATTTTTTTCA
>NW_008333903.1:15383-21463 GCF_000622305.1 Nannospalax galili
TGTATTTTATGTGTATGCATGCATTCCCTGCATGTAGGTAAATGCACCTGTGTCATGCAATGCCCATGGAGGACAGAAGAGGCCGTTGGAGCCCCTGGAACTGGAATTAAGGACAGTTGTTAGCTGCCATGTGGGTGCTGGAAATCAAGCCTGGGTCCTCTGCAAGAGCAGCCAGTGCTCTTAATTGCTAGTCATCTCTCCAGCCCTACAGTCAGTGCTCTTAACCACTGAGCCATCTCTCCAGGCCCTCCAAAATATTCTTAATATAAAACTGTCAAATGTAAGGTTATTATTAAGGCTGGACTACCTGTAAAATAATGGCTGTATGCTTGGTAAAGATCTTTGCATTGTTTGCTTTTCACAGTGAGGATTACAGGAGGTATAATTCCAACAAACAATACAAAACCTTGGTTGTTAAAAATGCATCTGATGTATGATTATGAATGCATTCCCTGTATATGTGTATTTTGTGAGTGTGTGTATGTGTGTGTGTATGAGTGTGTGTGTGTATGTGTTTAAATCATTTACTCTGTACCAGATTAGCTTGGAAGCAAGTGCTCATGTCAACTAGAGTTGTTAAATTGGCCCAGTTTCTTTTTGATGTGCTGTAAAACTAAAATTTCAAAGGAAAAAGTCCCAACCCAACTGCTCCAACAGGCTAAATAAGCTTGGCCATATGGCCACTGTGCCAACTAAAAGGACAGAATGATGATAAACAGTGTAACAAGTAGAGGTGGCTAATAGTCCTAGACTTTTCTTTGGTAGAATTAACATGAGTTTTTAAGTTTTAATTTAAAACAAGCTTTTTCGTTTTGTTTTGCTTTTTGAAATAGGGTCTTAACTGTGTAGCCCTGGCTGACCTGGAACTTGCTCTATAAACCAGGCTAACCTCAAATGCACAGAGATCTGTCTCTTCTTCTGCCCCCCAAGTGCTAGCCACCGTGCTCAACACAAAACATTATTTCAAAAGACCATATATACATGATTATACAATTCTGGTCCAGATGTCATCTCCTTGATCATTGTCTCAATTCTGGTTCTACAGCATAGTTCCTATTGCTTGAGAGTATACTTTAATTTTAGAGATAATTACTCCTGCTCCAGGGTGCAGTGTTTCCTATTGGATAATTGCCCTCATGAGATGCTAAACTCTTTATTCCAAGGATTAAGAGAATGACTTATCTCTGTGCTTTTAGATGTTTTGTTTGTATGTGTGTACATGTAAATACAAACATTTTAAGGATTTTTTTGGCCACTATTGCCTCTTTAAAAGGAACAAATGAGTAAATGGAGTTTTCAAGGCCAATATCTTAGCCAAGCCTATATAAGATACAACTCTAAACATTTAACATTATTTTTTTGAAAGCTTATCATTTTTAAAACCTACTTCAGCCAGGCATAGTGGCATATTCTTTTAATCTCATCACTCAAGAGGCAGAGGCAGGTGGATCTCTGTGGGTTCAAGGCCAGCCTGCTCTATATAGTGAGCTCCAGGTCAGTCAGGGCTACTCTCAGTGAGACTCTCTCAAAAAAAAATAAAATAAAATAAAATAAATAAGGGGCTGTAGAGATGGTTCAGTAGTTAAGAGCACTGGCTGCTCTTGCAGAGGACCCAGGTTCAGTTCCCAGAACCCACTGATGCCCTCTTCTGACCTCCATGGGCATTACATGACACAGGTGCACATACATACATGCAGGCAAAACACTCATACACATAAAATTTAAAAGTTAAAAGAATGTATTAAAAATAATAAAACCTGCTTCAAGGCTTACAAAGACATCTTAAAGTTTACAGATAGTCTTAATATATTACATCATAATAATATGGGACAATTATTCATCTCTATGCTTTTAGTTTTTAAAAAGTTTTATTTTTATTTTACATAATGAGTGTTTTGCCTGCATTTATGTAAGTGGATCATGTTCGTGCAGTGTCCACAGAGGCCAGAAGAGGGTGTCATGATTCAGCAGAAAATAGAGTCACCTTCTAGGTTCCTTAGTCTCATCTATAAGAGAATTTAAGAATGGACTCAAAAAGAAGTTTAAGACAATTTTATTAGAATTTAAGGAAAAAAAAAAACCCTCAGGACAGGCAAGCCATAAATCTCAGCAGCTGCCTTGAGGAGGAAACTAGTACAAAAGCCATGAAGCCACATTGGTTTAGAGTCAAAGTAGAGGTCAGACACATGGTGGACTAGCAATTGCCTGGCAGGGAGGGGAAGGGAACTTTAGAGGAAAAAGTAAAGAAATCCAAGATATTGGGGCAGCCCAAAGTTTTAGGGACAGCACACCAAGAGAGGAGATATAAAGAAGAAAAGGAGAGGTAGACTTACATGGAGAGCTACATGTCTGTGGCTCCATCCAGAAGCACTGCACTGAAGGCTTGGCATCCCAGGTAGGAAGAGTTCACCATGTCATAAACTCAATAGGTATTCCACCCATGACTTAAGGAGAACCTGCCCTCCCAGGGATGGTCTTAAGACCAGTAAAACTGGAAGTAGGGTCTTCATCCAGGCTAGAGATTTTATTCTCCTGAACAGCCTTCTCCCATGGGGCTTTTTGCTACTGTAACAGTGGTGGCACATGCCTTTAGTCTCAGCACTCAGGGGGCAGAGGCAGGCAGATCTCTGTGAGTTCAAGGCCAGTCTGATCTACATAGCAAGTTCCAGGCTAGCTGGGGCTACAGGGAGACCCTGTCTCAAAAAGTAACCCCCCCAAAAGAATTGAACCACTAAAGCAAAGAATATTAAAAAAAATTTTTTAAACAAAAAACAAGAATGGAATATGCAGGAAATGTGGGACACCATGAAAAGACCAAATCTACACATCATAGGTGTAGAGGAAGGAAAAGAATCTCAGGTCAAGGCATGACCAAATCTTCAACAGGAGAAAACTTCCCTAAATTAAGGAAAGATACACCCATAGAGATAATGAAAAGCGCACAGAACACCAAATAGAAAGGACCAGAACAGATATTCCCCATGACATATCATAGTAAAAACACTAAATATACAAAGGTTACTGAAAGCTGCAAAAGAAAAACAAGTTACATATAAAAGAAAACCCATCAGAATTACATGACAGGTGACTTTTCAGTGCAAACAATAAAAGCCAGAAGAGCCTAGAGCAATGTTTTTCTAGTTCTAAATGATTGTAGATGCCAACGAGAATACTTTACCAAGTAAAGTATCATAGTCAGAGGGGAAAGAAAAATCTTCCATGATACAAATAGGCTGAAAGAATTCGTGTCCACCTGCCGGTACCAGCCGGCCAAGACGAACAGCACCTGAAAGGGGGAGTGAGGATGAAAGAAAAACAAGAGACAGAGAAAGATACTGGGAGGACTGTCAGTGGAGCCTGCAGCCCCGGTTTATTTCAGCTCAGCCTTCTTATACAGTAGAACATCAGATAGCCACCGTTTGCTTAGCTCAATTAGCTTCAACTGCTGTTTTTTCCCCACCTTTATCTGAGGGTCAAGGAACGGTCAAATACTTGTTGTGAATACAACCATTTAAATATCAACACATTCTTCCTGACTTGGCAGAACAATTCGGTACTTGTGTGCAAAACACACAAACTCTTGAGTCAAGGTGAAAGATCATAAAGTAAACAAGCAAGCCTGCCACAGCTCCGTATACATAATGGCTGTGCTTATACTAATGGCTCCCAACATCCACCAAACCAGCCCTACAGAGAATACTCAAAGCAATACAAGTGACCATACTCAAGAGGCTACAGAAAGAAAACAATTGAAGGTATAATTATGGAAACACAAAATAGAACTAAGAACACAAACAGAAAATAGAATGGCAGTAACCAATATATATCTTTCAATAATAACTTAAAATATCACTGGCCTCAGCTCCCCAGAAAATTGACACAGACTAGTTGAATGGATTAAGAAAGAAAATCCATCTCTTTTTTTGTCTATAAGAAATTTCCTCTTACCATCAAGGATAGGCACCCCTAAAATGGTAAAAGGATGGAAAAAACTATTCCAAGCAAATGGCACAAAGAAACAAACACATGTTGCAATCTTAATGTCTGACAAATTATAATCCAAATTAAAATTAATCAGAAGAGGGGCTGGAGAGATTGCTCAGTGGTTAAACAGCACTGGCTGTTCTTGCAGAGGACCTGGGTTCAATTTCCAGCTCCCACATGGTGGCTAACAACCATTTATAACTCCAGTTCCCTCCAGGGGAATCTGATGTCCTCTTTTGACCTCTGTGGGCATTGTATGATAGAGGTGTACTTACATACACACAGACACTATATTCATACTCATAAAATAAAAACAGTAAAATACTTTTAAAAAATCAGAAAAGATAAAGAAGGTCACTTCATTCTGATCAAGGGAACAATTGTCGAAGAAGACATTACAATCATGAACAAATATGCACCAAACCCTGGTGCACCCAATTTCATAAAAACAGTACTACTGGACTTCAAGACACAGATAAACCCCAACTCAATAATAGTAGGTGATTTCAATACCCCACTCTCTGCAATAGACAGGTCATATGGACAGAATAAACAAAGAAAGATCTTAATTAAATGATATCACACATCAAAAAAACCTAACAGACATCTACTGAATATTTGAACCAAGCATCAAAAAATACACTTTCTACTCAGCAGTTCATGGAAGTTTCTTTAAAATAGAACACACACTGAGTCACAAAACAAACTAACAAATACAAAAATATTGAAATAATTCTATGTGTTATATTGGACCACAATGCAATAAATCTTTTAATCAACATCAAAAGAAGTTCTAGTAACTACAAGAACTCATGGAGATTAAACAACACACCCTTGAATGATGAATGGGTCAAAGAAGAAAGCAAGAAATAAAAGTATTCCTGGAACCAAATGAAATGATAATACTGTTAGGGTCCGTGACTCGGTGGGTCTCTTCTGGAGAACAAATGCACGAGTTTGGAGATGCAAAAATCAAGCAGAGTTTTATTAAACCAGCTAGCTGGGGCCGACCGTCCTTCCAAGACACGCAGGTCTGGTTAGAGCGATCGACCCTGAGGCAATTTCAGGTAAAGATTATATAGGCTCCCACAACTCAGGTGTCTCAATCGGGGAGAGATCGTTGGTATGTGCCTGCACGAGTCTTTCCTGTTATCTTGTGTAAGCAGACATGCCTATAGACATGACACAGACCAGACAGGTCAGGTTATGGGGGACTGTAGCACTTTCCCCTATCTCCAGATGCCTGTGTCTCCAGTTGAGTTAATTGGTTACAAGCAGTAAATTCAAACAAGTAAATTCAAGCAGTAAATTCAGACAAGCAGTAAATTCAAACAAGCAGTAAATTCAAACAAGCGGTAAATTACTCTTTCCGTAACATTTCCCCCCTTTTTCTAGATCAGACTGAGGAATCTTCCTCAGCAGTATCTAAGACTTGGTATTTCTGGCGAAGGACCAAGAGATGGACAGTATCGATCTTTTCCTGAACAAACCCTAGTAGCCTATTTATTATGCAGGAACCAATAGTCACTAATAGCAGTAGAATAATTAGAGGTCCTGCGATAGCTGAGAGGAGAGTTGTAAACCATGGTCTATGCATAAACCAAGACTCAAACCAGCTTTCATTACTTTCATACTCCTTGCGCCTCCTCTCCAGGTCCTTTTTTAACTTGGTCAAAGATTCCCTGACTGCCCCTGTCTTGTCTACATAGAAACAGCATTCTTCTTTTAAAGCTACGCATAGCCCGCCCTACTTTAAAAATAGGAGATCCAAGCCCCTTCTGTTTTGTAGCACCACCTCTGATAAGGAAGTGAGAGATTGCTCCAGGTCCGACATCATCTGCTGGAGCTGTTCCAAGTCCCTGTCGATTGCTAGCCTTAGTGCCGTGAGCCCTTGCTCTCATGTTACTAGGGCTGCGATTCCTGTCCCTGCTCCAGCTATCCCCACAGAGAAGAGAGTTCCAATGGTTAAGGCAGTAATGGGTTCCCTCTTCTTTCGGAATGGACTCTGTTTTTCCTCCCAATAGGAGAGGAGGGATTCATGAGAGTGGTATGAAAGACGGGGCAGAATGGCCACAAGTACACAAAATTCATTATTA
>NW_008333903.1:27742-34266 GCF_000622305.1 Nannospalax galili
AGTTAAAAAAATGCCCCAGTACAAGTTCTAAGTCAACATACAGATCTGGCCACCATGTCCACAATGGGGCTGTATGGGAGGTGCGGTTCCATTCCTCATAGGCATCGCCGCTTCGCAGGATCCATGTCTGGAGTACTGGTTGGTGGGGGTTGATGTTCCGAGCTCCCGCTGACACTACTATTCTCTGGAGAGCCCATAACAGTGAGTTTATCAGCAGGAATCCTTTCATGTCCGGCTCAGCTGTAGCTTCAAGGGATTAGCAGGATTTTGCTGCACCTCCCACTTCTTTACACAGGATTCCGGGTCCTCGAGAGGCAGGGCCTTCCGAACGTGGGTGTGGTGGACCCAGGGAGCGATGCCGTCAACCTTTAGAGCAGTGGGGGTGGTAAACAGTACAGCATAAGGTCCCTTCCATCTGGGTTCGAGAGTTTTTACTTTGTGTCTTTTGACCAAGACCATGTCCCCTGGGACTAAATCATGCTCCACAGTTGGGGTTCTTTCCCCTTCATAGTATGCTTTGATTAGGGGCCAAATTTCCTGCTGTACTTTGGCAAGGGATTGCAACACATTTAAATAGTCGGGGGTTGACTTCTCTTCCCCCGGGGGCTGTACTTGCCGGGTTATTGGTGAAGGGGCCCCATATATTATTTCAAAGGGAGTTAGACCATGCACATAGGGGGAGTTCCGAACACGGAAAATGGCCAAGGGGAGGAGGGCCACCCAGTCACCATCAGTCTCAATTACCAATTTAGAAAGGGTCTCCTTTAATGTCCGATTCATTCTTTCTACCTGCCCAGAGCTTTGTGGGTTATAGGCACAATGTAACTTCCAATCCATCCCCAAAGCCTGGGCTAGTCCCTGTAGGACTTTACTAATGAAAGCCGGGCCGTTATCGGAACCTATAGCCTCAGGGATCCCATATCTGGGGACTATCTCCTCTATTAATTTCTTTACCACCATCTGGCTAGTTTCATGTTTAGTTGGAAAAGCCTCCACCCATCCTGAAAAAGTATCCACCATGACCAGCAAATACTTGTACCTACACTTTCCTGGCTTTACCTTGGTGAAGTCCATCTCCCAACTTCTTCCTGGGGCCCTCCCCCTTTCCTGGATACCTGTCAGGTGGAGCCCCTTTGCACAGCTCTCGCATCCCCCCGTGACCTGATGTGCAGCCTCATTCTGGTGTGGAAATACCAACTGTGCATTCTGAAAAAGACTGAGCAACTTCTTCCAACCTAGATGGGTGGATCTGTGTAGGTTGGTGAGCATATATTTTCCTAGTACTTCTGGTAAGATCAGTCTACCTTCCCAGTCCCTACTCCAATCTCCCTCCCCAGGCTTTTCTCCCAGAGCTTGTTTTCTTATCCACTCAAGGTCCCATGGAGAATAGTCAGGTCTGGGGGGTAGGGTGGGTCTAAGAGAGCTACCCTCCTGGCCTCTGCATCAGCAAAGTTGTTACCAATAGCCTCAGGAGTCTTTCTGGACTGGTGCCCAGGCACATGTATAACTGCCACCACCCTCAGCTTTTCCACAGCTTCTAACAGTCTTTGGACTTCCTGCAAGTTCTTCAGCTCCTTTCCTTCTGTGGACCAGAATCCTCTTTTCTGGTAGATGGCGCCATGAACATGCACAATGCCAAAAGCATACCTGCTATCGGTATAAATGTTAGCTCACCTGCCTTCTGCCCTTTCCAGTGCCTCTGCAAGAGCAATAAGTTCTGCTTTCTGGGCTGAGGTGCCAGGGGGCAGGGCTGCACTCCAAATGACTTCCCCCTTGTGTGTCACTACTGCTGCTCTGGCTCGTCTAACCCCATCGCACACGAAGCTGCTTCCATCTGTATACCAGTCTAATTCACTATCTGGCAGTCGCGTGTCTCTCAGATCTGCCTGTACCTGGATGATTTCAGAGAGAATGTCTCTACAGTCATGGATGGGGGTTGACAGGTCTGGGTCTGGCAGGAGAGTGGCAGGATTCAGGGTCACTGGGGCCAAGAAGGTGATTCAAGGAGAGTCCAGCAGGAGCCCTTGGTAGTGGGTGAGCCTGGCATTTGTCATCCATTTCCCTGGAAGGTGCCTGAGAATCCCCTCCACAGTATGCGGTGCTGTCACCCTCAGGTCCTGGCCAAAGGTCAGCTTGTCAGCTTCCTTTACCAGTAGGGCAATGGCTGCCAAGATGCACAGGCAAGATGGCCATCCTGAGGCCACTGGGTCCAGCCGCTACCAAGACGCGCAGGCAAGATGGCCATCCCAAGGCCACTGGGTCCAGCCACTTGGACAAGTAAGCCACCGGTCTCTTCCACGGGCCTAGTTGCTGGGCCAGGACTCCTTTGGCCACTCCCTTCTTTTCATCTATAAACAACATGAAGGGCTTTTCTGGGTCTGGCAGAGACAGGGTGGGGGCCTGGAGAAGAGCTTCCTTTAATCCATCAAATGCTTTTTGTTGTTCCTGACTCCACCTCCAATCCGGTCCTTCTTTGGTGGCTTCATACAGTGGACGGGCTATCTCTGCATACCCTGGGATCCAGAGTCTGCAAAACCCAGCTGAGGCAAGGAATTCCCTCACTCCCTGGGGAGAGGAGGGCACAGGAATGGTCAGGATAGTCTGTTTTATGGCTTGAGTTAGCCATCTGGCTCCTTCCGCTATCTTGTACCCCAAGTAAACCACTGACCTCTGGCAGATGTGCGCCTTTTTGGCGCTGGCCCGATATCCCAGGCTGCCCAGTTCAGCCAACAGGTTCCTCTTAGCTTCCATGCACTCTTCACGGGTTGCTGTAGCCAGCAACAGGTCATGCACATACTGCAGCAGAGTCACATGGGGGTGCCTTCTGCGGAAGGGCTCCAGATCTTGGCTTAGTGCCTCATTGAACAAGGTGGGAGAGTTCTTAAAGCCTTGTGGCAGTCTGGTCCAGGTGAGCTCCCCTGTCTTCCCCCCTCCTGGTTCATGCCACTCAAAGGCAAACAAGGGCTGACTGGCTTCAGTGAGAGGGACGCTGAAGAAAGCATCCTTCAAGTCTAGGGTGGTATACCACACATGGGATGGTGGCAGGTGGCTAAGTAGGGTGTATGGATTGGGTACTGTGGGGTGAATGTCCTCTACTCTTTCATTTACCCTTCACAAATCCTGCACCGGTCTGTAATCTCCACTGCCAGACTTTCTCACAGGAAGCAGGGGTTTATTCCATGCTGACTGGCAGGGTTTAAGGATTTTTACTTCTAGCAGTCTATGGATGTGAGGCGCTATTCCCTTCCTAGCCTCTTCTGGCATCGGGTACTGCCAGACCTGAATGGGCAGGGCCGTGGCTTTGAGTTGGACCACACCTGGGGGCAGGTGCTTAGCAAGGCCGACTCCTCCGGTTTCGGCCCAGGTGGAAGGGAACTCCTGCAACCAGGAGCTCATGTCTCCCTGCCCCCCTTTTCTAGAGCCACTGGGAATAGGTGATATTCATCAGCCAGAGATAAAGACAACACATGTACTGGCTGCAGGGGCTGTCCTTCTGAGTCCATGACTTTTATCCCTTTAGGCTCAAAATGGATACGTGCCCCGATCTTGGTGAGTAAGTCTCTACCCAACAAAGGTGCGGGACTCTCAGGCACAACCAGGAAGGAGTGGGAAACCTGATGCCTTCCCAAGTCCACTTTCCTGTTGGTGGTCCAGGCGCACCTCTTAGTTCCTGTAGCTCCTTGGACTATGCTTGTGCATCCTGGATTTAGAGGACCGTGAGCTTGATTGAGAACTGAATACTGTGCCCCAGTATCTACCATGAACCCAATGGGAGTTCCCTCCACACACAGAGTTACCAAAGACTCGGGGAGGGGTGCCGAGCCCTGTCTCCATCAGTTTCCTTCTCCCAGGTGGAGGGTCCTGATAGGGCTCCCTCCTCCTTGTCTTCCTCTTCTTTGTGGGCACTCTCTCTTCCAGTGCCCATATCTTCTGCACAGGGTGCACTGTTCCTGCCCTAGTTTAGATGGGCGGGGTCCTGTTCTCTGAGGCGGCTCAGGGCTCCCTTTCACTCCAGCCAAGAATATTCTGGCCATCTCTTCCCTCTGCTTCTTGTTCTCTTTTCTTTGAAATTCTCTGTCCTCTTTCCTATTTTTATCCTGCATCTCCCGTTCCTCCTTCATTAGCCTCTCCTCCCTGTCCTCTGGAAACTCCCTAGCATTAAAGACCTTCTCTGCTTGTTGCAGCATCTCTCTAATAGAAATCTCTCCCAGATCATCCCACTTATGGAGTTTTCTCCTGATATCGGAGGCTGCCTGGTTAATAAAAGAGAGGACTACAGCTGACCTGTGTTCCTCTGCCTCTGGGTTTATAGGGGTGTATTGCCTATAGGCATCAAATAGCCTTTCCAGATACACAGCTGGGCTTTCAGTTTCTCCCTGAACAATTGTTTTCACCTTAGCCAGGTTAGTGGGCCGTCTTGCAGCCCCCTGGGACCAATCATAAGCGTCTGATGGTAGACTCGGAGCCGCTCCCTACCTTCTGCCATGCCAAAATCCCAATTTGGGCAGATGAGGGGGAATGCTTCATCGATGGCAGGCAGGGTAGTGGGCCTCCCATTTTCTCCCAGGACATTCTTCCTGGCTTCATTCAGGATGCATTCTCGCTCTTCTGTTGTGAAGAGGGTGCGAAGTAGCTGCTGGCAGTCGTCCCACGTGGGACAATGGGTGTACATAATGGATTCTACCAAACCTATTAGACACTTAGGGTCTTCAGAAAAGGGAGGATTTTGGGTCCTCCAATTGTAGAGATTGCTAGAGGAAAATGGCCAGTATTGATACTGCTGAACTCCATCTGGGCCGTTCGGACCAGCAGAACTGGCATGGCTCCTCCTGTGGTGGAAGATGGAGCTTCCCCCACTCAGTCCCTGTTTCCTCGAGACCTTAACTGCATCCCTCCCACCTCCCCAGGTCGTCTATCCTCTCCTGTAGAGGAGTCTGGGGAGGGGGAAACCACTGGATTCCCATGGGGACCCCCAGCTCCATCCCCCCCTCCATAGGCTGCCTCGGCTTCTCCTCATGGAGCTGCATAAGGTGGTGGCTGTTCAACAGGTAAAGGCAGGTAGAGGGAGGAGCTCTTGGGGAGAACTAGCGGAGCACTAGGATCCCCACCTCTGCAACTGGAGGACTTCAAACCTTCCTGGGTGACCATGATGGAGACTTTTGGTGGGCAAGCATGAGGCTTTCTCACCAAGAGGGGCCTTAACCAGGATGGGGGATCCTCTGCCAGATTCTCCCACAAAACGATATAGGGGAGTTGATCTGGGTGGCCCTCTGGGTCAGGCTAGGTAATGACAGCCTTGACCTTGCTGATGGTGTCCAGGGAAAGGGACCCCTGGGTCGGCCAACCTACTCCAAAGGTGGGCCATTCAGTCAAGCAGAAAGTGCCAAACTTACCTTTCCTGATGCTAGGGCCCAATTTCAAAGCCCATTCCTTCGCCTCCAAGAAGTGAGAGAGGATTAAACTTTTAGGAGTGGCCTGAGTCTGGCCCATGGTGGAGGTCACAGAAGAGAGAGAGAGAGAGATGAAAAGGGAGAAGTGAAGATGCCACTCTAAACAATGATGGCCAGTGGGTGTGCTTGTGGATGGGTGCCTGTCGTTGCCCAGTTTTTCTTCTGCGGGGGACGTGAATTTATCTGGGATTCATGCCTGGGACCCCCTTATCCTGTCACGGGAGTCTTTCAGCGGCGAGTACCCTATGGCTCTTACTGGCTCAACCCGTGCCCGCGGGGCTTTCTCAGTGGCTGGAGAGAGGGATGGAGAGGGGTGGGAGATACAGAGAATAAATGGAAGGAAAAGGAGGAAAGGAAGGTTTAAAATAGAGAGCGTAGAGAAAAATACAAAACCAGACCCCCCCAGTAAGACAATTAGCACAACCATCAAGCACGTGCACCACATCTCATTGCATTCGCTCTGACCGGTCCTCCTCGCACCCTGGCGCACACCGCATTCACCACCTTCACGCTCACCTTCGGGATCCCTGAGACTCCTCGTGATTCTCCCAGAAGGCGTCCACTCGGACTGCCTCAAGGTAACGAGCTCGACCTCCTCTTCCTCTGGCGCCAGGTTTCTGCCGATCAGGCTTCCTCCTCAGGGCCGACACACTCGGACCCTAGGTGCCAGGACTTGAACCCGGACTTCCCTGCTCAGGACTCGAACCCGAGACCAGACACAGGATGGCGATTCCCGCTTCATTCTGGATTTTACAGACACGAGGGAGCCACCCTCGATTTACACTGCCCTGTCCAGAGAAAAGAAACTCTGCCCCCGTTCGTCCTTTGATCCCCAGAAGCCCCCCACGAATCCCGGGACAAGCCCCCAAAATGTTAGGGTCTGTGACTCGGTGGGTCTCTTCTGGAGAACAAATGCACGAGTACGGAGATGCAAAAATCAATCAGAGTTTTACTAAACCAGCTAGTTTGGGCCGACCTTCTTTCCAAGACACGCAGGTCTGGTTAGAGCAATTGACCCTGAGGCAATTTTAGGTAAAGATTATATAGGCTCCCACAACCGTTACACAAAAGCCC
>NW_008333903.1:34300-45236 GCF_000622305.1 Nannospalax galili
TTACAACTCCCTTCAGGTGTCTCAATCGGGGAGAGATCGTTGGTATGTGCCTGCACGAGTCTTTCCTGTTATCTTGTGTAAGCAGACATGCCTACAGACATGACAGAGACCAGACAGGTCAGGTTATGGGGGGCTGTAGCACTTTCCCCTATCTCCAGATGCCTGTGTCTCCAGTTGAGTTAATTGGTTACAAGCAGTAAATTCAAACAAGTAAATTCAAGCAGTAAATTCAGACAAGCAGTAAATTCAAACAAGCAGTAAATTCCTCTTTCCCTAACAAATACAACACAACAAAACCTCTGAGGTACATTAAAAGCAACCCTAAGAGAAAAATTTACAGCTCTAAGTAAGAAAAATCACTTACTGGTACAACTCAAAAATCTGGAAAAGCAAGAACAAACCAAACCCAAACCCATCAGATGAGAAGAAATAATAAAAATCAGAGCATAAATCAATGAAATTGGAACAAAGAAAATAATACAAAGAACCAATGATTGGGCTGGAACAATGACTTAATGAATAAGAGCTGTCTGCTCTTACAGAAGACCTGGGCTCATTTCCCAGCACCCACATGACAGCTAAAAACTGTCCATAATTCCAGTTCCAAGGATCCCTCATCAGACCTCTGCAAGCATTGCATAACACAGGTGCACTTATACGCATGCAGGCAATAGACTTATACACATAAAAAATTAAAAATAAGTAATAAATAAAATTTTTTTAAAGGAATCAATGATTCTAAGAGTTGGTTCTTTGAAAAAGACAAACAAGACAGACAGGCCATTGGTCCAGCTAACCAAAAGAAAGAAAGAACAAACCAAAAAAATCAAAGACGAAAGGGAAAACATCACAACAGACACCAAAAAGATCCAGAACTTTATAAGAGAATACTTTAAAAATCTGTATTCCAGAGGTCAGAGAGATGGCTCAGCAGCTAAAAGCACAGACTGAAAGCCAGGCATGGTGGCACATACCTTTAGTACCTGCACTCAGAAGGCAGAGGCAGGTGGATCTCTGTGAATTTAAGACCAGCCTGGTCTACATAGCAAGTTCTAGGTCAGCTGGGGCTACAGGGAGACCCTGTCTCAGAAAGACCAAAGGGGGGGGAGCACTGACTGCTCTTACAGAGGACCTGAGTTTGATTCCCAGCACCCACATAGTGGCAAACAACTATCCCTAACTCCAGTTCCAGGGGAATTGGAAGCCCTCTCTGACCTCTGAGGGCATTGCATGACATGGATGCACTTACGTACATGCAGGCAATACACAAATACACATAAACAAACAAACAAAAACCTATACTCTATTAAATACAAAAATCTAAAAGAAATAAATGAATTTCTAAATTCAATGGAACCACCAAAGTTAAATGAAGAGATCAACAACTTAAACAAACCCATAACAAATAAAGAAATCAAAACAGTAATACAAACCTCCCAACTAAAAATAAAAGTCAAGGCCCAGAGAGCTGGAGAGATGGATCAGCAGTTAAGAGCACTGACTGCTCTTGCAGAGGACTGAGGTTTGATTCTGAGCACCCACATCATGGCTAACAACTGTCCATAACTCCAGTTCCAGGGTATCGGATGACTTCTTCTGACCTCCATCGGTATTGCATAACACGGGTGCACCTACTTACATGCAGGCAATACACTCATACACATAAAATAAAAATAATAATAAATTTTTAAAATTTTTTTAATTATTCAAAAAGATAGAAAAATAAGGAGAACTCCCAAACTCCTATGAAACCAGTATACCTATAATGTACAAACCAGGCAAAGATACAACCCAAAAGGGCAACTATAGGCCCAGATCCCTAATGAACATAGATGCAAAAATTCTCAAGAAAATACTTGCAAATTGCATATAGACACAGATCAAAAAGATCATCCACCATGATCAAGTTGGCTTTATTCCAGAGATGCAGGGATGATTCAATATGCATAAGTCAATAAATATAATGAATCATATAAAAAGACTTAAAGACAAAAATCACATGATCATCTCAATAGACACAGAAAAGCCCTCTGACAAAATCCAATTTATGGTAAAAGTCCTAAAGGGAATCAGAGTGGAGGGAGCATGCCTCAATATAACTAAGTTTAAATACAACAAACCCACAACCAACATCATTCTTAATGAAGAGAATCCTGAAGGATTCTTATTAAAATCAGGAACCAGACAAGGCTGTACACTATCCCCAGTCCTTTTCAAAGTAGAGCTTGAAACTCTAACTAGAGCAATAAGACAAGAGAAGGAAATTAAAGGGATGTTAGTTGGAAAAGAAGTGGTCAAATTATCCTTATTAGTAGATGATATGATATTATACATAAAAGATCCCAAAATTCCACCAGAAAACTTCAACAAATGGTCAACACTTTCAGCAAAGGTACAAAACCAATTTACAAAAATAAGTAGCCTTTCTATATACCAATAACAAATAATCAGAGAAAGAGTTCATAGAAACATTCCCATTCACAATAGTTGTAAAAAAAAAAAAATTGGGGAAGACACTCAGGAGTTGGAAAGTCATCCCACACTTATGGATAGGTAGAGTTAATGTTATGAAAATAACCATCCTACCAAAAGCAATTTATAGATTCAATGTAATCCCAATTGAAATCCCCATGACATTCTTTACAGACATAGAAGAAAAACAAAAAGGAAAGCATCCTAAAATTCATGTGGAATCACCAGACCCGGATATCCAATGCAATCCTGAGCACAAAGAGCAATATTGGGAAGATCACCACACCAGCTGTCAAATTATATTACAGAGCTATAGACATAAAAGCAGCATGGTATTGCCACAAAAACACACATGTAGATCAAGGAGACAAAACAGAAGACCCAAACATGAGTTGGGTCTTTCAGTCACCTGATATTTGACAAAGAAGTCTAGAATACACACTGGAGGAAAGGAAATGGTGCTGGCAAAACTGAATCTCTACATGTAGAAGAATGAAAATGGACCCATATCTATCGCCCTGCACAAAAGTCAACTCCAAATGGGTCAAAGGACTCAACAAAGGAAACAACCAATGAGTGAAAAAGAAGCCCACAGAGTGGGAGAAAATCTTCACCAGTTCTACACCTGACAGAGGATTAATATCCAGAATATACAAAGAACTCAAAAACAAAGAATCAAGAAAACAAATGGTCCAATTTAAAAAATGGGCTATTGTGCTGGATAGCTTTAGTGTCAACTTGACACACCTGGGTTGAGGGATCCTCAACTGGGGGGTTGCCTCTATTGGACTGGCCTGTGGCCATGTCTGAGGGGCATCTTCTTGATGAGTGATGTGGGAGGGCCCAGCCCACTGTGGGTGGTGCCACCCCTGGGCAGGTGGGCCTGTGTTGCATAAGAAAGAAGGCTTAGCAGGGGCCAGGGGAACAAGCCAGTAAGCAGCATTCCTCCATGGCCTGTGCTCCAGCTCCTGCTTCCAGGTTCCTGCCCTGAGTTCCTACCTTGGGGTCCCTGATGAACTATGACCTGGGAGATGTAAGCTGAATAAACCCTTTCCTCCCCAAGTTGGTAGTGGTCAGAGTGTTTTGTCACAGCAATGAAGAAACAAACCAGGACAGTTATGGATCTGAATAGAGAGCTTTCA
Organism: Nannospalax galili; assembly: GCF_000622305.1. NCBI lineage: Eukaryota > Metazoa > Chordata > Mammalia > Rodentia > Spalacidae > Nannospalax > Nannospalax galili. The sequence continues at coordinate 37,915 of NW_008333903.1, forward strand.
AAAGAACTAAAATGCCAAAAAAAAGTGTTCAACTTCCTGAAATTGTTACCATGTTGGAACACGGAATTTGGGGTGACCTAATCTGTGTTTCCAGGTCATGGTCACTCATATTTGGCTCTAGAATAAACTATTTCTTATCCCCTTTGGGGTGAGAGTTGTATTTTTGTGCCACCTGTATTTGAGTCAGAGTAAACAATCCCTTTGAGGTAACAGTCATGTCCTCCATAGGCGCCACAGTATTCGGTATTCTTTTGTTAGTGGAATTATGAAGGTAACAGGGACAAAGTTCAGCATAACTCAAGATAGGAATGATAAAATGATTTCAAACAAAATATAAGACATTATTCTCTAAAATCCTGAATAACATTAAAGGAAAAATATTCAAACTGGGTGTGATGGTGCATGCCTTTAAACCCAGCACTCAGGAGATAGAGGCAGGGGAGATCAAGGGAAGCCTGGTTTACATAGGGAGTTCCAGGCTAGCTGGGGCTACAAAGAGACTGTCTCAAAAGAAAGGAAAAGAAAAAATATTGAGTGATATGTATTAAAACACAGTAAGGCAGCCTTTGCTCAAAAGGAATAGAAAAGCTGGGGATGTATGTGTCTCCTTTGGTCTAGTGAGTGCCTAGCATGCACAAAGCCCTGGGCTCAATCACCATGTCAAAGAAAGTTCCCAGAAAGAATTCCTACATCTTGGACTGAATTTCCTGAAAGGCTGATCAGCACTTGGATTGGAGAGAGTCTGGAATATTGCAGATCCAGAGCCTATTCACAAATCATGTGGGGACATCTTTGACCCCATAAATAGCCATACCTGGCCTACCTCTGTTTCTGAATTAATATTCTTGTGACTAATAAAATGTATTAACTTAGCAGACCACCATGTTTCACCAATCAAAAAGCTAAGAATGTCATCAGACAGCATCTGAGACCTATAGTACAACCCCCCCTTTGCTATGACCTGCCTACTGAATGCATCCACCAATGTATTTGAAGTGTCTTGATTTATGACTTTTCTTTGTTCTGTTACTATAAAAATGCAAGGCAACTGTTACCATGCTGGAACATGGAATTTGGGATAACCTGAATCTGTGTTCCCAGGCCTGAGAACTCATGGAGACAGTAGGGTTTGTCAATCACCTGGTCAAGGACCACACCTCTGCAAGGTGGGGTCACCTTAAATCAAGCTAAATTACCCTTTTAATGAGCCCCTTGTTTTCCTTCCCCAAATTCCTGCCCCTTAGCACAGCAGCTTACAGGGCTGCAGTCATGAGGCTTCCTAAGTCTGCCCACTTTTCTGAGTTATTCAGAAAAGCATACCTTCTCCTTTTCTTCTTTCTATCTCTGTTTTAAACTTGCTGTCCCTCACACTTTGGGCTTCCTTACTCTTTCCCCAAAGTCTCTCTCCCTGTCATGTGTGTATTTGCCTGCATTGTGAACCTCTGTGCTAGCTTGATTCAAACAGCTTGGCTTTTCTCCTCTGTTCTTATTATGGCTAAAAGCTTTTGCAATATGATGGCAATTAAGAGCTTCAGAGCAGGAAAACTCTGTGACAAGAGATAGGTATGGGGGAGGTAAGCAGTCGTATCGCTTCGAGGCTTACAATGACATCTCAAAGTTTATACATTAAAATAATATATTTAAGATAATTGTTCATCTCTATACATATGAGGTAAAATAATTGCTTGGGAAATTTATGTAAATGTTATTGTGTCTCATGGTATTAAAAGGGTTAAGTTAATAAATGATAAAATAAATATTTTAATAAAAGATTTCCATATATAAATTAAAATGACAGGATCTTTCCAGAATAGAAGGGATAATGAAAATTTTAAACAAACTTATTAAAGATCTGAACAGGTTTATTGAGGTACCAAGTTGTTAATTTTCAGTCCACTCCTCTGGCTTATACTGCACACCAGGTTAGAGATTTGGATTGAATGGATGCAGACAAGTACTGGGTTACTTATGGCTACTGAACGATGTCTTTTCTGCTTCTCTGTATTATGCAAATGTTACTTTTGGTGCTTTCTTTTGCCCATAACAAGAATAATTTTGCTCAAGAAAAACTAGGTTTTACCTCCTTGAACCAGATATATGCAGTCTAGAAGAAAACAGTTTCAGTGAAGCTTGGTCTAAATTCTGATCAGTTTATTTCCTGTCCATAGGTTTGTGATATGATGCCTCCATTCCTTCTGAAAACTGTAAATCAAGATATAGGAAACTAAAAGGAGACTGCTTCTGTTTGAAATAGAATAGCCTTTATATGAGACAGACTTAAAAATTCTTGTTTTAAAAATCCCTTTCCTGGGCTGTGCCTAGTTAACTGTGATGATAAATGTCTTCCAGTCAAGGTTTATTTGAGAACATTTGGATTTTGTTCAAGCTTTATCTACATATTACACAGTGATTAAAGCTGATAGGTAAAAAGTTGGCGGAGAATGAGCAAATGGAGGAGGAGGCACCAGGACACAGATAAAACTCAGCAGGATAGAGCTTTATTTTGCACGGGACACGTTCCCTTCGTGGAAGGGAAAATGTCTGCCCATGAATTGTGAGCTGGGGCTTCAGGGTGCTGAAGGCCAGAAGTTTTTTGGGAAAAATCAGGTGCTGGGAAGCAGGAGAAGCAGGGCTTGTAAACCTGCTTCTGTTTCATCTGACAGCCAGGATCTGGGTCAGGAAGTGTTTACTTTTTTGTCCTCCTAAGACAAGGGAAAAGCTGCTGTACTAAAACAGCTCCTAAAATCTCTGGTTAACAGGCATAATCTGCTTATCTTGTCTTTGGAGATCAGAGGAAAGGCAGGCTGCCTCTTAGAAAAGAATCTGCTTCCCTTGACTTCAAAGGCCAAGGTGTTTATCAGCTCAGTTCCCTTTTTCAGGCTTGAAAAATCCAAAGTCCATAGGACCCTGTTGGGGATGGGGGAAGCTGCTGCTGTTTGAAACCATAATAAAAGGTACCAGGCTGGTGCAACTGACCTTCTTGGATGGTTAATAACCATACTTAAAAGCCCATACTAATCTGGTCAAAGGCACTTTTAAGGGACAGTTTGTTCCTTGCCATTGAAGGTTAACTAAGCCCCAGGGGATTATGGGGAATCTCTTGATATGTCCTGTAGCTGTGATGAGTCACCTGTCCTCTTGTCAGAGGAGGTCATGAAGACCCCACCAGAGGGACTCAAACTAGTGTCCAGTCTGCAAAGAGGAGGGTCAACACAGAGGAAACATTTCCTCCATGCTTCCAAGTGAAGCCCCAGTCAAACAGGACCTCTTGACTCATCTTCACATAGATAGAAGTGGAAAAAGAAAGGCCTAAGGAGCCAGAGGCTCCTCCCAAGCTTCACTGAATCCTGAGAACCAGATCCTCAACCAACCTTAAAAGTAAAAGTAAATTGATTAATTTGGACCAACTGTATGGTCTTAAACACCCAAAAGGAAAGTATAACCAAGTACTAAAGGTAATCAGTATATTTCTTAAAAGTCTGAGAAATTATGCTTCCCAGACATTAGACTAAAATTTTATATATTATTTAGAAAAATTTTCACTAGAATTTTGTGCCACCTGAAGCCAAAAAGGCCAAGTCCACTACTGTTCTTATCAAAATAAATAATGGTTAAATTTCTTCTCTCTCCCTGTCTAGAAGACATTTAAGAAAAAACTCACAGTGCAACTCTAGCCATTCCAACAGCTATCATAATGCCTAAGAAGCAGATCCTGAGTCCAGCTGTCATGGCCAAATGCAAAATAAGGAAAAACCTAATAAATGGATGCTTTTGGAAGCCCTCATCAAGAAATTCTAGTGGACTTTGGACATTTAAAATTCACCTTGTTCTAACTTCTGGTTCCCTGTCTGTAACATGCTTAATAAATCTTGCCTTTACTTCTCCTTCACAGGCATCAGTCAAGGACTTCCTTTTCTCTCTATAGCTATACTTTTGGGTCTTTCAGCTAGATCCACTGAAGGGGCACCCCATTTGTCACACCCTACATCCTTGTTCAGCATGGAAGAAGCCAGAACACTCTGCATCCCGATTCCGCATTGGCAAATTGGATTACCTCATTGCTGTGTTATTATTGGACTTATATAACCCTTATATAAGCCCGTACTTTCCTGCAATAAAGCAGATCTGTGTCACTGAACCTGGTCTCCTGCATCTGAATGTGGCAACGCAGGCGCAGACTCCTCACCAGCCCCGGGTCTGGACCGGACGACTGATTGGAGGAACTAAGAGAGCAGGAGAGCGGCCATAGCTGGAGGAGAGCAGCCACAGCCGGCAACCACACCTGGCTCCCAAACGTGGTGCTGGGACCCCCTCCCCACAGAGCTGTAACACTCTGAGCTGTAACACCTTGGGCTCTGCTTTTTCTTCCAGCTTGCAATCTTCCATTGGGCATGCCACTCCTGTCTTTGCCAGTCATCTCCTTGAACGGTTCCTGAGTCCCTTTGGGTATGTCTTGCAGGGTGAGTGACCTCCGGTATGGAGAATAGTCATCCAGCTGCTGCACTGGTTTCTCTCCTCAGGAGTAGGCAAATTAGGGTAACAAAAAAGAAAGTAACTAAGGTATCAGATGAAGTGCTAGCTCTTGCTCCTTGGTTTACAGATTCCTGCTGTTGGGATCTGGAGCAATGGGCTTGTGTGCTATTCATGGCCAGAAAGAGAGAAGTCGGGAACAGGCATCCATTATCTGGGCCATTTTACCCCATTGTACTGCCATTCTGGCCTCGCTTTGGGGAGTTCCACCCCCATGCCCCTGAGCAGAATAGTCTCATACTAAAAAACATAAATAAACAAATAAAGCAACAGGATAGTGGGGAGGGCCTGTCCCAGGAATTTCCAGTAAAAACCAAACTAACTGATTTATCTTCTGACAAGGAAACGATGACCAGGGTTTGAGAGCTACCTGGGTGAAAAGCAGGAAATTGAGATAGCCTCTGCTCTGCCATTAAGGGGCAGTGGCTACCCTCCCCCATCTTACACTGGTTTCAAGGAAGCAGACCCCCAGCCACTCCTCCAGACACCCAAGGCTGAGGGAAGGCAGAGATTCCTGGGGACTGAGGCGGCTGTGCTCAGGTGTGGGGGTGGCACCGGGCTGGGGTGGGAGGGTGGCCAGAGATGGGTGGGCTCAGGTGCATGCAGCAGCCTGATGGGCAGGCTCCTCCCTGTGAGTGCAGAGCGCCATAGGCCACACTGAGGCTGTGCTGACGAGCTGCCACCCAGTGCCCAAGAGGAGCACATCCATGCCAAGGCCCTAGGTGTAGCCCACCACCACCTCTTCAATGGGCAACCTGCTCGGCGGGGTCAGCTTCTGTGAGCCCACCACCGTGGAGGATTGCGACTCCACCTGGCAGACCAACTCGGAGCCCAAGCCTGAGCCCAACGAGCCGGGGCCGGCTGGTGGTGACAGCCAGGCACAGGACCAGCCCGAGCAGCCTCTGTAGCCTCTGGAGGGCACCGGAGGGTGGCCCTGATCCAGCCCCACTTGAAAAGACAATGGCAAGGTGGCAGGCGCAGAGCAGGGTGGTGATTCCACAGAAGCAACAGCTAAACCAAAGAGAAGTTTGTATGCTGCAAGGGATTTGTACAAATACCGACATCAATACCCACAGAACTTCAAAGCCCAAAGTGTAACCCTCTTCCTAAGGCTCCTCTAATCTTTACTGAGTCTAGTAAACACAAATTTAGTTATGTAATTTACCAGGAAGGACAACTCTCCTCACATAAGGTTTTCCCTTTCCAGGGATCTATACAGCTCAGAGAGCTCTCAGCAATGTTATAGGTCTTTCAGGAGCTCCCTACTCTTAGTTTAAAAATGTTGGAGAGAGGTGCACAGATGGATGGAGGCACCGAGGCACAGATAGAATTCTCAGTGGGATACAGCTTTATTTCACACGGGACACCTTTCCCTCAGGGAAGGGAAAAATGTCAGCCCACAGGTTGTAAGCTGGAACTTTATATATGGGGGCTTTAGGGTGTGGAAGGGGGGAATGTTTGGGGGAGAAATCAGGGAGGGGGAAGCAGGAAAAGCAGGTAGGATTAGGGTCTGGAAGTGTTTACTTTTTCCTCTTAAGATAAGAGAAAAACAGCTTCTAAAATCTCTGGTTATCAGGTAGAATCTGCTTATCTTATCTTTGGAGGTCAAAGGAAAGGCAGGCTGCTTCTCAGCAGAGTTTGTTTCCCTTGACTCCAAAGGTCAAGGTGAGGTCCCTGTTGGGGAGGGGGGAAACTGCTGCTGATTGGAACCCTAACATCTACAACTCCCTGTAATATTTTTTTTCTGACAGTGCTTATGTAGTTCAGACACTACAACATCTGGCCTTTGCAACTTTCTGGCCCCACCAGAGTCCCCTTGATTTGTTGCTCTCCTCATTACAACTATTACTCGAGCAGCACTCTGCCCCTTGGCATATTCAACACTTTTGGTCTCATACCAATCTCCTGGGGCTTCTGGCAGAGGGCAATGCCGCCATTGACAAACTGGTCCTGAGCGCCACCCTAGACTCCACCCTAATTCAACAAGGTAGAGACTTACACGCCGCTTCCACCTTTCTCCACAAGCTACACATATGCTTCTCCCACTCTACCAATTCAGAGATGCAAGCATTTGGTCCATGCCTGCTCCTCTTGTGCCCCTCTTCTACCTCTGGGACCATTACAACCTGCCAGAACTCTCCCTAGAGGCCTTGGCCCCAACAAGATATGGCAAATGGGCATCACTCATTTTTCTCCTTTTGGGAAGCTCATGTATATCGATCATATTATTGACACTTATTCCAATGTCCATTTTGCATTGGCCTGCTCTGGTGAGACGGCTTCTCATGCCATAAGGACTGTCAAATATGCCATGGTTCTTATGGGAATTCCTTGGCAAATAAAAACAGATAATGGTCCTTGTTATGTTTCTGCTACCTTCAGCAATTTTTGCTCTGATTGGAATATTAGGCATATAACTGGTATCCCTTACAATCCTTGGGGTCAAGGGATTGTTGAACATTCCCACCAAACACTCATTAAACAAATACAGAAAATAGGGGAAGACAATGATAAAGGCCCCCGCTATAAGGACCCAAATTTTGGTATACAAAGAGCTCTATTTGTATTAAATTTTCTAAAATTTGACTCTAATGGCCTCCCACCAGCAATAAAGCATTGGGGGTGTTCACTCAGCCCACTCCTGCCCCCATGGTGAGATGAAAGGACCCTCTCACGAGTGAATGGAAAGGTCCACACCTATTATTAACACAAGGGTGAGGCTAAGCTTGTGTCTTTCCAGATAATGTTCCAGCCCCCATCTGGATCCCAGCCCAGAACATCAGAATTGCCTG
>NW_008333903.1:45540-50348 GCF_000622305.1 Nannospalax galili
CAAGCTTGTCTCTGCAAACAAGGACCTGCTGTTCCTTGCCCTTACCAACCTATAATAATAGAGATATGAAAAACAGACTTGAGCATAGGTATAAAGTCTTACAGAACAACCATGCAGCGCACCTGAGACAACGGCCCAACTGCTGGAGCCACAGAAAATGCCTTGCGATATATACTCCTGTTGGCAGACTGAGACCAATGCCTAGAACTTGCCACTTCCTAATCCCCATCATTACCCCAGATGGGACGACCCTGCTCCATTGGCTTTTATTGAGTTCTTAGCCCCTTAAGAGGCCTTTCCACAGGCCAAAGCTTGATACACTGCCTCTCCCTCTGCCAGACCATACCAAGGGACTCACCCTTCAAGGGCTGGTAGTCAGTGATGGGTAAGATCCCAAAAGATGGGACAACCTAAAACAGACACAGTCCATAATGCTGGGTGACCCTTGAGGTGGGGACAACACCAGTGGGACAACTCCCACTGGTTGGCATAGAGTTGGCCCAGCCTCCTCTCGAGAGAACTCGCCATCTTGAAGGATGGGGCCCACAATAAGGTATCAATCCCTTGCCTCCCAAGCCATTCTGCCTTGCCTTGATACACAACAGAAAAATCCACCACATACAGCCCCTGGACTGATATCAGTACACTATATGTTCTGAACTGTGCCTCACTCTTAAAAATGAAAAAATAGGAGGGAGATGTTGTGGAAAATCTTGTGACTGATTTTGCCTTCTGCCTTACATACCTATCGTTCTGCAATGCAGTGCTTCCTGTTTCTCATCAGAGAGAAAACTATGTAAGCCACATGGTTTCCGGGAATCCGAAACTTAGAGAAACTGAAACTTATCATGCTAATAGGGCATCTTGACCCCTAGATTGTAATAGGATACTAGTCTGCCATGCTAACAAGGGATCCCGTATACTGTGTTATGATTGGACTATTACCCTTATATAAGCCCGTACTTTCCTGCAATAAAGCAGATCTGTGTCACTGAACCTGGTCTCCTGCATCTGAATGTGGCAACACTGGCACAGACTCCTCACCAGTCCTGGGGTCTGGACCGGATGACTGATCGGAGGAACTAAGAGAACAGGAGAGTGGTCATAGCCAGGGGAGAGCAGCCACAGCTGGTGACCACACCTCATCAGAGAAAAAGTAATAAAAATAAATAGTAAAACTTAATTAGGCAGTTTTAAAGTAAAGACATCAAAAGAAAATGACCAATTTCTTTCTGAACTGGGAGCTGGAAATTTCCTTAGATCTGCCAGTAAACTTATCCCTTAGACTAGAGCTACCAGAACCATCAGAAAAGGACAGTATTTGTGCTGTTTTTATGCAAATCAATCTGACATAGTTTTTAAAAAAAAATGCAAGATAACTACTAGAGAGAATAAAGGCCTAAAAAGAGAAAAATGAGTCTTTCTGGAAAAAATACCTGGAAAACTTCAGTGCCTGGCTCGCCTCACTAAGAAAACCAGTAGTCATGGTTCTATTAGCTTTCCTATTAAAACTTACTAAATTTATCAAAAACCAAATAAAGGCCATCAAACTCCAGGTGATACTCAAAAATACCTTAAAGTTTCTCTTAAATAGTGTAAGGGATTATGTCAATGAAGAGGAGGGGATATTATGGCTAAAAGCTTTTGCAATGTGATGGTGATTAAGAACTTTGGAACCTTGGAGCAGGAAAACTCTGAGTCAAATGATAGGTATGGGGAAGGTGAGTAGGAGTTGCCCCACCCCACCCCTCTCTGTGGTTGCCCAGGATGGAAGTTGCTAGGTACCTTTTGCTTACATTCCTCACATATGAGTATAAAAACCCTCCACAACTTGAACAAGGGGTCTGACTCCTTTTATCTGTGGGCCAGTTCCACTAGCATAAAATTATTAAACTCCCTCTCCTCACCTGATTTCGGCTGTTGGTCTCTGAATTTTCTGTAAGATTCTATAGGCAGCTGCTGAGACCTACAGCTTGCTTGCCCTGGGACTTTTCTTTGAAACTCTAATAAAATTGTCCTTTGAATAAACTCTGACTTTACTTGACTTTCAAATGTTTCCTGCCCTTTAATGATTTACTCTCGGAGAAAACACCTGTTCCTGGCATCCCTAAATGGTATCAATCTGGCTGGGGTGGAGGGGATGAGGGAAAGAAGGAAGGAGGAAGGGAGAGGAGAAAAGAAGGAAGAGAGGGAGGGAGGGAAAGAAAGAGGGAGGGAGGGTGGGAAAGAAAGAGGGAGGGAGAAGAGAGATCCTTAAATGGGATCTTTTTTATTTTTTGGGTCTTTTTGAGACAGGGTCTGCCTGTATCCTCAGCTGGCCTGGAACCCCCTATGTAGACCAGGCTGGCCTTGAACTCACAGAGATTCACCTGCCTCTGTGCCTCCTGAGTGGTGGGATTAAAGGCATGCACCACCACACCCAGCCCAGAAATCTCTTTTTAATAAGATCCAACTCTGCCACCATGCCCAGTCCATGTTTAAGTATCTTATCAGTAGTTATTGTTATAGTCTGATAACTGCCAAGAATTCAGCCATGAGGTAGGAAGGATTTTATTAACAGGTTTTATTAACTGCCGGGCTGTCCCTGCACTCCAGGAGTGAATACAGAGAGCAGCCCCAAAGGGAGTTTGCAAGGACTTTTTATACATACTCAGATATTTCTCAAAAGCGGGAACACAAGGGGCCAATCATTACGGTTCAAACTCAAGCACATATTTGCATAGGTCAGTAAAATTTTTAAATTATTATTGACTCCCCCCAAAGCAAGCAAGTAAGCATGGACAGAAGCAGATAAGGCAGCAGCTTATCTCATCTTGGCCAGACATGTGGCAGTTTCTAAGAATTCCTGGTCCCTATAGGGTGTAGGCAATTTCGGGGAAACTGGAAAATAACTAGGCCAGCTCACGTAGTATGGTAAGATAGATGTCTTTTAGTCCCGGGCCTGCTACAGTTATAGGCTCTCCTGTTACATCTCAAAGGATAGCTAAGAAACTCCTCCTCTTCTTTTTGATAAGGAGGGTGGCTCAAGAGATGACTTGGATAGGATTGTCAACTGATAAAACCATGGCTGGGTTGGTGAGATGACTCAGTGGATAAGGTGTTTGCTGTTACAGAACAAATGGAGCCCCCCCCCCCAAATTGTAATAGCCAAAGTAACTTCATTTTATATAAAGCAGCCACTTTAAATTTCAAAAGTTAGAAAAATAGCCAGCTTCAAGGTTAAGTGCATGAACTTAGTTGCTTCCCCTTAGAGAAGTGCTTTCTTTGGGGTAGTTGACCTTGGGTTTCCTGGACACAAGTAGCTGCACTCAATCAGAAAGCCTTACTGCCAGGGTCTCTATACCTCATTAAGAAAAGAACTAACACAAGCTTGTTTTGGCTTTTGTAGTTTGCTTGTCTTCTAACTTGGGCATCCTGACCATATTCAGGACCACCGGGTGTTATTCATGTGTCATGAAATTCCTGTGGTATTTGTGGGTTTTCCCTTTAAAAGCTAGTTCCACCCTCCCCTCAGGGCTGTGGGTCCAACAATGGGCACCTATAGCCCTAATAAATTTAAGCAATTAAAATTAGGATTGAGTCTGGTGGTCTTTTTCCCAGTGTTTTCAAACTCCGTAACACTTCCTACTAAGCCTGAGTTTGATCCCCAGGACCCACATGGTAGAGGGAGAGAACCATCTTCCCATAGTTGTCTGACCTCCACATGTGTGCAGTGGCATGCAAACACACACTCATACACATACATAAGTAAAATATAAGTTAAAAAATAACCATGGGTCACAAGAGTTGGACAAGTGGGTTAAGACATGTTTTTTATTCTAAATGGAGTTTCTTAGAAAATTCTGGGTGTGCAACAGGGAAACAAACAAAGTCATACAACTCAGGCCTTAAGCATGATTCACTGCTATTTTAACATTCTTATTTTAAATACGCCTATATAAAATGAGTATTATCTAGCCAGGTATGGTGGTGCACACCTTTAATATCCCACCACTCAGGAGGCAGAGGCAACGGACTGAGTTCAAGGCCAGCTTGGTCTACATGGTGAGTTCCAGGCCAGCTGGGGCTACAAGGAGACCCTGTCTCCAAAAGACCAAAAAAAAAAAAAAGAGTATTATCTACATGTGGGCGGGCAACCCTCACAGCAAATAAGTTTTACTATTAAATTTTCTTTTTTTAATCTCACTGTAGGAGGGAGGTGGCCGAAGAGATGGCCCAGCAATTAAATGCACTGACTGGAGTTCAGTTTCCAGCATCCACCTGACAGCTCAAAACTATCTGTAACTCCAGTTCTAGGAGATCTGATGCCTTGTCCTCGGTGGGTACTGCATATACACATGCAAGCAAAACACTCATGCGTAAAACAAAACAAATATTAAAAAAAAGAAATAGCTGGTTGTGGTGGCCTTTTTAGACCCAGCACTCGGGAGGCAGAAGTAGACAGATCTCTGTGAGTTTAAGGCCAGCCTGATCTACAAAGTGAGTTCCAGGCCAGCTGGGGCTATAGGGAGACCCTGTCTCAAAAAGACCAAAACAATCAAACAAAATCTTGGAGGGAGAGGGGGTAATATGTGACAAAGTGGCTGTGGTGATCAGAGGACACTTTTCAGGAGTGGGTTCTCTCCTTCTGCCAGGGGTTCCAGGAATGGAACTCAGCCCTTCAGGCTTTCCTGGGCTGGGAGTGGGGAGTGGGTGAGCTTTTCCTGCTCACCTCACATCTTTCTCTCCTACTTAAAGAGTGCCATCCCCCGCAGGGGTCCCAGCCAGGCAGCGTCCCCGGCAGCCCCCCTTCCCTTCCCTCACCCCCC
>NW_008333903.1:50389-55261 GCF_000622305.1 Nannospalax galili
GCCGCCGTAGACTGCAGGAGAAGGGCTCCGCCCACGAAGTGAACCGAGGAACGTCCATCCGGGCACCGGCCCGCGAGCCGCCATCTTGCTGCCTGGGAGCGCCATGGGACCGTGGGGCCTGTGGGAGGCGCTGCTGCTACTGGGCGGCGCCCTTGTGTGCTCCCCCGGGGCCAGGCTCGGGTCGCGGCAGGCCGGCGGGCAGGGGCCGGAGGCGGCGGAGGACCGGCGTGTCCCGAAGGGCAGTATCGTCCGTCCGGGTCTGTGCCCCGCCTCCCCACCTCAGGCACAGCCTCGGCGCCCCGCGGGCGGTCCACACCGCCTTCCACACTGCCGCACGCTAACGCTACCGACCTCAGCTTCTCGCCCTTGGTAGTGGTGTCAGTAATCCTGTAGAGGATTCTGACGCTCGTCATTTTGTAAATTAATTAGTGTTCAGGGTTTAAAGCTGGTAGGTGACCTCTTCATAATCTAGAGAACAGTTCTTTCAACAGGTTAAATGGCGAGGACTGAATAACCTGTAGTTTTTATCAGTTGCAGTTTTTGTTTGTTTTGTGGGGACCGAACCTGCAGCTCACATACATGGTACCTGCACACACAATTGCCAATCTCCAGCCACCACGTCTCTAAAATCCCCCCCACACCCCCACACGTCTCACTGTGTAGCCCAAGCTGGCCTGGAACTCATGATCCTCCTGCCTCATTCTCTTGAATGCTGGGATTACAGGTGTACACTACCGTGCTGGCTGGGTCTCCGGCTCTTTATCAGTGTTTCACAAAGAAACACGGTACTTGGCCAGAGAAATATGTTTTTGTACGTTTGGGCAATAGATGCTGTTGATCTCATGTTTTTCTGTTTATAAATAATTTAGTATGGCATGTTGATCTTAACTCTGTTACCGGTCACAATTTGAGCTTGCTATTCAGCTTGCCTTATCAGTCTTTAAAGTAGAACTTGTTAATGTGTTCAGGTTAAGAAGTAACACATAACTACAGATGTTCAGTCCAAATAATGTATTATTATCATTATGTTTTAGATTGCGGAATAGCACCGTTTAGGGATGCACTGGAAGGGTCTCGGATTATAGGAGGTTCGCAAGCTCATGAGGGCGCATGGCCATGGCTAGTGAGCCTGCAGGTTCAAGATGGCGATCTTCTTGTTCATATATGTGGAGGTACGCTAGTGAAAGACAGATGGGTCCTCACAGCTGCCCACTGCACTAAAGAAGTTAGGTAGGCATTCACAACAGAACTATGTATTCTCTGGGGGAGTGTTATGAAATAGTAACATGTCTACAAGTAGCCGTAATTCCTTATACATAATATGCTGCACTTGTTGAAATGAATCCTTTAAATCAGAGGTTGGAAAGAATTTTTTCTGTAGACAGTAATGCTCTATAGGGTTTGAAAGTCATACAGTCTGTTATATTACTTAGTATGAAAATACCAATATATAAGTAGAAAATGCAAAATTAATGTTGTAGTAAAACTGTATTTAGTTTGTGTGTGTGTGTGTGTGTGTGCAAACATGGCTGCACAAAAAGTAAGACAGACTAGATTTGACCTTTACAATAGAACTCTGAAAGAGTTCTTGGGTTTCATTTGCACTGAATCATGAAATCGCAATCTCATTTTCTTTCTTTTCTTTTTTTTTTTTGAGACAGGGTCTCCCTGTAGCCCCACTTGGCCTGGAACTTCCCCTGTAACCCCAATTTTTATGATGAATTATCTGATTGGCCTAGCCTAGCTTTTCATTCTAGGTGATAGCAACATTGTCCAGTTTATCAATGAACTATCTTTTGATCAAGGACACACACCCCCATCCCACAGACCTGTAGATAAAGGATCTGGGTCATGTACTAAATGGCACACTGATGACATAGTGGTCGAAGCACTTTTCCTTGTACAAGTGTGTAGATATATAGATGTATAAGTGTCAGTGTAGAGTAGGAGAAGGTAGAGGATTTGTTGCTGTGGTGATAGTGGTGGTGGTGGTGGTAGTGGTGGTTAGGGATTGACCTTAGAGCCACATGCCAGGTAAGTGTTCTACCACTGGGCCACACCCCCAGATCAGAAAGGATTTTTTAAATAGTTTCTGTGAAAAGAATGTGTGTGGTTTCGCAGAAGCATTCATGTCTATTATAGCGTAGTGTCCAAGGGCTTAGGTGTGATGGTCCTCACATTGGCAGAAATGACCTTTGGGGTCTATTTTTCTTTTCTTTTTTCCCCAAACATAGTTTTCAGTGAGTTCAAAGTCTGTTACATTTATGTGCTTTTCAGTCGTTATACAATGTATGGACATAATCCACTGAATGATTTATGTTCAACAAATGGTTGAACAATGATTTCTTATGAAATATTAGGCAAAAAGCTTCTAGAAGCAGAGTAATGTTTCCTGCAAAAAATCAACTTCAAGCATACATTTGTGTTTACATATATTCCTCAAGAATGCTACTGTCGCAGTGCATAAAGTTTATTCCATAAAAACACCTGAAAGATGATTTTCAAGAGACTCAATACATTGTACTTTCAAATAAGAATCCAAAAACAAAAGATCAATTGGTCTGATAAGAACAGCTAAAACTACATATCTACTAGAGATCAGAAAATACTATAAAGTAATGTAAATAGTTGTGCTTAGGGGACTTTTTTGGTAAATTTGTCTTAATAAATAAAAGCTTTAAAAAAAATGTCTCAGTGCCGGGCATGGAGGTGCACACCTTTAGTCCCCGCACTTGGGAGGGAGAGGCAGGTGGATCTCTGTGAGTTCGAGAGTTTGAGGTCAGCCTGGTCTACATAGCAAGCCCCACGTCAGCTGGAGCCTCAGGGATACCCTGTTTCAAAAATACCAAAAAAAAAAAAAAAAAAGTCTCATTGACTGATACAAAATAGACACAGGTATCAAGGGTTTTCTAGCCTTAGCCTAGAGTTTAAAGATGAAAAAAAAATCTCCTCAGAAACTACCTGGTATCTGATACTCCTAATTGGGGCTTAGGAGGAAAACAACATGGTTCTCCCCTTAGTAACATAAAAGATTAACAAGAGGTAAAGCCAGGATGAACCAACCAATTAAACAGATGCCTAACTTTCCGTTAGAACTCTCAGGCTAAACAAAGAAGTGAATCTGCTTCTATGAGGTGCCTGGTGTCTGGACCACAATCTGTTCTGTAGTTCACAAGATGAATTAACACCCTGTGTTTTATGAGACTCTAGGTTAAGCATAATCCCTTAGTAAGTACCTTATGCTTTTTCAACTGCCCACACAGTGACTACAAAATGGATATTCTGAAACACTCTAGCAACTATTTGCAACGATAGAGGACAATCTATAATTTACATAGTAATGTTGATGCTTATATCTAGGAAATAGGTCCAATTTTATTTTCCAGCTGGCCAGTTTGCTCATTTAGGCCTTTTAGCTTTGAAGGACCCATGTCCCTTATCAAAGTCAATTAGAAAAAAAATAGATGAGAAAATAATATATTTAAAGTTATTTGCACAACAGGTATAGATTTCTAAAGAATTTCTTCAAATAATTTCTTAGGTATCACTCAGAAGTATCCTTGTTGTCTATAATATAAAATGTTAGAGTCCTTTGAATAAAATTATAGACTAATTAGTCAGGTGTGGTGGCGCATGCCTTTGGTCTCAGCAGAGGCAGGCGGATCTCTGTGAGATCGAGGCCAGCCTGGTCTACATAGTGAGTTCCAGGCCAGCTGGGGCTTCAGGGAGACCCTGTCTCAAAAAGACAAAAAAAAAAAGTTATAGACTAATTAAAAATATACATTTGCAGTTATTCAAAATCATTCAATAATTTGTAGTGTGTTAATGGAGTGAAATAGAGATAAAGGCAGTCCACATTCATATTTTCAAGATGAATTTACTTCAAAAGTCAGTTTTAATCTTTGTTCATGTTCTAAGTATAGCCATTGTGATAGGACCTAAGATACAAGCAGCTACTGATTTTTTTATTCACACTGAAGTGGACGTAGAGAGGCACCAGCAATTCCATATCGAACAGAGTAGGCAGCATCAGGACCACAATACAAACCACTCCCAGGAAGACAGCTAGCAAACCAGATCCTGAAGAGACAGTTCTGTTTTCTGATTGGCATGGTTGCTCAAAAAATATACTTTCCATTAAATGTTCTTTTTTCCTCTTCTTCCCTTTGTTGTTCTTTTGCCAATGGGAGAAGAGTAGCAATCACCTTTTTCCTTCCTAAAGCCATACTCTGGCTTTGCTCAGAAACTTGGAGACAGAATTTGTCTATCACACCATAGTGACAGGCTGGAACATCCCCATAACAAAGCACATTATCCACACAACATTGAGGCTTTACTGCACCTTCCATGTCAATGACATGGAAGTAGTACACAAAACTTTGAACTTTAACATGAACTCATCAGGATTATGCAAAGTCAACACTTGCTTAAGTGTTGACTGATCATCTGTGTAAAATACTACTCTGTGGGAAACACAAAAAGAGGAAGGTTTCCTTGTCTAACTCTACTTGTCTTTTTTGTTGATACATTGGCACTTGTGGTGGTTTGAATGAAAATGTCCCCCATAGGGTCCAAGTGTTTAGACATTTTGTCCCCAGATGATGGTGCTGTTTTGGGAGGTTTTAGAAAGTGTGGCTATACTGGAGGAAGCATGTCACTGGAGGTGGGCTTAGAGAGTTCTTAAGCCTTGCTGATCTCCAGTTGCTCTCTTGATTCCTGTGCCTGTGTGATGATATGAGATTTTCGCTTCTGCTGCTCCTGCTCCAGCCACCTCCAGCCACCATGCCTCCCTGCTATGACAGACTGTAATTCCCCTGGAACCATAAGCTCAAATAAATTCTTCCTTCTATAAATTGCTTGGGTCAGTGTTTC
>NW_008333903.1:55321-67593 GCF_000622305.1 Nannospalax galili
AAGAACCTGACCATGTGGGGTTTTGAAGAAATGTGGAACACTTTGGAAGTTTGGGCTAGAAAAGCGGTTGCTTGCTGTAAGCAGAGCTCAACAGGCCATTCTAGTAAACACCTGGAAGAAAGCAGTGCTGAGAACAATGTAGTTCCAGAGGGAAATAAGGACTTAAGCAGCACTTGGGATATTTTGGCAAAGAGTCTGGCTGGAGTCTGCCCTAGACTAAAAAGCTTGCCTGAGCCTAAGTTGAAGAGCAACGGACTAATTTCTTTGGCAGAAGAAATTTCAAGACAGCCTAATGTAGAAACAGTGGCATGGCTGTTAATGGTGAATATTATGCAGATTTACAGTGAAAAAGAATAAATGGGGCAGAAAAAAATACAGAATATGCAGGATGGATTGAAAAAAAGTACTAGGAAGATTAATGTTGAAGCCTGGGCATGTGATGCAGAGGATTCCATTGATAAGGAGATCAAAGTGATTAAGGAGGGGCCTAGAGATTCAAACTTAAACAATGGAGAGACTGCCTCCACGGCAAGACCACACCCAGTTAAGCCTCCAACTTGTGAAAGGAAAATGCTGCAGGGGCCACTGAAGAGGAAAACTTCTAAAATGGATAAAGCAGGCTGGGGTCCATCCCAAACTTGCAGTCAAACTTTGCAGTGTTGTTCACCTGGTGCTGGCTTTAGAGGCATGAAATGTGGAAGAATGAAGGGGTCGTCAATTCTTCCCCCGAGGTTTCACAGAACCTTGCAGGCCAGGCAGCATGAAGCGGGGATACCCCTGCATAAGAAGGCCCTGATAGGCCATTACGTGAAGTTGTGAAGGTGAAGCCTGGTTGGCAATGGAGACCCCAAGAAGTTTGTGATGCCAGAGCTGTGAGGCAACTGACAAGAAGACCTGCACACAGGGAGTGGTACCAGCACAAGACAGAGATGTATGTTGCACACAGCAAAGCTAGAGAGGCTGAGCTATCTAAGCCCTTTGGAAGGAAAGTCCCAGAAGTTGGACGTGGAAGAACTGGATTTGGTGTTTGCCCTGTTTTGGTCCAGTATTTCCTTACTATGCCTCCATTCCTCCCTTTTGGAATGGTAATATGTATTCAGTTCCACTGTATGTTGGGAGTATGTAATTTGTCTTTTGATTTTATAGAGGCTTACAGTTAAGATATTTACCTGAGTCCACTTTGGACTGTGGACTTTTGAATAGTATTGAGACTGATAATGACTATGGGACTTTTAAAGTTGGACTAAAGGCATTTTGCATTTTATATAATCATGAGCCTGTGGGGGCTAGGGGATGGAATGTGGTGGTTTGAATAAAAATATCCCCCATAGGCTCCAAGTGTTTGGACATTCTGTCCCCAGATGGTGGCACTGTTTTGGTAGGTTTTAGAAGGTGTGGCTATCCTAGAGGAAGCATGTCACTGGGGGTGGGCTTAGAGAGTTCTTAAGCCTTGCCAGATCGCCAGTCACTCTCTTGCTTCCTGTGCCTGTGTGATGATGTGAGAGCTTCACTTCTGCTGCTCCTGCTCCAGCCACCTCCAGCCACCATGCCTCCCTACCATGGTGGACCATAATTTCTCCTGGAACCGTAATCTCAAATAAATTCTTCCTTCTATAAATTGCTTGGGTCAGTGTTTCTATCACAGCAACAGAAAAGTAACTAATACAGCACTGAATCCCCCTTGCTGCTGCAGGGGGCTTTACAGTCTCAAATCTATTTTGGACTTTCTTAGATTCAGTTAAAAGCTCCAAAGCATTTTGGCAATTGGAAGTGTGAGCAAGATTTCCATCACCAAGAATGTGTGCCTTGCCTGAAAAAGTAGACTCTCTTTCTGTCCTGAATCCACATTAAGAACAAAATGCATCCAAAAGAGCAGGACTGCTTTTTAGGCAAAGTTTGGGAACCTGATTTTTCAGGCTTACTTTCCTTTTTTCCCCTCAAAGATCAAAAAGCTAGGACCCTTTTCACATTTCATATCTGCCCCATGACTCCCTAAAGTGAAACCCCCTTGATTCTACTGGGGCAGCAATGGAACTTCTCAGCAACACTGGCTCCTTGGAAAGCAGCTATGACTGCTCCTCTGCTCTGCCAGCACCTCCAGACTGCACCTACTTTTCTTATAGTCTCATTTATCTATTTAGTTTCTTTAAATTTCTTTTTTTTTATTTTTGTGTGTATGAGTGTTTTGCATGTGTGTATGTAGGTGCACTTGTGTCATGCAAAGCCCATGGAGGACAGAAGAGGATGTTGGATCTCCTGGAACTGGAGTTATAGACAGTTGTCAGCCACCATGTGGGTGCTGGGAACTGAACCCAGGTCCTCCGCAAGAGCAGCCAATACTCTCAACTGCTGAGCTATCTCTCCAGCCCCTTATTTCGTTTTACATTTAAGACATAATTTCATGCCACTGGGCATGCCTGTGAGGGATTGTCTACATTAGGTTCACTGGGGTAGGAAGACCCATCTTCACTGTGGGTGACACCATTCCATTCCTGGACAGAATAAGAAGCAAGAAGCAAACTGAGGTCTACTGTTCATTTCCCTCTGTTATCTGATACAAAGCAACTAGCCACCTCACTCACTAGCCTCCATGCTTCCCTGCCATGATGGACAGTGTCCTGGAGCTGTGAGCCAGAATGAACCCTCCTGTAAGTTGATTTTGTCAGTGCATTATCACAGCAATGAGAAAGTAGCTAACAAAGTGAAACTCTGGCTTGGAAAATAAAAGCCAAATCCTTAATTATGTTAGTGCTATATATTCACTTATTTTCTTTTGGGTTTAATTTTTGAAATTCTCATGTTAATATTCGAATGTTTTGTTCTAGCATATTCTGAAAAAATATAAAAGTAGAGAAAATATTTCAGTGAATTCCCATGTTCATCACACAGCTTCAAGTTATTAACTTATGTCTGATCTTTTTTTAATGACACATAGCAAGGATTCCATTATTTTCACACAGGTATATAGTATATTTTGCCCATGTTCACTCCCAGTGCCCTCTCCTGCTCTCTCCTTTGTATTGTTCCCCTTCCTGTTTCCAACCAGTTCTTCTTCTATGTTCGTGTGTGTGTATGTGTGTGTGTGTGTGTGTGTGTGTGTGTGTGTTGCTGAGCATCATACCCAGGGCCCTGTGCAGTATTCTACTACTGTACTAAATCCCTAACTTTTCTATTCCAATTATTTTTAAGCAGATCTCAAACCAACCACTTTGCATATCTCTAAAAGTTAGTGACTTAGGGCTGGAGAGATGGCTCAGCAGTTAGGAGCACTGACTGCTCTTGCAGAGGACCCAGGTTCGATTCCCAGCACCCACATGGCGGCTATGAACTGTCCTTAACTCCAGTTCCAGGGGAATCCAAAGCCCTTCTGACCCCCAAGGGCATTGCACAACACAGGTGCACTCACATGCAGGCAAGACACTCAGACACATAAAATAAAAATAATAAAATATTAAAAAACGATAGTAACTTAGCAACTCTATAAGTTTTTACCAATTTTTTTTTGAGACAGGCTCTCTTTGTAGCTACAGCTGGCCTGGAACTCACTATGTAGACCAGGCTGGCCTCAAACTTACTAAACTTACTAAACAACTCCCGTGCTAGGATTAAAGGTGTGCACCACCATGCCCGGCTTCATTTAAAATTTTAATCCTTTTGGAGTTTACTTTGGTGGCTTATGTTGTTCCAGAGATTTCATTTTATTTTTCTTTCCAAATAGCTAGTTGTTCCAAAATCATATTTTGAATTTCATTCTTTTTGTGCTGTCTTAATAATCTATTCTCATGTATTTGATCTGTTTCTAAATTTTCTGTCCTACTGATCTTTCTCCTCCCCTACATCATGAAATTTGAGCTTTTATTTTTTGCTTTATGTCATATGAAAGTACAATGAAAACTTTTGTTATTAATCTAACATAATAAAATCTACTGGGAAATCAAGGAAAATTATTTAAGCAAACATGTTTTAATAAGAATATTTTCCATCTTTCAGAAATCCTTTGAAGTGGAGAGCTGTGATTGGAACCAATGACCTATCTAGGAGCCACTCCCACACTAGGAATGTCAAAGTTCAAGCCATCTTCATCCAGCCAGGCTTTATTCTGGAGACATTCATAAATGATATTGCACTTTTTCGTTTAAAAAGAGCTGTGAGGTATAATGACTATATTCAGCCTATTTGTCTACCTTTTGGTGTTTTCCAAAAACTGAACCAAAACACAATGTGTTTCGTAAGTGGCTGGGGAAGAACACAAGAAGAAGGTAATTACAGTCTGAATCTAAATAATCACATCTTCCCAGTCATTGGTAGAGGAGGGGAACCCTTTTATAGATTTCTTTTAAAATATTGACTTATTGATTGATGGATGATTGATTGATTGATTGATTGATTGTACTGGGGATCAAATACAGGGCTTTGCACATGCTAGGCAGGAGGCCTGCCACTAAGTTATATTTCTGCCCCCATTTTATGTATTTATTTCTCTGTCTTACCTCTTTATTTAAAAAAAAGAAAGAAAGAAAAGGGGGGGGGCTAGAGCGATGGCTCAGTGGTTAAGAACACTGGTTGTTCTTGCAGAAGACCCAGATTCAAATCCCAGCACCCACATGGCAGCTAACAATTGTCCATAACTCCAGTCTCAGGGAATCTGACAGCCTCTTCTGACCTCCAAGGGCATAGCACAACACGGTGCACTTACCTACCTGCAGGCAATACATGTGTACACATAAAATATAAATAATAAATACAATTTTTTAAAACCCCTGAAAAATATTTATAAACCAGTGAAAAGGAACATTTTTTAAAATATTTTCTTCTTTGTGGGAGAGAGAAAAATAAAAAAGTTCTCTACATAACCAGAAATACACAGGTCGTCTGGTTATAAACACCAAGACACTTGAGCTAACTTCAGAGGTTTTCAGAGTGACAGTTCCAGGGTCTCTGTAGCCTGAGATGAACAGGGGATGAGCTAATTGTGACAGAAATGCCTGCTTTAAATAACTTTTAGGGGCTGGATTGATGGCTCAGTGGTTAAGAGCACCAGCAACTCTTGCAAAGGATCCAGGTTCGATTCCCAGCACTCACATCATGGCTAACAACCATTTATAACTCCAGTTCCAGGGGATCCAACACCTTCTTCTGACCTCCTCAGGCATTGCACGACATGGTTGCACCTACCTACATGCAGGCAATATACTCATATACATAAAATAAAAATAAATAAAATATTTTTAAAATAATAACTTTTGGACTCTAAGGAACATAATTTAGTTTTCTTTTTATTTAATGCCCTATTTATTGTTAGGCAGGATGATTGCTGTCTATTTCTTTCATACACACACACAATACTAACTGCTCATCCACTGAACTAATAAGAGAAAGAAAGCTGGACATAGTGACACACACCTTTGATCCCAGCACTCTGGAGGCAGAGGCAGGCAGATCTGTGGGAGCTCCAGCCCAGCTTGGGCTACATAGTGAGACCCTGTCTTTAAAAAAAAAATCAGCTAATAGTGACAGCTACCTTTGGGGAGCATGCTATACATGTTTCAGGCTCTGTCTTAGTATCTCCATATTCCTACTGTGAAGATGATGTTGCTGTTGCTGTTACTCTCTATTTAACGTAAACCAGGGATGGAAGACCATCGGTGTTAAGAAGCTCAGCACACATCTGTAGGATGGATCCCAGGAGGTGGAGGCAATCAAATTCAGGTCTTTGTGATTCAGAAGTCTATTAAACTACCACCATTAACTTGCTCTTGAGGCGCGTCACCAGTTAGGACTATATGAGATCCAGCATTCCATTGCTCATGGGCCTGAGCTTGAGACCAGGTTTTAAATATTTGTGGGATGTTTGGTTTGTTTGTTTTTCTTTTGTTTTGTTTTGAGACAGAATCTCATATAGCCAAGACTGGCCTTGAACTCACTAAATAGACAAGGCTGACCTTTAACTTCTGATTCTCATGCCTCCACCTCCTGAGTACAGAGATTATAGATATGTGCCATCATGTCTGATTTTTATTTATTTATTTATTTATTTATTTATTTATTTATTTGGTCTTTTTGAGGCAGGGTCTCCCCATAGCCCCAGCTGGCCTGGAACTAGCTATGTAGACCAAGCTGACCTTGAACTCACAGAGATCTGCCTGCCTCTGCCTCCCTAGTGCTGGGATTAAAGGCGTGTGCGACACCTGGCTCATGTCTGGTTTTATTTTTGGATCATTTACATAGTAAAGAGATAAATACATGAAAGACTTGTAAATTATTGTTTCTTTTTTGCATCTCTAAATACTTTCTAATGAAGATAAGGAAAATCATGTGGTATAGGAGAAAGCATGTGCTCAGAATCACAGCCCTAATAGTATCCCAGCCCTGCCATGTTCTAAGTCTCTGAACACTGACATCTTAATGAATTTTTGACAGTTGTTATAAAACAATAATGAAGGGGACTGGAGAGATGGCTCAGTGGTTAAGAGCACTGGCTACTCTTACAGAGGACCTGGGTACAATTTCCAGCACCCACATGGCGCCTAACAACCATCCATCACTCCACTTTCAGAAGACCCAGTATCCTCTCTGACCTCCAAGGACATTGCACGACATGGATGTACTCACAAACATGAAGGCACTTAAAACAAAATAATACAAAATATACACATAAAACAAAATAATAAAATATTTTTAAATATAATAAAATAAAACAGTAATATAAGAGCAACAACTGTTTACTCATGGCTAGGTACTTACTAAAAATACTGTATAATCCCAGAATGGCCCAAGCTCTTAAGCCTCCCATCAGTGCCTGATACTGAGATCACAGCTGTATGCCACCATGCCTAGCAGCAACTACATTTTTAAGTCACAGTATGTATTTATGTGTGCTGTGTGTATGTGTGTGGGCACATGGTACATCTGTGGAGGTCAGAAGACAACTTTCAGATTTCTGTTTTCATCATGTGGGTCCCAGGGATCAAGCTCAGGCTTGGTGGCAAGCATCTTTACCCACTGACCCATGTATGTGTACCTCTGCCATGTAAACCAGTAATTACACTCCTGGGCATTATTTAAGAAAAGCAGCTAAATGTGGCTCCAGCACCTGGCATCCCAGCACTTGAGAGGCTGAGGCAAGATGATTGCCATGAATCTGAAGCCATCCTGGGCTACACAGTGAGTTCCGTGCCACAACCTGGGCTACAAAGTGCAACCCTCTGTCAAGAAATGAAACAACGAAAGCAGATAGATAGATAGATAGATAGATAGATAGATAGATAGATAGATAGATAATCATAATCTATTCACAGAGGCTCATAAAAGCTTTTTTTGTAGGATTAGTGGAATGGCTCAGTGGGAAAAGGTACTTGGCACCAAGCCTGACAACCTGAATTCCACTTGGGACCCACTTGGTGGAAGGAAAGAACTGACTCCTACAAGTTTTCCTCTGACCTCCATAGTTGAGTATGTGTGCCCACACAGACACCTGCACACACACACAAACAAACACACACAGTGCCAATTTTGATGTATTTTAGCTACTATAATCATTGAAGGAAAGTATGTAAAGATCACACTGGACCACTGCCCTGTGTATATTCAGTTTCCTCTAACTCTGTAATTAGTAAAAATAATTTTCTAAATCAGTCACATTTAACCAAAGCACTCTCTATTTATATCTTAAGTCCCAAGACTGTTAGGAAACCTACCGATATTAGGGAGAAAAGGAGAGAATTCTTTGGCGAATATGTAATGCTGAGTACTGCTCCCATGCTATGACTCCATATTGAGCAGACTAAAACCTAGACTCAAGCTGAAAATTTAAATAGCCTGGCAATGTCTCTAGGAACCTGATCAAGAACAAGTCATTTCTATAGAACCCCAATTTCAGCTACAGCCTCAAAGCATTCCATCAGATAAAGTTTCAGTAACAAGAAATAGACTACAATGTTTTTTTGAAACAGGGTCTCACTATGTAGCCCCAGCTGGCCTGGAACTCCCTATGTAGACCAGGCTGGCTTCAAACTCAGAGAGATTTGCCTGTCAAGTGCTGGGATCAAAGGTGTGTACCACCATGCTTGGCTAGATTACATTTTTTTTTAAATCTTTAAACACTGAGGGAAGCAAGGCACTATTGAGTGAGCTTTGAGACAGCAGAAAGGAGATAGATACGTGTCTTAAAATACACATAAATGTTGCTAAGGAAGAAACATTTTCTTCAGTGGTGTAGCCACTGGTTAAGATGCCCTGGTAAGCAACCTTGATGAAACTCATCATGTCATGTACAGAAAAAGAAAAGAAAAAAAAAGACATGATAGTAGAGAGGGACTAACTGGGAAGAGACAGATCAATGGGAGTGAGAAGGAGGGGAGACCAGTGGGAGTGAGAGGGAGGAGGACCAGTGGGAGTGAGAGGGAGGAGGACCAGTGGGAGAGGGAAAGACAAAACAGGGTGACAGGAGTGAATGTGCTCAGACTACATGAAAATGCCATAATCCAACCCATTATTATGGAACCATGTATAATGTATGTTAATAAAAGTGGTTTTTGCCAGGTGTGGTGAATATGCCTTTAATCCTAGCACTTGGGAAACAGAGGCAGATGGATCTTTGTGAGCTCCAAGCCAGCGGGGGCTACATAGTAGACCTTGTCTCCAAAAGCAAACAAATAAGCAAGTTGATGAAGATAGTGTTCACAGATGTCACCTTGATCCTGGTGAGCTATGCACACTAATGCAGGGCCACTCAACAGTCAGCCAATCTCTTGTTTTCCTTGGTGTGTGAGAAGGGCACTGCCCAGCTCCCTCCCAATCTGCCTTGCCCTTATGAGGGACCAGGCCCTCCATGAGTGCTGCCAGCAATAAAGTGACCTGTCCTAATCTATGTTTGAGGACCAGAAGAGTAGGCTTTATAATTATCACATGGATGTCATCCTGGTGATTTTGAAGTACAAAATAGAATGAATTATATTGTATTCGGTATTATTGGGGGGTTGAATGCTAAGCATTCTTAATAATTTATGTGGTTAGGTAATAAAAATTTTCCAACTTTAAATGCAAATTATGCCAGTACAAGAATATTCTTTTCCAATTTTCCTTTCAGGTTTACTGTCATGTTGGCTTTAGTGTAAAATAGATGAGGCTTCTTGCTATTGTGTTGATTTTTTTAATCTTTTAAATTTTATTTTTATATTAAGAGAAATCATCATTCACACATTAGGTTTGAAAGTAATAGTGTAACAAATCAGGGAGTGACATGTGAGGCTCCCTCTCCTCCCTCTCCCATTATAAAGAATATCTGGGGGTCCTAAGGCACCCCTGTTCTCTTTGATTATTAAGGACAAAAACCAAAAGCTAAATTTGTGTGTATCAAGAGTACTGTCCTCTCTCTTTGCTCAGATTACACTTTTATTTCAAACTATGCACTGTGAAGAGTTTTCCTGTTACTGGTGTTTTACTGAGCTGTGGAGATTTCTTTGATTCCATCTCAAATTCAGACCTACAGACTTTGTCACTTAAGCCTAGAGTCCAACCAGGCTGATCTGGGATCTGACTGGAAGCAGGCTACATCTCAAGGACAGTCAGCAACAGAGAATGAGAATAGATGCGAGAGATGTGTGTAGAGGGTTGGCAACAGTCAGAATTAGCTTGTAGGACAATTCTATAATAAACATTCTGGCTCTCTTCAGCCATTGAACCATGAGGAACGGAAAGTAGGAAAAGTCCTACAAAGAATTCTTACTCTTCTGCAGGTCCAGACTTTCATGTATTTTTATCCATAATGTCTTCATTAAGCCTAAGTATAATAGCTTTCCATTTTTAGCCTTCTTTAGTGGGACCATTTGACCCAGTCCTTTAAGACTAACTCATTTTGAATTGAGTTTCAAACTTTGAAAGTGCAGGGATATAATCTTAAAGGGATATAACACCCTAGCTCTCCATGTAGCTCTTTATACACTGGTAGCAGAGAATCCTATTGACTTTCCCTCCCCCAGCTCACCTTAGTTTACAGGTGGTGTGATAGTCCATGTGATGGAATAATTTTAGAACATTTTTTGCCATCACATCTGTGCTTCCTTCATCATCATGGTTTTTCTTGGCTAAATTTTCAATGTTCAGACTCTACAATCTGTGATTGCAATCAAGTGCTTGGTGTAGCCAAAAGATTTCTGGTGGCTTAAAGTTTACTACTTTATGATAGGGGCAGCTATTTGCACAGAAAAGAGCCATTGTACTACATAAAAGTAACTTGGCAGAAGAGTCAGGTTGTAATACCTCATGTTTGAGTACATTTCTGTAACAGATGCACGTTTGCATCAATGCAAGTCCACTTGTGTGGCTATTTTTAAAAACAATGGGAAAGAAAGATTATAAGTCTTTTAAACTTATCTTTGCCTTTTTCCAAATCATGTCTTCCATCATGTCTTCCTGACCATTTGGAAAAAAATCTCACAAGCCTTTGAAGAAACAGGAGTAAGGCTATTATTTTTTCAAGGTTTACAACTTAGTGCTTGATTTTTTTTTTATTTGTCTTCCTGAGATAGGGTCTCCTTGTAGCCCCAGCTGTCCTGGAACTCACTATGTAGACCAAGCTGTCCTTGAACTCACAAAGATCCACCTGCCTCTGCCTCCCAACTGCTGGGATTAAAGGCCTGCACCTCCACACCCAGCTTTAGTGCTTGATTTTTAAGTATCCTCTCAACTGCTTTGGTTTTTCCAATTTTAGTCCATGAAATGTGCCTTTTATTGGGTAATGTTAATTCACTAATGTAGTAATGTTATTTCCAAATGTAATATTACATGATCATTGGTGTCGCATTCTCTTAAAAATTATGATCTGTGCTCTGATTACACAGTTCCACTTGCTAAAACAAAGGGCATTTTTCAGACTACTTTCAGAACTTGTCTTTGGATTTTCTCTTCTATGAATGCAGTTAAGCCATTAGGAGGCAGGGTACCAAATGTCACAGGCAGGCTTACATGTATAGCAAGAGAAAGTTCAAAGACTGATAACCAAAAAAGAGAGTCTATGGGAACTTGAAATTTCATTTTTTAAACGGTAATACCCAAGATTTTCTCTAAGAAATAAATTGTTATTTTCTACCCTAAAAGCAGCTATGAGTATGTTTCTGAGATATAGCAGGAAACCGAAACATTTTGGGGAAGAGAATAAATACATAAAGAGAGACTGGTGGTTTTATTTTCAATGTGCTGACTAGACATTATCTTGTGAGTGGATATGATGAAATGCACATTCGGGGGTTTAGTGTGACTAAGAGTAGACTATCGGTTTATTTGGAGTTATTAGTCCATGATGGCTTTTACACAATGGGCAAATCAAATTTAAAGGAAGAAAACTAACCTACCTTAGCTTGTTTTCTAATGCTGTTGACTGACAGGAGAATATACTTTTACATAGACATACACACAAACACATATACATTACATATTACATTATATATGTAATATATATACAGGTGAATGTTTTGCAATTTATGTATACAAGAAATTGTAGGCATTAAAATATTTTATTGGTTAAAAAAATCCCACATCTAAAAAAAAATATTAAATAAGGGCTGACAAGATGGCTCAGAAGGTAAAGGTGCTCTCCAAGAACAAACTCCCACAAGTTGTCCTCTGACCTCCATGTGTGTGCTGTAACATGTGCATGCCCACACACGTGCACACAAAATAAATAGATGTAATAAGATGTTTTAAATTTAAATAAAACAATAATTGCCATTCCCCACCTCACCCCACCCCAATACAAATAAAAGGAGCCAGGTGTGAGTCCCAGTGGTACAGTGCTTGCCTAGAGTGCACAGGCCCTAGGTTGGGTCCCTGATACTATGGGAGTGAATGACAGAGGGAGAGAGGGATCTGAATGTCACCAAATGCATACAAAAACAAACTACTCAAAATGAAGACAAACAGAAACAGCAGGTAATAAGTCAGCCATCCTGAGGACCTTGGATATTAATATTTAGACATAGATAAAAAGTAAATGAATTTTAGTTATTTGAAAAAATTTAAAAAAGCAGAGTTTAAAGTTAACAATAGGGGCTGGAGAGATGGCTCAGTGTTAAGAGCACTGACTGCTCTTATAGAGGACCTGGGTTCGATTTCTAGCACTCACGTGGTGGCTAACAACTCTTCGTAACTCCAGTTCAAGGGGATCCAATGTCCTCTTCTGACCTCCACAGGCCTTGCATGCATGGGTGCACTCACACACATGCAGGCAATACACTCATACACATAAGATAAAAATAATAAAATATTTTTAAAAA
>NW_008333903.1:72968-91975 GCF_000622305.1 Nannospalax galili
TTTCTCTGTGATTTTGGCATGTGAATTTCTTTTGTAGTTTCTGATTCTTGTGTGAGATTCAGGCCTTTAAGTTTGGGTCTACTTCTTTATGTGAACTTTACCTGTCTTTGTGGTTTACTTTTTGGGCATGAAAAGCTTGTTTGTCTAAGCTTCCAGTTCTTGCTCTTGATTTTATATTGGAGCCGCCAGACTGATTTTGTCTTCAGGAGTTCCCACAGAGGCCCAATTCAGATGAGGGTCAGATGACTTCAGGCTTTCTCCTAAGATCTGGATCTCTCCAGGACCGATTTTGGCCTCAGGAATTTGGAAGTTGGACTGGCCTGGGATCCTAGCCCAGAAAAGATCCTGGTCTAGGTCAGTTGGTCGCCATGCCACCCAGGGATACAAAGGCAGATGGGGCGGGGAAGAGGTCCCAAGGACTCCTGGGGACTGCACTGAGGAGCTGGGTTGGTCTGGATGCAAAGGATCAGGAAGAGGAAAGGTCAGCTCCCAAGTCCCAGAAAGAAGATGGGAGGTGGTTCCGGCCCAGGGAAGCACGGAGAGTTGAGGGTGGAGCCAGGTCCAGAAGCAGTGCTCCTAGGGCCCAGAGAAGGCACTATGTTGGTTTGGATGAAGAGGGTCAGGAAGCAATATTGGTTCCCCAGGTGTCTGGGGCCCCAAGACTAAGGAATGGTGCAGGGCCCAAACTAGGAGTATAGAACGGCGGGAGGGATGGAAGGGGGAATGTGGCTTAGGGAGGCCCGGCGCGGAGAGCTGCCCAAAATATAATTTTTTAAAAACCTATAAAACATTAAGGAAGCTTCAAAGACCTAAACAAATGGACAAACATGCTACATCTCATGTTTGGGAAGATTCAACATTGTCAGTATGGCAGTTAGCACATACTTCCTATATATAAAACAGTTTATGAAAATTGAAGACTATTGTTTTTATGTTGGGTGCTTGCTTTGTTGCTGTTTGGTTCTTCTATTTATATTAAGACAGGGTCTCATTATATAGTCCAGGCTAGACTCAAGCTCACTATATAAGTCCAGGTGGGACTAGTGCCTCACAGCCCAGGTTCTAATATTACAGGTGCATGACACACATGCTTTGTTGAACTAAACTGTGTTCTTACAAACTGAGAAGGTATTCCTAAAATGTATAGAAAGGCAAAAGATCTAGAATAGCCAACATTATTTTGAAAAAGAACAAGACTGGAGTTTTACTGTCTGACTTCAAAATATAAATCTTCAAGAATCCAAACAGTATGATATGCCAGGTGGGACAGTTCAGCTCAGTTGTCAGCTTGATGAGATCTAGAATCACCTGGAAGACAGTCCTTGGAAATTATCTTGATTAGATTAATTGAGGAGAGAAGACCCATGTACTGTGAATGACACTATCCCATGGGTTGAAATTCTGAACTCCGTGGTGGTGCACACCTTTAATCCCAGCACTCAGGAGGCAGAGGCAGGCGGATCTCTCAAGGCCAGCCTGGTCTACATAGTGATTTCCAGGACAGCTGGGGCTAGAGGGAGACCCTGTCTTAAAAAAGACCAAAAAAAAGAAAGAAAGAAAAGAAACAGTGAGCTGAGCACAAGAATTTGTTGCTCTCTGCTTCCTGACTGTGGACAGTGTGGCCAGAGCCTAAAGTTTCTGTTGCCACGACATCCCTGCAGTGACAGACCGTGCCCTGGAACGGTGAGTGCAAATAAATCTTTCTCCACGAAACTGCTTTTCTCATGGTATTTTATCACAGCAATGGAAAACAAACCAAGACACTAGGTGTGGAGATGCGAGCCTTTAATCCCAGAACTCAGGAGTCAGGGGCAGGGGATTCTGAGTTTGGTCAGCCTGAATTACACAGTGAGACCCTGTCAGAAAGGGGGGGCATAGAAAGAGAGAAGGAGAGGAGGAGAATGGGGGAGAGAGAAAGAGAGAGAAAGAGGAGGAAGGAGGAAAACAAGAATGTATATTGGAAATACAGATTTACAGATCAATGGAACACAATACACCTCTATATTTCTTGCAAATTGATTTTCACAAAGACAGCAAAGTAATAAGGGAAAATTGTTGGTCTTTTCAATAACTAATGATGAAACAATTTGGATATCCATATGCAAAAATAAAGTACATAAAATCAGAGCCTGGCCTCCTATTTAATAATGCTACCTTCTGAGTTTCTGTGTCCAGCCAAAATTCACATGCTGACATCTTAACCCCCCAAGTGATGGTGGGGTGTTAGGAGATCAGAGGAGTGAGCCTTCAAGAATAGGACTAACTAATAAAAGTGTCCACAGGGTCGGCCAGATGGCTCAGTAGGTAAGGCACTTACTACCAAGCCTGATGACCTGAGTTTGATCCCTAGAACCGAGATGATAGAAGAAGAGAATCAACTCTCAAAAGTTATCTTCTGCCCTCCACACATGTGCTATGGTACCTGCCCCCTACAAGTAAATAAATGTAATGAAAATTAAAAGAAAGCCAGGCATGGTGGGTGCATACCTCTAGTCCCAGCACTTGGGAGGCAAGAGGCAGGCAGATCTCTGTGAGTTCATGGCCAGCCTGGTCTACATAGGGAGTTCCAGGCCAGCTGGGGCTACAGGGAGACCCTGTTTTAAAAAAAAAACCAAAAAAACATTTTTTAAGGCCATAAAGTGCTACCTTGCTGTTTCACTGTGTAAGGCCAGATAGAAGGCACTGACTATAAACTGGAACACAACCCTCACTCAACTCCATATCTGCCTTGATCTTCAACTTCCAGCATGCAGAATGGTAAAATAACCTCTCTTGTTTATAAGCCACACAGTGTGTGATGCTCTATTGTAACCCCAAATGGACAAAGTCAAACGGTTAACTCAAAAAGACCACACAGGCAGCCAGGAGAGCATAAGAGAAAATCTTTGAAACTGTGGGTTAAGCCACAACAGCAAAGCACACTCCATTCAACAGAGTACTAGTCAGCAATAAGGGGGAAGCTATGGATTCATGCAGAAAAATCTCTAAAAATTGTATCAAATAGAGGAAGCCATAGATGAAGCAGAATATGTGTGCTTCCATTCACAGCTTCTAGAAAAGGCAAAGTACAGGGACAAAGCTCGACTAGTCATTTCCTAAATATGGGTTGGAGCTAGGCCCTAACTGCAGGTGAGCCAGGAAGGACATGCTCTCAAACTCAAGAGTGCTCTGAGTTGGCCAGAAATTACCGAACTGTATGCTTATAATGTTTAATGTTTGTGTTTTGTAAATTAAATACCAATAAACTTGTAAAAATGACAAAAAGAACTATAGAAGTTTTTTTTTAAAAAAAAAAAAAAAGAACATTTAGGAGCTGGAGAGATGGCTGTGTTTAACAGCACTGACTACTTTTGCAGAAGACCTGGGCTCAAGTCCCAGCCCCCACATGGTGGCTAACAACCATCTATAACTCCAGTTCCAGGGATCCCGACACCCTCCTCTGTCCTCCAAGGGCATTGCACAACATGAGTGCACTTATATACGTGCATCATTTACACTCATACACATAAAGTAAAAATAAATTTAAAAATTTTTTAAAACATACATTTGAAGAATTTAAAACATACTACTAAATAACTCAGGTCAAAGAGTAGATAATTATTTAAAATACTTGGAACTGAACAGTTACGTGTATATTATCTATCAAAATTTGGGGGCTGCAACTAAGGTAATACACAGGTGGACTCTAGCGATTTCTTTTGGTTTTTGAGACCAGGACTTTCCACATAGCACTGGGCTGCTTGATACTCACTGTGTAACCAGGAGACATCTTTACTTTTAGGTTAAAGGAGCAAATATTTGACCCAACAGGGAAGAATAAGATCTGAAAATCATGAAATAAATGTCAGACCAAACCGTCTAAAAGAACACTAGAATAATACAATTGTACAGAGCCGCCATCATGTGTTGTGGGACGCATAACTAAACCTAGATAAATAAGGTGTGGGCCACATGCCTGGACTCCCAGCCCTGAGGAAGCCTAGAGGAAGACAATGGAGAGCTCCAGGCTAGCCTGAGCTACATAGAGAGCTCTGTCTCCAAAAATAGTCTAAATTACTTATTTTTACTAAATGTGTATGAGTGTTTTGCCTACATGTATGTAAGTGCACCCATGTCTTGCAATACCCACAGAGATCAGAAGAGAGCTGGGCCCCCTAGAACTGGAGTTATGGATGGTTAGTCCCATGTAGGTGCTGGGAACCAAACCCAAGTCCTCCAGAAGAGCAGTCAGTGCTCTTAACCACTGAGCCATCTCTCCAGTCACCTCCAAAAATATTCTATATGTAGGTGAAATGGATAAATTCTTTCACAACTATACAAGCCTGTAACAAAAATTTGACTAAATAAGAGAGGGAAATGCTCAATAATTCTATAAAGCATAAAAGAAATTAATTTTTTTTCAAAACTAAAACACAAGGTTGGGTGTGGTGGTGCACGTCTTTAGTCCCAGCACTCAGAAGGCAGAGGCAGGAGGATCTCTGTGAGTTCAAGGCCAGCCTGGTCTACATATCAAGTTCCAGGCCAGCTGGTGCTATAGGGAGATGCTGTCTCAAAAAGACAAACACACACACACACACACACACACACACAAGAATTCCAGAGCAATAATAATCTTGATGTTGACCCCAAATAACTAAAGTACAAGAAAGGCCAATGTTATAAATGCATTCCAAGAAAATTACTAATACACAAACTTACCAATAGAATTTGTCATAACCTCAGAAAGTCAAACATAGTCTAACATTAGAAGTCTCTTAATATAATTCACAAATTGCTTGATTAAGGGATAAAAAATATTAACTCAAAGCCAGGCATCATGGTGCACACCTTTGATTCCAGTACTTGGGACACAAAGGAAGGCAATTTCTAGAGATCAAGATCAGCCTAGTCTACACAGTGAGTTCCAGGCCAGCTGGGACCACAGCTCAATAGATACAGAAGAAGCCTTGTTAAAAATCCTCACCAGTTTAGACATAAAGGGAACTCCCTGACCTAACTAAGGCTGTCTCCCTTTAAACCACAGTGAACATCATTACAGCTGCCCTTGTCACAGAAAGACACTCACTGAAAGTCAAGAACATGCGCTTACCATCACCACTTCTATTTAGCATTGTAGTAGAAATCCTAGCAAGTACAGTGACACTGGAAAGAGATGCAAAAGACTCACAACTAAGTAAAGAAAGGGCATATCCATTAGTCACAGATTATGGAACTGTCTATGATAACCCAGGATCTATAACCATTAGAATGGCCAGGAGTGCAGCTCAGTTAGTGGAGAGCTTCCCTAGCCCTGGGTTCAAACCCCAGCACCACATAAACTGGTTATGGTAACAGAGACCATAAGAGACCAACAGATTCCAGGAGGATTAAAAGGTCAAGGTTATCCTTGGCAACATAGCAAGTTCAAAGCCAACAGGTGGAACATTGAGACCTGCTCTCTCTCTCAAAAAAAAAACCAAAAAAACAAAAACGGGCTTTTTATGCTGTTTCCTCAGTGGCACCTTTTCCTTTCTTTTTTCTTTTTTATTATTTTTATTTTTTGTGTGTATGAGTATATGGCCTGCATGTTTGTAAGTCCACCCATGCCATGCAATGCCCACAGAGGTGAGG
Source organism: Nannospalax galili (assembly GCF_000622305.1). Lineage (NCBI taxonomy): Eukaryota > Metazoa > Chordata > Mammalia > Rodentia > Spalacidae > Nannospalax > Nannospalax galili. The sequence goes on from NW_008333903.1 coordinate 78,579, forward strand.
AGAGGGCGTCAGATCCCCTGGAGCTAGAATTACAGATGCCAGGAAATTACAAACAGTTGCTAGCCACCACGTGGGTGCTGGGAATGGAGCCCGGGTCCTGTGCAGGAGCAGCCCCTGAGCCGTCTCTCCCGCCCCACCTTTTCCTTTCTTAATGAGCTATTTTGGTTCCACATCTAACTTAGAAGGCATGATTTTTCCTCCATCACTTCTCCTGGCGGCTGCCAGGATTTTACCTAACCTGTATTATGTTTTCTCTTAAACACTAGTAAAATTGTCCTTGAACTTCCTTTTGGGAAAAAAAAAAAAAAAAAACAACCAATTCCATTGGAATAAACAGTTTAGTTAAGTAGCCAGGTAGTATAAGATCAATACATTAAAAAAAATCTGTTTGGGGCTAGAGAGATGGCTCAGTGGTTAAGAGCACTGACTTCTCTTGCAGAGGACCCAGGTTCATTCCCCAGCACCCACATGGTGGCTAACAACTGTCTGTAATTCCAGTTCCAGGGGATCCGACAGCCTCTTCTGACCTCCGTGGGCATTGCATGACACAGATGCACCTACATACATGCAACAAATACACCCATACACATTAAATTTAAAAATATTTTAAGCATAAAATAAAAATCTCTTTCATTTCTACGTACCAGTAAAAATTAGAGAATGTAATTTTAAAAGTTAGGGGCTGAGAATGTACCTCAGTGACAGAACACCTCCCTGCTTGTGTAGAGCCCTGCATCAGAGCCCTAGCAAAATAAAATAAGTAAAATAAATTTAGTCACATGCCATACATACAAGTACAAATTTAGTCACATGCCACACATACATACAAGTACAAATTTAGTCACATGCTGTACATACACTAGGGAGGATGCAAAGAAATTGAAACTTTTTTTTTTTTGTCTTTTTGAGACAGGGTCTCCCCTGTAGCCCCAGCTGTCCTGGAGATCACTATGTCAACCAGGCTGGCCTCAAACTCACTGAGATCCGCCTGCTCTGTCTCCTGAGTGCTGGGATTAAAGATATGCGCCACCAAGCCCAGCAAAAATTGGACCTTTATATATCGCTGGCAGAAATATGAAATGTCATGGCTGCTTTGGAACACAGTTTAGAAGTTCCTCAAAAAGCAGTTGAACTTCATGGTGTTTACTAGAGAGAAATAAATCCACAGATCACATGAGAGTCTATACACAAATGTTTATAGCAGCGTAATATGTAATAGCGAAAATGTAAGAGGCATGCTAAGGGTCCATCAACTGATAAACAGGTAAAGTACAGAGTATTTGTTATTTATTTGTTGAGAAAGGATCTTACTACGCAGCCCTGGCTGGCCTGAAACTGCATAGTCTCCCAGAGATCTGCCTGCCTCTGCCTCCCAAGTACTAGGATTAAAATTGTGCACTACCATGCCCAATTTATTTATTTAGTTTTTGGTATATTTAGATAATGGAATATTACTGAGCTATGCAAAGGAATAAAATGTTGATACATTATACTACATAAACAAGACAGAAAAGGCAATATGTTCTATGATTCCATTTGAATAATGAATTGTCTCAAATGGGCAAGTCATAGAGTAGCTGAGTGGTCAGCAGCTAGAGGGGATTACGAAAATAGTGACTTTACGATACAGAGATAACGTCTTATTTAATTATTGACTCCAGTATTTAGTAAAGAAGTCCATTGAACACCAATATTTTATTTATTTAATGTTTTAGAAATCATTCTCTTTTTAAAATGGAGGATCTTATGCAGCCCAGACTAGCCTTGAACTCACTATGTAGCTGAAGATATCTTTGAGCTTATGATCCTTCTGCCTTTCCCTTCCATGTGCTGGAATCACAAGCATGTGTCACCATGCCTGGCTTATACAATGTGAAGACTGAACCCAGGGCTTTGTGCACACTAGGCATTCTGCCAAATGTGCTGCACCCCACACACCCCACCCCCTTTTTGAGTCAGAATCTCTGTGGCTCAGGCTAGCCTTAAACACATGGCAATCCTCCTGCCTTAGCCTCTGGAGTTCTGGAATTACATGCATGAGTTACCACATCTGACCTAGGCACCAACCTTTTAAATCGCTGTGTTGTGAGGTAGTTCACCAGAGAAGACCATTCAGTGTTTTCCCAAATCAAAGTTGTTGCTGGCCAGGGCTACTACACAAGGGTGTCAGAATCCCAGTGTGTAGCCCTGAGCCATCTCTAGGGTAAACTTTTATACAGAGAAAATGTAACCAGGGGTGAAAAGTTTAAGTTCCCAAGCTTACAGGTGCAAAGCCCCCTTAACAATTTCTATTCTATTAACTAACAATTACTATTTTGCAGAAGCAAGCCAAGCATAACATACAGAAGCCATAAATCTGCAGTTAGCAGGTGCACTTCAGGACACACTGACCTGTTCCCAAAACACCTGGGACCTGCTGATGTGTGTTCCCGTACCCTAGGCCAACTGCCTGATAATTTCAAAGACTACAGTCAGACTAAACTTTAACACGGAGTAGCTGTAGTCAAGGGGGTGCCCTATTACAGCTGTAAAAGTGCCTGTGTCATTCAACAACTTAATGGGTTTTTGTTCCATTGTTCTTTTGCGGGTTTTTTGTTTTGTTTTGTTTTATGTCTCTCTTTTTGTCTTTTTGAGACAGGGTCTGCCTGTAGCCCCAGCTGTCCTGGAACTCACTATGTAGACCAGGCTGGCCTTGAACTCACAGAGATCCGCCTGCCTCTGCCTCCCAAGTGCTGGGACTACAGGCATGTGCCACCACACCCAGCCTAGTTCCATTGTTCTTAACAGGCAATGGCACACACATCTTACAGGAAGCAAAAGTACACTTCATTTCTCGAGAACTTTGTAATTCCAAGATGAGTTATGGAGGAGCAGTCCCTAATACTTCATTCTGTGCAGGTGATGAAGATGGAGCCTTTGATACTTGTAGGGTAAGACCAAAACCTTTTCTTTTAAGATACCTTCTAAAGCCAGAAAGGAAGTTGAAAAAGGCCTTAATAGTCTGGTGATCATAATTATCAGACCTAAATACCAAATTCTTGTCCTTTTTCCACAACTGACTGATTTCTTGGGTTTTGTTTTTGTTTTTGTTTTTTTGTTTGTTTAGTCGTTTTGTGAGACAGGGTCTCCCTGTAGCCCCAGCTGGTCTGGAACTTGCTATGTAGACCAGGCTGGCCTTGAATTCATAGAGATCCACCTACCTCTACCAGGACTAAAGGTGTGCACCACCATACTCAGCAGTTACAGCCATTGTTTTGAGTTTGTGGCTTTGTATGCAATCCCTATGATTAATGAAGAGAACCTAAGCATTGTCTACCAGCCATTTGTATGTCTTCTTAATATATTTAATTTAATTTAATTTTTGTGTGTATATGAGTGTATTGCTTGCATGTGTATAAGTGCACCCATGTCCTGCATTGCCCAGAAGTTCAGAAGAGGGCATCTGATTCCCCCAGAACTAGTTACAGACAGCTGTTAGCCACCATGTGGGTGCTGGGAATTGAACCCAGGTCCTCTGCAAGAGCAGCCAGTGCTCCTAACTGCTGCATCATCACTGTAGCCGTATATCTTCTTTAGAGAATGTGTATCATGACTCATTCTCTGTTTTTAAATTGAGTTAACATTATTGAGATGTAAACATTGTTTAATCTTTTATTATATTTATTGTGGGGGGGCACGTGTGCGACATGGCTTATGTGTGGAGGTCAGAGGACAACTTGAAGGAGTTGGTTCTCTCTTCCACCATACTGGTCCCAGTGATCAAACTCAGGTCATCAGGCTTGGCAGCAGGTACCTTTGTCCTCCGAACCATCTCACCAGCTCCAGCCTTTTCAGCAGATTCTGAATATTTGGTGTGCAAATATTTTCTCCCATTCTGTGGACCATGTCTTATTGTTGCTGCTGCCGTTTGGCTGTTTTGTGGTGGTTTTGTTTGGTTGGTTTTGGAGGAGTAAAACTCAGGGCCTTCTACATGTTTAGCAAGGTTCTACCACTGAGCCACATTCCTAGCTTGTTTTGTATTATTTGTTGTGGGGTATTGTTTTGTTTTGAGATAAATTCTCATTATGTAGACCTGACTGGCCTTGAGCTCTCAGAGATCTGCCTGCCTTTGCCTCTTGAGTGCTGGGATTAAAGGCATGTGCCACCATCCCTAGCTCATGAACTACTTTTTAGATTTTATCATTTTTACATAAAAGTTTCTATTTAAAAAAAAAAATATTTTATTGTTTTTATTTTATGTGAATGAGTGTGTTGCCTGCATGTATGTGCAACTGTGTTGTGCAATGCCACAGAGGTCAGAAGAGGATGTCAGATCCCCTGGAACTGGAGTTAGGATAGGTGTTGGTCCCTATGTGGGTGCTGGGATTTGAACCTGGGTTTTCTACAAGAGCAGTTGGTACTCTTAGCTGCTGAGCCATCTCCAGCCCAAGTTTCTGATTTTTATGAAATCCAATTTCTTTTTGTGTTATCTCTGATAGCTTTTTTCTTTCCACGGTGGAGACTAACCCTCCAGGTGCTGAGTGCACGCTGTACCGCAAGCTGAGTGCTAACCCCTCTTGAGCTTCTAGACTTCGTGCTCATTTACGACTGCACTCGCCAGCCCTGCACTGCAAATCCTCTGTACTCATCATTTCCTTTGCATTCCTACATCTCCAATCTGAAGTTTGTTTCCTGTATTTTCCTTAAAAAATCTTGATAAATGAAACAGCAAAAAATTCAGTCCAAATGAATTGCTTTCCTAGAAAAAACAACAAAATTTATTCAGTAGTCAGTGGGGGAAAAAATCCCTAACTTTTGAGGCTTGAAATAATGACCTCAGGGTACATTATTATTAGCCATTCTTGCCAACAGTTCTGGGCACATTAGTCTTGTATAATGAAGAAGCTAGTTGTTTATAAGTGCATCACAGCCTTCCATTTATTCTCTTTCCTGCACTAGCCTATTTCAGCACTTGACAGTGTACCCATCCTCTCCAGCCAGCAAATGGAGCAAATACCTGAAACCATCTTCCTCACATCTTAAACATTATACCTCTCACACACAGCAGTCAAGCAAGTAAATAATTCTAATGAACAATTTCCACAATATTTTGTATACTTCCTAAATTTCATTTCTTCTCAGAACTGTAAAAATCCAAACAATTTCATCTATAGTGTTCTGGTTCACAACTATGCAGAAAAGTTTATCCACCTTCTGTGTGGGTCTCCAGACCCACAGGTGGAACCTCCTGTGTAAGTGGGACTACTAGACTAAAAGTTTACTGATTTTTATAGTAATGTGTTAGGGGCATATCACCAGCTTGTCTGGCCTGGGAACCTCCCTGGCAAAATGTTCCCTGTACTTCTTCCCCACACTTCAGTTTGCTATTAAAGTGTAGCTAGCTACAATGGAAATGAATATTTAGATAAATGTATGATTGATGTAATTAATTTATGGTAGCTCTATTGTTGCATAAAGAATAATGAATACTATTTGGGGGCTTTCTTGATAGGGTGATAGTGGTGGACCATTAATGTGCTACTTACCAGAATTCAGAAGATTTTTTGTAATGGGAATTACCAGTTTTGGACATGGCTGTGGTCGAAGACATTTTCCTGGTATCTACAGTGGGCCATCTTTCTTCCAAAAGTGGCTGACAGACCACTTCTCCCAAGGAAGCACTAAAGGCATGTTTAATATGCACATCTTGTTTGGGCAGATCTTCATGGCTTTCAGTTCCATTTTCTTACTAGGAACAGCATAAGGAAATTGTGAAGATGCAGTCTGTCTTTTTCACTCTGCCCCATCTATGTTCTGCACGATGAAAATCATCCTTTCAGTTACTCACTTTAGAGTTTTCATGTGAGCTTTTTTTGGAACAAAAAGGACTGTGGCAGCTCTAAAGCTGTAAATTTGGCCAAATTGCACACCTCCTTGTTAGAGCTTGATTGTTTTGTTGTATAATCATACTTCTGTTTTGGAATACTCTCCTGAAGTTTATATAAAATATTCAGTTAAGTATGTACTTTATATGTATAAATGACAATAAACTGTATAGTTGAATTTTTCTTTCACTAAACTAATTAAAACTCATTTTAATTCAGATTTTATTTTGCTTACTTATTAGTTTGGTATGGTAGCAGAGGCCTCATTATGGTTACTTGTTCCACTGCTTCTGGGTCTGTGATGAGGCAGAGCATCATGGTGGAGAGGGTGTGGTGGGCAAAGCTGCTCACCTCAGAATGCCAGGAGCAGAGGGAGCTAAAGCACTTTATTAAGTGATAATAAGATTTCATTTCCTTTGTCAAGAGAAAAAAAAAAGCATAGATATCTGAAAATCACTTTCTGTGTGATTTTGCTTTTTTTGAATGTGTGTTTTTGGTATTTTGTTTTGTTTTTTGAGACAAGGTCTCCCTGTAGCCCCAGCTGGCCTGGAAGCTGTAGACCAGCCTTTCCTCAATATCACAGAGATCCACCTGCCTCTGCCTCCCAAGTGATGGGATTAAAGGCATGTGCCACCATGCCTGGCTTTGAATGTGTTTTGAGATGAGGTCTGACTGTATAGCCCAGGCTAGCCTCGAATTTAAAATCCTCCTGCCTCAGCCTCCTTCATGATAGGATAGTAGTTTCAAGCACCAGGCCTAATTAAATATTTTCAAAGTACAAAGTTGGTCCTGGTGGCATATGCCTTTAATCCCAGCAAGCCAGAGGCAGAGCAGGCATATCTCTGTGAGTTCAAGGCCAGCCTGGGGATACAGGGAAACCCTGTCTTAAAAAGACCAAAAAAAAAAAATTACAGAAGAGCAGAAAGAAAACTATTCATAACTTTGTTATAAGATAGCTTCTAGGAAATCCCCTTTTTTATTTGCTATAATTATTTTTTCAAACTCTTGCCAAGCATTATTTCACCCCAGCCACTTTTAAAACTTTAAAGTTGAAAATAATAATACTGTGATTCTCTTGATCTATTTCACTTTTATTCTCCAAATAAAAAAAATCATGCTCTCAGCTTCTCCTTATAAACACAATACACACACACACACACACACACACACACACACACACACACACTTCTTAATTTTGGTTGGACAAGTACTTGTTGTGCAAGCATGAAGACCTAAGTTCAGAGCCACAACACTCAATGAAAGCCTGGTGAGGGCAGTACCCATCCATGCTTTTAGCACTGGAGAGACTGAAATGAGAGGATACTTAGATCCTTGGAACTCTGTGGCCAGTCAAATATAGCCAAATCTGTGAGCTCCAGGTTCTGACCCTGTCTTTAAAAAAAAAAGAAGTGAAGGGGCTGGAGAGATAGCTCAGTGGTTAGGAGGACTTACGTTTTTTTACAGAAGACCTGAAAGACCTGAGTTTGTTTTCCAGCACCCACATGGTGGCTCACAATCATCTATAACTCCAGTTCCAGATCTGACTCTCTGGTCTCTGTGGGCCCCTGCATGCATGTGGTATCTATAAACTCATATAGGTACACTACATAAAATGAATCAATTTTTTCTTAAAAGGTGGACACAAGTGTGTGGGTCCCCCCACCAGGGCCACTGGCCACTGATCCAAGAGTACAAAGAGAGCAGAAGTGACGAACGGGGTTGGGATGGCCAATGAGCACGACAGAAAAGACTTTCCAGGGAGTCAGATTCAGTGATACAGCTCCATTTATTCAGTGGGGGTCAGGGAAAATATAGTGTGGAGGCAGCAGCCAAAGCTTCAGCTGATAGGTGCTCATAGTATGCTTTATTTACATGTGGTGGGGGATCCTATCATCTGACTATGGGACAATGCCTAATTATCATATAGAAAAAACCTGGGGGCAGTTTTATTGCAGGTAACTATGCCAAAGGTCATGTTCCAAATAAGGTCAGGCATCCATGCTTGGTGGCACTTTCCAGGTAAGTCAGGCAGAGAGCAGGAGGCCCTGGCTGAGAAAGGGAGTCCTTCCATATAGCGCCAAGCCCCTTAGAGCTATCCAGACATGGTGGACTGAAACCTTAGCAGCAGGGTCCCCCAACATGGAGAAGAGTCATCACAAACTTTAAGAGCCAACTCATCTATCTTGGGAGAATCCAAAGTTTGATAATTGACCATGACCTGATTGGTAGTAATTTTTTCAATGGTAGTAATTCATCGGTGAAGAAATTGTATGAAACAGGGAGCAAGCATCAAAATGACACACAGCATGATCAGGGGCTAACAAAGGGTAGGAGCCATAAAAACAAGGGGTTACTAAACCAACCTAATTGTTCAGTGGGTTGAAATCTTGAAAATATATTGTTAAGAAGTTTTTTGAGAGTATTAACATTGGTCTCGACAATATTTGATTCATTTACAAAAAAACAGGATTCCTCTCCCAATACTACATACGTCCATCCCCCCGCCCCCCGCCCTGTGTTCAGCAGTTATTAAGTCTAGTGCTCTTCTGTTTTGGAGCACAGCCCCAGGAAGAGAGTTCATTTGTCATTGGAAAGACTTAAGGCTGTCAGTCATGGATGCCATTGCCTGGTCAAGCTTGTCTCAAAAGTCTCCTCAAAAGGTGATGGATTTGTACAATAGCAGCAGTCACAGTGCCGAGAGGGCAAGTCCGAGCCCCACTAGCAGGGGGATGAAGATTTCTCCTCACTGGTGGGTGTGAAGGAGTAGGACGGCCTCTTCTTCCTCGAATAGGTACACCTGGGGAGTAATCATTACAGGTACACAAAAGGTGGACAAAGAGGAGTTAATACAGTGTTTGGCTTTTCCTTTGCACCATAGAAAAAGAGGAGGGATGACACATGCTGTCCTGGAGAGAGCAATGTTAGTGAGGCATTTGTAACGAGTAGGCTTAGTCTTACTGGAAATGCAAATTGGATAGGTAGCCAGTTGTTCAAATAAGGGACTATCCATCAGAAGAGAGTCAGTGAAATCTTTTGTTTCTGGGTAAAGAAGGGTGGTATTAACTGGTACTGCTGTCAGTAAAGGTCTATTGCTGGATGCACAAAAGAAACAGAGGTGTTAGGGTGGGTGGTGAAGGGAAGAAAGTTAGCAACATATTGAATGTATTGGCTCCAGGACATAGTTGATCTTATCTGGTCCTCTGTTTTTCCTGTAGAATAATATTATGATGAGTTAGCACGGACTTAGCTTCAGTACAAGCTGTCTAGAGATATGAAAGTCAGCTGTAGGGTAGCTACAGAATGCACCTGAGTAAAACTTTCCTGTCACTCCGACACACCAGCGATTGCCCCATGGATCTGCAACATATATTAGGGAATAGTCATGGTTCCCCCAGAGATACTTATTATCCTTTAGGTAGGGTCTTTCCTGTCCTATTATACCCTGATATCCCCCAGTTAATCCCAGTTCCAACCTACAGGGATTGAAATAGCAGCATTCCCCATAGGTATCAACTTCCTTGAAGCATGATGGATCTGCCTGTCAGAAAGGAAAGCAAACACATTAGTTAGTTTTGTATCTGTTAGCATTTGGGTATATTATTATTTCAATGGGTTTTTGACAGTCCACTAGGGAGCAGTCTGTGGTTCCAATTATTTGATTTTTTTCCTTGAAATGTTTCCCTGACATAAAATCTCCAGAGCATAGTATTGGGGGGGAGGGCTGGCCAAAGCATTGGTGCTAAGCAGGGTAAAAACGGCCATGAGAACAGCAGAGAAAAAATCTGGGGAGGGGGCATCTGTGACAAGCAGTCTCCACCAGATCATGGATTTCTTTCCATGTGATCCAGTGTGGTTTCAGTGTCGTTTCCTCCTCTTCCTTTTTTTTGTCTCCAACAGAGTCATGTGAGCCATCTTTTTTTGTGGGTGGGGAGGTACCCGACATTTCTGGCTGGAACCCAGATAGGCTTTGGTTGATCCTGTGGAAAAACACAAGCGTATCCTCTCCCTGTGGTTAGTAATGGATCTGGTCCTTTCCAGATTCCATCAGGGGGGGCGTCCCTCCATCTAACCTTGATGGGCAGTATGGGGTGTGTCTGGGCCCAGTGTCAGGCAATGGGGGGGGCATCTGAACCTCGATATACATTGAATACATTAAGGGTAAACAAGGCTAATGTTAATTGAATGTTGGGAGAATACCTTGTTTGAGCCTGTCTATGTAATTGATCTTTTAAGGTTTTACGTGACCTTTCCACAATGGCTTGTCCTTGTGGGTTATATGGGATGCCAGTGTGATGGGTGATTTTCCAGGCTTCACAAAATTTTTTAAACAGGAAGCTGGTAAATGCTGGGCCATTATCCATCTTTAGTTGTGCAGGGAGGCCCATGATGGCAAAGGATGAGAGCATGTGATTTATTAGATTTTTTGAACTTTCAACAGTTTGGGCAGTAGCCCAAAGGAAGTAGGAGTAAGTGTCTACAGTTACAAATACATATTTTTGTCTGCCGAATTGGGGGACATGGGTTACATCAACTTGCCAGAGGGCGTTAGATTTTAGCCCCCAGGGATTGGTGCCCATTTGTTGTATAACGGGGATATGTATCACTGATGCACAGGAAGAGCAGGTTTTAACAATGCATTTAAGTTGTCTGAGGGGAATGTGGGGGAATCTGAGATGGAGCCCACATAAATTAATGTGGGTGGCATGGTGGAGGTGCTGGGCATCTGTTATGCTGGTGGGGAATGTTCCAGCAGTGGCTACCTCATCTACTATGGCATTTCCTTCAGTAAGAGGACCTGGGAGGGAGGAGTGGGACCTGATATGCTGGACAAATAACGAAGCCACCCGTTTTTGTAGCAGTGTAGAAATTTTAATTAGCAGGGGTGAGAGGGGGCTGCCATCTATTTTGACAAAGGAACGACCTAGCCATGGGAGCAAATTAACAGCATAAACGCTGTCAGAATAAAGGTTGAAGGGTTCATCTTATCAAGAGCCATATAGAAGGCAAAGAGCTCTTTAAATTGTGGAGATTTATCAGATAGAGGTTGAAAATATATCATAGGTGGGTCATTAGGGGAGTCTGCCCCCTTTTTCCTCCATCTGTAAAGGCTGTTGTAGCATTTTTTATGGGTTTGTGGCAGAAGAGCTGAGGAGGGAGCCAGCTAAGTACTGGAATAACTGACATCCATTTATCTTTGGGATAGTGATTATCAATCTGTCCCGGGAAGCCTATTAAGCTAATTGAAAAAGAGGAATGATGTTTTAGGAGCCATTGCACATCTGATAACGGGAAGGGGATAATGAGGGTATCAGGTTCTTTTCCTATAATCTGTAGGGTTCTCTCTCTTCCTTGACAAATCATAAATGCAAGAATGTCTACTTTTATAAGAAAGTGAAGAGCACTCCCTACTGGTGTGTGAAGCCATTCTAGTACTCTCTGTGGCTGATGAATTGCTCCAACCATGGTGGGGGAGGAGTTAAAGATTAAGAGTTGACACGGCAGCTTGGGGTCATATCTGGCTAGTGATGCCTTTTGGAAGTGGTTGTTAATTATTTGGAGAGCCTTTTTGGCATCTGGGTTTAGATATCATCTGGAGGCTGGGTTTTTGTCTCCCTTTAAGAGATCAAAGAGTGGCTGTAATTGACTTGTGGGGATGGGAAGCCAGGGCCTTAGCCAATTAATATTACCTAAAAAGCTCTGAAGAGAATTAAGGGTAAGGGGATGGGAGGAATCCAGGATAGGTTTAAGGGGCCTAACAGTAGTAGGCGTTATTTCAGTCCCCAGGAAGGTAATGGGGGAACTGATTGTATTTTATTTGTGGCTATCATAAAACATCTTGTCTCTAGGGTGTTTATCATAGCATCTTTCAGGTCCTCTAGAGAGGAGTCCTGATCTTGCCAGACCAAGAGGTCATCCATGTAATGATAAACTAAACATGTAGGCCTTTTTTTTAAGAAGGGGTGCCAATGCATTTGCAATGGCCTCCTGGCACATTGTAGGGGTATTTGCCATACCCTATGGCAGAACTCGCCATTCATATCGATCAGCTGGCCTAAAATTGTTAAATTTTGGAACTGAGAAGGCAAAATGTTGCCAATCATTATTGGGTAAATGGATGGAGAAGAAGCAGTCTTTTATATCTAGGACTAACAGGGGAGTATTAAGGGGGATGGCAGAGACCATGGGCAGGCCTCTTTGGGGTGAGCCCCATATTTTCATGGTTTTGTTTATGGCTCTGAGGTCTTGTAGCAGTCGCCATGCCCCTGTCTTTTTCTTTATTACAAAGACTGGGGTGTTCCATGGGCTCCTGGAGGGCCTAATGTGACCCAGCTGTAACTGTTCTTCTACAAGTTGTTGTAAAATGAGTAATTTCTCCCTGGGTAATGGCCATTGTTCCACCCAGACTGGTTCTTTGGTGATCCAGTCGAGGCAGGGAGTCTGGTAATCAGCAGTGGCCATTACAATTGGGGGTTCTTCTGTTTTAGGAGCCTCATATGATCATCTATTTGAAGGCATTCTCCTTCAGATCCACTGGCAAGAACTACATTGAGGTCTTCCAGGATATCTCATCCTATGAGATTTGTGGCTATATCTGTAATCAGGGGTCTTATTGTGCCAACCTCTACATCAGGATCCTCCCATTTATAGAAGTTTTTAGTGATGAATGCTCAGGAGGGGCCTCCTACTCCCATCAGTTGAGGTCCTGGTATTAACCCCCAGTGTGGGGGAACCTCAGAGCACCTTAAGATGGTTTCATCAGCCCCAGTGTCAAGGAGTCATTTGAAAGGTTTATTGTCTATTTTTATGGTTAATTTTGGATGGGTATTTTCTGTAATACTGGTTACCCATAATGTTTGTGGCTTCCCTCTTGTTAGCGGGGCTCAGGGTTTCCCCGGAAAGAGTTTAAAGGTGGCAAAAGTTTGCCATCTCTGTCATATTTAGATTTATAATCTCTTTTCCAGTGAAAGCCCCTTTTACAGTGAGGACAGAAGGTTTTAGGGGGTCAAGCGGCAGCCGAACCGATTTTTGGGCAATTTTCTTTCCAGTGTCCAGTTTCTCCACATTTAAAACATTTTGAGTTGGGTTGGGTTGCAGCTACAAAGGCCTGTGCAAGGGAGAAGGCCTGGTATGTGGCAGTCCCAATGTCATGGGTGGCCACAATCCATTTGTCGTAATGTTTATTTTTTAGTCCCTGGCATGCTTGTCTGTGCTCAGGGGTCATCCCTTCTCAGACAAGGTTGTTTAAAAGCATTGCTTTGGCTGTATGGTTTGTTATTTTTCTATCTAAACTGGCCTGTACTCTTAGTATAAAGTCTGGGAGGGTTTCAGTTGGTTTCTGTTTTAGGAAGGTTGATGAAGAGGTCTCTCCAGGCCCTGTGGACAAGGGGGTTAGGCAGTCCCAGGCCTGTAGTGCACATAAGCAGACCTGTTCAAAACAGCCGGCAGGAATTACAAGCTGCTGGATTCCTGTGGATAAATTTCCCTGACCAAAAAGTTGGTCATAATTCCAATCTATGAATCCAGGTGGTGGAT
>NW_008333903.1:97579-100268 GCF_000622305.1 Nannospalax galili
GTACCTGTGTCCTAAATAAACCTCTTGCTGTTGCAACCCAAAGACTGACTTGTCCTCCGTGGTCTCGCTCTTACAGTTATTTGTAGGTTAACGGGGAAAACTTCAACATGCAGCATTTTTGGGTCCTGAGGCCATTGTGGCTGAGGGTCCTAGGTGCAATAACTCCCATTATCCCTGAAATTACAGAACTGTTCAATGGCTGTGGGGGGGTGGTGCTGCAGATGGTGGCACTGGTGGTGAAGGGGGAGGGGGATTTATCTGGGAATCTTTGGAAGTTTTTGAAGTCTGGATTTTAACATCTGGGTCTGTGTCTTCCTCAGTCCATGAGGATTCGTAGGGGGGAAAAGGGGGGGAAAGGTTATTTTTGTTGATGGGTGGTTTTTCTCTGGAGTTCAGCCTGATCTACATCCAAGTTCCAAGCCAGCCAGGGCTAATAGATATACATACCCGAGAGAGAGAGAGAGAGAGAGAGAGAGAGAGAGAGAGAGAGAGAGAAAAAAAAAATACCCATTGTCCTCCACATATTACATACATGTACATGTGGAAATGTTACAGAAAAGTCAGAGACCACAGCTGAAGTCAGGTGAGGAGAGGGGGTTTAATTTTATGCTAGCAGGATTGACCCATGAATAAAAGGAGTCAGACCCCTTGTTCAAGTTTTGGAGTGTTTTTATACTCATATGTGAGGAATGCAAGCAAAAGGTACATAGCATATACATGCTAATTAAGCAAGATAACATAGGACTGCAAAGGTAACAGAAATGCAAAAGCTTTGAGAAACAAAGATTTCTATTCTGGGTAAAGGTTACAGGAATGTAATAGCTTTGGAAAACAAAGACTTTTATCCTGGGTAACTACAGGGAGCAGGGGAAGATTTCTGTTCACTTCCCCATTTCTATCTCCAAGTTTTTCCTGCTCCAAAGTTCTTAATTACCACCACACTGCAAAAGCTTTTAGCCTCTGACCTGCTCTTCCATTTCCATAATACTCACACACATACTTGTACACACAAACACATTCACACACCACACACACACACACAGAACAACTGTTAGAATACTTGTAGAACATGTGTAAGGTATAGCCTCTATAAATGTGGGTGAACTTTACACACACACACACACACACCCATACCTGTTTAAAGAATAGTGACAGCACTTCCCTAGCATGCCTGAGGCCCTGGGATTCAATCCTCAGCACTGCCCAGCCTCCAAATGAAAAAAAGATGAAGGAAGGAAGGAAGGAAGGAAGGAAGGAAGGAAGGAAGGAAAAAGGAAAGAAAGAAAGAAAGAAAGAAAGAAAGAAAGAAAGAAAGAAAGAAAGAAAGAGGGAAAGAAGCCAACTGAACCCAACCACAATTGTGTTTTAGGCTGTGAGCGTTCTCTTTCTCTGGATGCTGATGCTGCCCTCAGCACTAATCAGACACTGCAGTGATGTCTCATGTCCACCTCATCTAGAAACTATTGAAATGTTCTCTTAGCTCTGACTTACGGAACCATGTGAGTATATTAATTCCATAAGATCTTCTAGTTACTTGTCAGCTGCTTCTTCTGTCACTCGCACATCAAAAGTACCAAATTTTACTTAGTAAGATTACGTTTACACAGTTTGCTTAATATGACTTGTTAGAGGATACATAAGAAACGAAAACAAATTATTTTAATTTTTAAATTTTTTTATTTATTTTTATGTGTATGAGTGCTTTGCCTGCATGTCTGTAAATGTACCCATGTGGTGCAAAACTGGCAGAGGCCAGAAGATGGAGTTGGATCCCGAGGAACTGGAGCTACTCATCATGGACACTGGGAACCAAAGCCAGGTCCTCCATAAGAACAGCTGGTGTTCTTTAACCCTTGAGCCATCTCTCCAGCCCCAAAGCAAACAATTTAATTGTAATTTGTCTTCCTTTGAATTTATGACTAGAAAAACAATTCAAAAGAAGTCAGTGTAGCTAGGCACGGAGGCACACAGCAGTGAGCCAAGCACTTGGGAGGTGGAGACAAGGAGGATCAGTAATTGAGGGCCAGCTTGGACGACCTAATGAGCTCCAAGCCAGCCTGGGCTAAAGAGTAAGACCTTGCCTCAAAAAGCAAAACGAAACAACCAGATGGGCACTTCCAAGTATTCTGTAAACATTTTGGGCTCCAAATGTGAGTATTTTGAGTTTTATGTAATTTAGCTGAGTTATATAATAACCAAAGTGTAATGTGAAGACTGAGACTTGTGCTTTAAAACAGTAGGTGGTCCAAACCAATGATTTAGCAATAATCTTGATGTTGAATTGCTAACAGGAAAGCCTCTGCTTAGACTATAAAATAGGGAATTGTTGACCAAGGCCTGCAAACACTTTCGCTTCCTTTAAAAATGGGGAGGAGGTTTGGAGGGGAGTGGAGTGGAGAAGAGGGGTAAGGGGGTGTATTATAATAAAAGGGGCGAGGCAGCCGCCTTCCGGGTTCCGGAGACTCTCTTTTCTTAGTAAAGGACATTGGTGGGTGGGGTGAAAGCTGAGCACAACAAAAGGAAAACAGCCGCAGCCTCCGCAGCAAAGACCAAAACGCAGGCGCAGATTTGGAATTCAGCTTTGCAATCAACTGTCCTCTTAGGGAAGGGGCGAAGTGGAAACTAAGCAGCCAAAGGTCTGTTACCTCAGCAGAAGAAGCCCTTGCCCGGGTTTGCAGATTTGCCTGCG
>NW_008333903.1:100293-110726 GCF_000622305.1 Nannospalax galili
ACCGCCACCCCCACCCCCACCCCGCACAACCAGCTCTTTCGCCAGGCCCATTGCTCTGGAGCGTTGCCAAAGCTGGCCCTCTAATTAAAGGAGACCGGCCAGACAGGCGCTTGGCTTCCTAGTTCAGAGATGGCGCTCACTATCTTAGTGCTCCGGCTGGCTGTGGGCATCCTGACGTTCCCCATGTATCTGCTCAACTTTCTGGGCGTGTGGAACTGGCTGTGCAAACGATGGTTTCCACACTTCCTGAGGAGGTTCACGGCGATGTACAACGAGCAGATGGGGAGCAGGAAGCGCGAGCTCTTCAGCAACCTGCAGGAGTTCGCCGGCCCCTCCGGAAAGCTCTGCCTGCTGGAGGTGGGCTGTGGCACCGGGGCCAACTTCCAGTTCTACCCGCCTGGGTGCAGGGTGACCTGTGTCGACCCCAACCCCTGCTTTGAGAAGTTCTTGTTCAAGAGCATCGCGGAGAACCGACACCTGCAGTTCGAGAGCTTCATGGTGGCTGCCGGGGAGAACATGCACCAGGTGGCTGATGGCTCTGTGGACGTGGTGGTCTGCACCCTGGTGCTGTGCTCGGTGGACAGCCAGGAGAAGATCCTCCGCGAGGTGCGCCGAGTGCTGAGGCCGGTGAGTGATGGGAGTGAGGGTTGACTAGTGGACTAGCAGCCAGAATGAGCAAGAGGTCCTATCAATTTCAGGAGACTCGACTGACATAAAAAGCAAACAGCCAGGAAGCACACTTGGATCACAGAAGAGCAGTGGGACAGCTACAAAGGGTTGATAAATCTGCATATATACACTAGAAACTGCTGCAGAGAAAAGAGCTTATAAACAAAGTTAGCCGGAAA
Organism: Nannospalax galili; assembly: GCF_000622305.1. Lineage (NCBI taxonomy): Eukaryota > Metazoa > Chordata > Mammalia > Rodentia > Spalacidae > Nannospalax > Nannospalax galili. Next base: position 101,142 of record NW_008333903.1, read on the forward strand.
AAGCGCTTGGTTAATTGTTTTCACCAGGAACAAACACAAAGATGAGCAATAAACAGGAACTGAAATAGAAATGGAAATAGCTAATTATTTGATTAAAATGTGTATATTACAGCTAGAGACAATTTTTTGCCTTTACACTCAGGGACTTGCTAATAGGGCACTGCAGTAGATTTGGAGAACTCCGCCCTGACACACGCTGGAGGAAGTGCTTTGGGATGCTCCTTCATTTATATCAAAACCTCAAGTGAGCATACCCTTGTCTATTAGAAACTTAGTATGCAGCTACAAATATACTAAGTCTTATCTGTAAGTACCGACACTCAGTAAGTAGTATTTGCAGTAGTACAAACTGGAAATAACATGTCTGTGCATGGGAAGTTGTCACAGCCTAAGGAAGTCTGCAGCTGTTAAAAAGAACAAGAGCTGGATGTGGTACACACTTATAATCCCAGCAATGTGGTGGCAACTGGGGTGGGCTGAGACAGGAGGCTAGGAAGGTTAACTAGGGCTTCCTAATGAGCTCAGGACCAGCCTGAGTTACATAGTAAGACTGTCAAAAAACAAAACAAATGAAAACCTTAAAAAAAATTAGAATAAATTTAAAAAAGACTAAACTCCCAAGAAGAGTGGTCTCTGTTGATAGGAAAGTGATGATAAATGAGAAAACAGTAAAGGGGAAAGCAAACAAAGGGCTTCAAAACACAAAATGCAGAGGAAAAGGTCATTGATGGGAGCAAGGGTCTCTCTGTAGCCCCCAGCTGGCCTGAAACTCACTATGTAGACCTGGCTGCCTCTGCCTTCTAAGCACTGATACTAAAGGTGTGTGCCACCACACTGGGCTTGCACTTCATACAATATGTCTTAATCCTATTTAGACCTCCTCCCTTTGAGACAGTACCCCAGGCTGGCCATCAACTCCTTATCCTTCTTCTTCTACCTCCTAAGTCCTGGTACTAAATTTAGGATGGGGCCTTCCCAGTGGCCCTGACAGTCTTAGAAGTCACTGTGTATACGGGTTGGTTTTGAACTCCCAGGTGATTCTCCTGCCTTTGACTCCCTAGTGTTCATATGTGAGTCACCACACCAGCTAGTATAGTCTTGTTATAATCAAACCTTTACTACCAATCAGTAAGCAAAAAAAACCAGTATACACAGTATTTCCATAAGAAAAATAATAAAGGCTATCAATAGATAAGCCTGAAAGAAGAAATACAAATATACAATAAACTTTTTAGTAAAAGATGTTTTACTTATTAAGAATATTAAAAATACACATATTTGAGACCTGGAGAGATGACTCAGCAGTTCAGAGCATTTGCTGCTCTTGCACAGGACCCAGATTTGGTTCTCAGCACCCACATCAGGCAGTTCACAATCACCTGTAACTCCAGCTCTAGGGGATCCAATGTCCTTTTCTGCTTCTGTGGGCACCCACACACAAGTGCACATACTGACACACAGACACACACACACAGACACACACACACACACATAAATAAAAAATAAAAGTAAATTGTTTTAAAAAAGATAAACTCAGGGCTAGAGAGACGGCTCAGCAGTTAAGAGCACTGGCTGCTCTTGCAGAGGACCCAGGTTCAAATTCCAACACTTACATGTAGGCAGCTAAAAACTGTCTGTAACTCCAGTTCCAGGGGATCTGGCCTCTGAGGGCACTTACAAACATGCAGGCATAACAATCAGACACAAAATTTAGAAACTTTTATAAGAATTAAAAAAAATAAACATTTTTATTTGTGTGCATTCATGTGACTTTGTATGGGTATGGAGGGAGAGGGGCATTGGGAATGAGTTCAGGTCTTCATGCTTTGCATGGCAAGCACTTTATCAACTGAGCTCTCTCCAGACCCCAAGATATACATATTTTTGAAGACAAAATAACATCTTGCCAAATCAAACTGGCAGAGATAGAAAAAATATATCTGTAAAAAAATTATTAAATATGGTGCACACCTTTAGTCCCAGCACTGGAAACCCCAAGGCAGGAGGGTGGCGAGTTTGATGCCAACCTGGGCTACATAGCAAGATTCTTTGTCAAAAAAACAAAACCAAACCAAACAAAAAGCAGGAAAAAACAGAGAGAATCAGATGTTGGTAAGCCTTTATTAGAAATGGGCACTTTGCATCTATTGCTGGTTTGAATATAAGTTTGATGCAGTTTTTCAAAGGTCAACTTGAAACTTATACCAAAGACACAGACCAGTGACTCAGCAATCCCCACTTTTATTTTTTATTTTTTAAAAATGTTTCATTTATTTTTATTTTATGTGTATGAATGTATTGCCTGCATGTGTGTAAGTTCACCTGCGTCTTGCAATGCCCTCGGAGGTCAGAAGAGGCGTTGGTTCCCCCTTACTGACAGCTGTTAGCCGCCATGTGGATGCTGGAAATCAAACTCAGGTCTTCTACAAGAGCAGCCAGTGCTCTTAACCATTGACAGTCACTGCAGTGTTTACGGAACTGGAAAACTGGAAAGAGCCATGGTGTCTTCAGTGGTATGCTCTACCACAAAAAAAGAAAAAAATTCAGCTCTATTTTATTCTATTTTTTTATATTTTATTTATTATTTTTATTTTATGTGTATGAATGTATCGTCTGCATGTATGTAAGTGCACCCATGTCATGCAATGCTCACAGAGGTCAGAAGATCTCCTGGAACTGGAGCTACGGATGGTTGTTAGCCACCATGTGAGTGCTGGGAATCGAACCTGGGTTCTCTACAAGAGCAGCCACAGCTCTTAACCATTGAGCCATCTCTCCAGCCCCCTCAATCATATTTTAGAACAATATTCAAATACATTAGTAAAGTAAACAAAATTGCAAAACAAAATGTGTATCACAGGCCTACTTTTAGGGAAAAAATATAAATGCACATCATAAAATTTACCAGGAGTTCTAATGATGGGATGGTCTCTCATGGTCTATCTTTCTCTGTCTCTCTGTCTGTCTATCTCTCTCTCGCTCTCACTGACTCTCTCACTCTCACCCTTGCTCTCTCTCTTTCTCTCTTTCTCTCTTCACAGGGTCTCCTGTAACCCAAACTGCTCTCAAATTTCACTATGTAGCTGAAAATGATGTTGAACCTCTTATCTTCCTACCTCTACCTCTCACATGCTGGAATTACAGACATGGGCCACCCACCACCATGGCCTAGCTCTTAAGCATTTCTGTATGTTCTCAGCTTTCTAAATATGTTGTTGAGGCAGTCCTGTTGCCTCTGGAACCAAAGGCTGAGGCTCAAAGTCCCTCTCTGACATTTACACAGTGTCACTTTGGGCTCAGTTCCCTCACAGGTTAAAAAAAAAAAAGTCACAGAAATAACACCTAAACAACATTGTGTGGTGTTGTGGTTTGATTGTTTCATAAATAACACTGCTGAGAAAATTAACATGCAATAAACAGTAAGGGTAGCACTTGACATACACTAAGTGTGTGTAATTTCAGCTATTACACATTACTTCTATGATCAGAAAATTTATGTCAATTAGATTGTCAGCTCTGTATAAGAGTTTGTTTGTGGAGCTGAAGAGACGGTTCCAGAGTTAAGAGCGATGGCTGCTCTTGTGAAGAACCTCGGTTCAGTTCCCAGCACCCATGTGGCAGCTAACAGCTGTCCTCAACCCCAGTTCCAGGGGATCAGACTCTATTCTGGCCTCTTGAGAGCATTGCACACTCAAGTGTACTTACACACATGCAGACAAAACACACACAATTTTTTTTTTAATTTATGTTTGTTTGCTGTGAGTCATGGTCGCACTGTGTTGGCTAGGTCAGCTGGGCAGGCCTGTAGCTCAAGATCCTTCTGCCTTAGCCTTCCTAAAGCTGGGATTACAGACATGGACTCCCACACCCAGCTATGTCTGTACAAAATATGAGAGAAGTTGGAACTACTTTATCCAAACAGTGTCTTACTGGGTTTTAATTTACCAGCGTCTTCTCATAAAGTTGGCCTCTGGGACACTGAAATCTGATGCTTCTCTCACCTTACAAACCTGTTTTCCCAAAGCCAGTGTCTTTGAAACGTGTTGTTTTTTGCTTCTTTCTCAGGGAGGGGCTTTTTATTTCATGGAGCATGTAGCAGCTGAGCGGTCCACCTGGAATTACTTCTGGCAGCAGGTCCTGGATCCTGCCTGGTACCTTCTGTTTGATGGGTGCAATCTCACCAGAGAAAGCTGGAAGACTCTGGAGCAGGCCAGCTTTTCCAAGCTGAAACTGCAGCACATCCAGGCGCCGCTGTCCTGGGCATTGGTGCGGCCTCATATCTATGGCTATGCTGTGAAATAGGATAAGGGGTAGGAGAGAGCTGTTATCTCAGTAACTCAAGGCTTCACTTTTACATTTGAAATACTAACCAGAAGACGGCAAAGTTGAATTCATCCTTAAGTTTCTGTCTAGCCATTTCTATATTGTCTCCCACAGAATCAAAACCAAATCAAAATAGCTTTGAACCCTCCCTTCAAAGGGAACAGTGGTCTTTGATAAGGCTTTGAAAAGAAGCAATGCAAAAAACTAACGGTTCACAAACTGAATAAATAAACACAGGCTAAATAACACAGAAATTTCCAAAAGGAAAAAAAAAAAGATGAACCTATTTCTTTTTTTTTCTTTTTCTTTTTTTGAAATAGAATATGATCTCATTGTGTAGCTCTGGCTAGCTTGGAACTCACTGTGGGATCAAAGGTGTGAACTACCACTCCTGGCATATTTGCTATTTTTAGTATCACTGGTTTGGCTGGGAGGCTGCCACGTGTTCTCTGGCTGACTTTGTGTCATTTACGCCAGTGTTTCACCAAAGTCTGTTTTCTTGCACTCCAGTCCTCAATTCCTAAAAGACTTCTTCTGTCACGTTAATGTAACCACAGAACTCTCCAAGACAGTTATGATTCTTGAAGTTAATTTACCTTATCTACCACATGTATTGCTGACTATAATAGATTGCAGGCAGTAAAAGGGCCCAGTGTAGTTAGGAAAACTGGGTACACTGTGTAGGACACCTGAGAAAGCAGTTCACCAGCTGTGAAGCACCTGGGGAGTTACTGTGATCAAATCTGCTCCTGACCATGGAAATCATTACGAAGGCTTTGAGAGCAAGTCTTGGTGGCCTACCGGAGGGTCTGCAGCAGTACTTTGTATGTATCTTAACAAAATATATTTTTCGGGATCACCTTACAGAAGTTCTATTTTAAATAGCAACTCAATAAATAAATTCATATTCACTTTAGAAAAGGAAATAAAAGAAACAGTTCTACTTGGCTTTGTTGTTTTGTTTTGTTTTTCTTCCTAAAGTCTTTAAGAAGGAAACTTGACCATAGGAAATAAAAGAAATCTTTCTAGGTGTGTTGGCACATGCCTTTGATCCCAGCACTCAGGAGGCAGAGGCAGCCTGGTTTACACAGTGAGTTCCAGGCCAGCTCGGGCTGCAGGGAAGACCCTGTCTCAAAAAGACCAAAAGAAAGAAAGAAAGGAAGGAAGGAAAGAAAGGAAGGAGGGAGGGAGGGAGGAAGGAAGGAAGGAAGGAAGGAAGGAAGGAAGGAAGGAAGGAAGAAATGTATTCCAACTTACAGAGTTCTCTTCCTACAGCTACGTAAGTATAAACACAGTGTTTTACTAACCTTTCTTGTCCCTGAGACCAAATCTCTGACAAACAGCAACTGAAGGGTGGAAAGGTTTGTTTTTGCTCACAGTTTGAGGGAAATACAGCCCATCATGGAGGGGAAGGCACCGTGGCAGGAGTGTGAGACAACTGGTCACATTGTGTCCACAGTCAGAAATCTGAGGGTAGACAGGAATTGGGACCAGGTTATAAAATCTCAAGTGACTTACTTCCTTCAATGAGGCTACTAAAGGTTCCACAACCTTTCAAAACAGCACTGCCAGCTGGGAACCAAGTACATGAGCCTATGGGATTTAGCATTCAAACCATAACACACAGCTAGTAGATTTTAGTGATCTTGGAAGAATCAGACTGTGTGTGTGTGTGTGTGTGCGTGTGTGTGTGTGTGTGTGTGTGTGTGTGTGTGAATTGTGGCTTGGAGGGTTATGACTTTTCTTTTTTTGGTAGGGATTGGACCGAGTCTTGAGCCTGCTAGCCAAGGCTGTACCCCTGAACCAGGCCCCTAGCCCAGAATGAGTTTTGAAAGGTTTAAGATGAAAGATCCTATCTGAGAAATGCACAGAGCAGGAACAAGACAACTCACTGCTCCACCTCTTGTTTTGTGCTTGGTACAGCTTAGACGCTCACTAAGGCCTCGTGGATACTGGAAAATGAACCTCCTTCCTCTCTCATCTTCCAGAAGAGGAACTTCCTTTATCTACCCACTGTTGGTGAGGTTGGTCTGGTGACTGAGATGAAAAGACACAGGCATACCTGGCGAGTGTACTTGTAACACTGGAAGATAGCATCCCAATACAGAGATCATTCCTTGCTCAAACGTATGGATATATCCTCACTTTTGATTTAGGAACTTGGGGTAAATAAGAGAAGCTTCTTAGAGTTGTTGCACATGTTATTGAGAAAGTTTTAGAAACCCCATTTCCAAAATTACAAAGTCAGTCTGACAATGACTTCAGCCATTTTACACATTTCCCCTCAGGCCCAGAGAACACATACCGAAAACCACTCGAAATGGGGCTGGCTAGATGGCTCGGCAGTTAAGAGCACTTGCTGCTCTTGCAGAGGACAATAATGGCTGTCTCACAACTACCCGCACAACTCCAACTCCGAGGGATCTGATGCCCTTTTCTGGCCTCCACTGGCACCTGCACTTGCACCTGTCTCCACCCTCAACAGTGGGGTTACAGGTGTGCCCACAGCCAGACTGATTTTTTTTACAGGATGCTGGAGATTCAAACTCAGGTCTTCATGCTTGTACAGCAAGCACTCTGTCCCTCTGTCCCACTGAACCATCTCTCTGGCCCAGGTTTTGTTTCTTTATGTGAGCTTCCTCCATTCCAAGGAAAATATGGATCATGCTTTCCTTTTATGAATCTATGTTATATCAACTTAATTCTGAGTCTCAGTTGGGATGCTAGGAAGATAGAAGTAGAATTCTGCAACCTTGACAGCGTAATTTGTTGACTTTGATTTTGGTCAAATGACCTCTAAAGTCTTAGTTTCTTCATCTGAAATAGGGTTACCTAGTGAGTTATGATAAGAAACAATGAAGTTATGATGCACCTAATAAATGCTGACATCTTGTTGTTTGAGACAGGATCTCACTATGAAGCCCAGGCTGGCCTTGAACTCTTAATCCTCCTACAAAGTCTCCTGAGTGTTGGGATTATGGGTGTGCCTCAACATGCTTTGCTCTCAAATTTTTTAGTGTGTGTGGTGCTGGGAGTTGGATCCTGGGCCTAGAGCATGAAGCAAACACTCTTCCACTGAGCTATACCCCTAGCCCAATTTTTATTTAACTGATGCATAATATTGAGTACCTACTTGTGCTCTGCTCTTGAATAAGCTAGACATGGTCCCTGAGCTCGTGGAGCAGTTACGACAAACACCATCTCTAAAGAAAAAGCACATGTTCCAGAAAATGTTATCCCACCACCCAGTGGAGGGGATCAGAGGCTTTTAGGAGCTCAATTGCCAAAGGAGAATGAAGAATGTTTCAGCTGTATGGAGCAGCTTGTGACACAACTGAATACAAGAAAGAAACCCACATTTAAGAAAGCAAAGGCAAGGCTGGTGGGATGACTCAGCGGGGAAAGTAGCTTAGTGCCAAACCTGAGGACCTGAATTCAACCCCTGGAGCCAACATAGTGGAAGGAGGGAACCAACTCCCCAAAATTGTCTTCTGACCCTCATATAGGCACAGTGGATGCACATGCCCCTCCTCCCATACACACACACGAAGGCAGCTGGGCATGGCAACACACACCTGTCATATCAGCACTCAGGAGGCAGAAGTAGGATCACCATAAATTGGAGGCCAGCCTAGTCTATATAGACAGTTCAAGGCCAGCCAAGACTACATAATGAGATTGTGTCTCAAAACAAGAAGAGAGAGAAGAGAGAGACAGAGAGAGATTGGGAGAGAGAGAGAAGAAAGGAAGAAGACAAGCAGGACAAGGTGCCAGAGCCCGAATGAAGGGCAGGCTCTGCACTGACAGCTACCTCCATCGGCTTCCTCGATCCTGTTAAGACTATGGGTCCATGAGTTCATGTATTTTAGTAGGTACCCCTAAACATTAAAAGCTTTTATAGTTATACTATAAGACATTTAATTCCCAAGGGCTCTAATGTTCCAGTCCTCTGAATTGCTGCATACTTGATAGAGAGAAGCAAACATTGCATAATTTGTTCCTTTTGTGCTCTTAGCAGGCAGTAAGCCTTTCCTCTTGGTGTTGTTTTGAAAAGCACAGCACTTAACTGAAATTAAATTCTTGTTTGTCAGTTATGGCAGCTGACAGTGCAATGAATTGTGGCTGAGAAATATCAACAGAAACAAGAGGGAACTATTCAGCAAGTGCCATTTAATCTCAATATTTTAAACCCAAAGTACTCAGCCTGCATTTAAAAAAATCACAAGAATTCCCTCATGAACTGTGGAACCACTGGCTCCGCCCAATGCCAGAGAACAGGCAGAGGCCACACTGACCAAGAGCGAAGGTCCAAGACTGCATCCAACGTCCTGTTCAGTTTAAAAAGAATAATAACAATGACCAAGCAAGCGAATATTTTGCTTTTAAAAGAGTATCTTTGGGAAACTATAGAGAATTACACTGGAACAGGGGTACAAACTTTGAAAATCAGGTAGCACAGGCTGGAATATAAGCAAGATCCTGTCTCAAAGTTTTTTAAATTATTCTTTCTTAATGTTTTTAAATTTTTTATTTAATTATTTTTATTTTATATGTATGAGTGTTTTGCCTGTATGTATGGAAGTACATTACATGCATGCAATGCCCACAGAAGCCAGAAGAGCGTGTCAGATCCCCTGGAACTGGAGTTAGAGATGTTTGTGAACTGTCATATGGATGCTGGGAACCAAACCTCTACAACAGCAGCCAGGGCTCTTAACCACAGAGCCATCTCTTTAGCCCCTAAAATTAAAGTCTTAATGTCTTGTCAGGTTGTATCCTTCTCAGTACTTAAAAGGTATCCGACACTGATGTCCATCTTCTTGGACCAGTCCTTTTGATCTATGCCTCTAAACGTAGCGATACAAATTTCCATTTTAAAGTTTCTTTAGGCCGGTCCTGGTGGTGCATGCCTATCATCCCTGCAGTGCTCAGGAGGCAGAGGTAGGAGGATGGCGAGTCTGAGGCTAGCCTGGGATACATATTGAGACTGCCTGAAAAATAAAATAATAAAAAGTGCTTTTTTAAAATTAATTAATTAATTAATTTGTCTTTTTGGGACAGGGTCTCCCTATAGTCCCAGCTGGCCTGGAACTTGCTATGTAAACCAGGCTGGTGTGGAATTCACATAGCTCCGCCTACCTCTGTCTCCCAAGTAAAAGGTGTGTACAACCACACCTGGCTGAAAAATTCAAGTGCTTTTTTAAATTTTTGTTTTTGTTTTTTTGAGACAGGGTCTCCCTGTAGCCCCAGCTGGCCTGGAAC
>NW_008333903.1:110857-122675 GCF_000622305.1 Nannospalax galili
GCTGGCCTTGAACTCACAGAGATCCTCCTGCCTCTGCCTCCCAAGTGCTGGAATTAAAGGCGTGCACCACCATGCCTGCCTCAAGTGCTTTTTTAATGCCACACAGCGACTTTAAACAATTTCCTACGATCTTCCTAACTCTGCAAGGTACATATTAACTCCCATCTGACTCCAGAGAAAGCATATCTCCTGGGCTGCTCCAGCTTCCCTATACAACCCATCAGAACGCTTTCCTTCCTCCCTGGTCACCGTGAATGGTTCTGACCCAACTGCTCTGTGCTAGTCAGTCCTTTTCACCTTTAATCCACTGTTCAGTTATAAACCACCACCCACGTAAAGAGGATTCCTTACACATTCCCCGGTTCCAGACCCCACTAAAGCACCTGAAGGTCTTCAGTGAACCTGTCACCTTGGATGTCAGGAGCAGCAGAGCGTGGCAGGACAGAAGAGGGCAATTATCCATGCGATAAGGATGTACCCTGGAGCATGAGTAGTCTCCCTGAAAACCAGCTGGTCCAGTTACACAATAAGGACCACCATACCACTATGCAGAACTAGACAAGGCTCAACCAGATCACACCTTGACCAGGATTCATAATTATGCATAGCTCTTGCCCTTATGCACCAGTTCTTCTCTCTATGTAAGCTCATGCCCCTTGGAATCACTGCATTCCTTTATCTACTCCTCTTCTCTGTGTCACCACTGCTCATCTCTTTTATTCTGTCAGGCCGAGTGGCCCAGCTTAGCCTATTGGGGCTGCCAGCTCTGGGCTTCTGCCCTCAAACTTTGCTCACAGAACTGCCTTGCAGAGCCAGAACTGAAACAATGATTGACCAGACTATACCTTGACCAGGACTGCTTCAGTGTAAACACCTCGTACCCCTGCCCCAATTCTAACTCTGTTTAAATCTAACTGTATTTAAAGTCTATTTAAAAGCTCATGTCAGTACCTTGGAAGATGACTCCCCTTTATCTGTCCTCCCAATGTGCCAACATATGTTAAATCTCCTTTTCCCTGCTTTTCGCACTCCTCCTGTCTTTCACTGGCTGTATTTGGGTGGGTGGGTGGCCCAGCCTAGTGCTTTTAGACTCCAGGAACCAGGGCTTTTACCCTGAAACTCCAGTAACAACCCTATTAACATAGCAAAAGCTCAGCCAACAGACATCTTGTAGGAGGACAGTCATCTTGTGGGAGGACCATGAAGGGCCTGCAAATGATGCTTTAGCTGAGTGAGCACCACGTTACTGCTGGACTTGGAGAAACAGGCAGGCACACAGCCTCAACAAAGGAGGAGACACTACCACTGAGATATGCAAACCAGGACAGGAGACAAGCTGTCCTGGGATGGAACCTCCACAGTCACTGGGTTATATTATTTGCTAGAGGAAATAGGAAAACAGCCTCCCTCCCCAATTGTCAAGTAAAATAAAACAAGCACCATTTGTTCTTTGTGGCTGAAGAGAGAAAAAGACAACACACAGGAAGCCAGAAGACCCACTTTGTCTGTGCATCTGCTCCTGTGCCTGAGACTCATGAATCAGCATTAGGAGCCAGGAGCAGAAGCCAGGCTGAGAAAACAATGCTAGATGCTCATGCAGTGAGAGGGCTCTGCAGTGTGGAGGCCACGGAGGTAAAAGTCATACTCTGCTAACAGGACCCAGGTTTGCTTTGCTCAGCAGTGCACCTACTGGCTTCGGGGCAAAGAGGCTTGATCAGCAACAGAGTAATGCCTCTGGGACTTGGTTTCCTTCACACAAGCAAAATTAAAAAATTCAGATGGGTTTTGTACACTACAAGGAACTGGCAGTCACATGGGGTTTGGCAGTCACATACAAAGATTTAGGGCACAAAGAAACAGGACACAGAGTCTGTTAGTTGGCTCCAGAAGGATGCTTAAACTTTTACTCAAGGTTACCAATGCCTGTCCGGTAATTTATTGGCCACAATGTTTTCTTTTTTAGGGCTAAAAGCATGGTAAACTTTTAGCTTTTAGCTCAGGAGTAAACCTTTAACCTGACCTAATCTCTTAGCTAATGACAGCTGAGTTATTGGTTCAGGACAGGGAGATGAGCTAAGGGTTGTTGACCAAGACAGTGTCCCAGAGCTAGGAGCCTGCACTTTTGACTTGGCCACTTTCTCCTGCCAGTCTCCTAGTGTTCTACAAGACAGGGATTATCAGAGCCACTGTTTTCAGCACCCCTCCCTTCAGCAGAGAATGCAGCCTGGACTTAAAAAGTTTTAGGCTCATCTCACCCTAGGCCTGGCATCCTGGTTTCTTACACTGCAGAGAACCCGTGGCTGACACAGTACATGTGGGTGTTGCTTAGGGGAAGAGGGGATGCTAGGCTGCCACTTCTAATAAGGGATTATGAAAGAAAAAAAGGAAATAAAACTATCAAATGAAACTGGACATAGGTTAAAGAAACCAAGTGATTATACAAAGCTTTTCTTGGAATTTTCAAAAAGATGGTTCTATTCTGATGACTGGTGTTCAAGGGTAGGGGTGGGATTGACCATTAAAGCTGCAGACATTTGGTTTTTATGAAGTCCCCAAATTTCTGGAGAGTGAGGGGGAAGCAGCTCAGTGTCCTGAGTACAAACAAGTGCTGCCCAGACAGGCACCGATCTCTGATCCAAACCAGCCTCTCCTGCCTGAAAATGCCTGACAGGTCTCTAGATAACAGACTTTGGGGGGTTGGGGCAGGCCTGACAGCCTCTATGCTTTCCTGACACTGCCTTCCTATACACCATATCCAGAGTAACAGATTAAGGGTTTTTTTTAAAGATTAATTTCTATTATTTTTAATTAGGTGCACGTGGGTGTGTAAATGCACATGATTGTAGGTACTATCAGCATCAGATCCCCTGGAGCTGGAGAAACAAGTGGTTGTGAGCTGCCCAATGTGGGTGCTAGAAATTGATCTCAGGTCCTCTTAACCATTTAACTACCTCTCCAGCCCCTCTTTTAAAATAAATTTTATTTCAATTTTACATGTATGAGTATTTTGCCTGTGTGTATTTGAATGCATCCATACCATACAATGCCTGTGGAAGCCAGAAGAGGGCATTGGATTCCCTGGAACTAATGGGATGGTTGCTAACCACTATGTGGGTGCTACGAATCTAATTCAGTTGTTCTGTTAACAGGTGAGTCGTCTCTCCATCTCCCCCCCCCTTTTTTTGTCTTTTTGAGACAGGTTTTCCTTGTAGCCCCAACTGGCCTGGAACTGGCTATGTAGACCAGGCTGACCTCAAACTCACAGAGATCCATGTGTCTCTGCCTCCCCCAAGTGCTGGGACTAAAAGTGTGCACCATCGCATCCAGCTCCTATTTTTTTTTAAAGACAGAGTTCACTAAGTACAATAAGTAGCTCTGGCTGGCTTCAAACTCATTTATTTATTTTATCTTTATTTTATTGTGTGTACGCAGGTGCATATTCCATTGCACATGTGTGGAGGTCAGAGGGCAATTGATTCTCTTCTGCCACCTTGTGCGATCAGGAGATAAAACTTGGGTCATCAGGCCTGCATGCAAGTGCCTGTGCTGGCTGAGCCATCTCACAGGCCCTTAGGCAGCAGTTTAACTTGGTCATTCCTACAATTCAAAGTTGAAGATATGTACTTATCCACCATAAAGTTGAATTTGAGCTGCTTATCTCTGTATTTAGGGCCATCTTTCAGCTGATTACTCACACTTTTCCCAGGTTTGTGATGCAGAAGAAAAACAGTATCTAAATCCAAATCCGGTCAGTGCATCTCACTGATACCTTACTGATTCAGTAAAAGAAGATCTCACCACCTCCATCTCAGAGAATGTGAAGATGGAACAACAATACAAAAGGTGCTCTGTAAATCCTGACTTGTCACTCCTGCACAGTGCTGCCTCCCAGCCTCAGACCATGGCTCAACTCCTTTAAAGAGCAGAATTCAGTTTACTTTCCTACCAGAAAAAGACATTTCACTTCTAACAACTCAAGATTCTAAACATGTGAATTATATATTACAATGCTTCCTGAAGATTAAAGCTTTTATTTTAAAATATATTTTTACTTATCATTGAAACATAACAATGGTACATATTTACGTAGTACAGTGTGACATTTCAACACATATATGCAATGTGTAATGGTAGTATGCTTTTTAAAACCCTCTTTTTTCATTATTATTATTGTTATTATTTTGAGATAGGGTCTCACTAGGTAGCCCTGGCTGGTCTAGAACTCACAGAGATCTGCCTGCCTCTACCTCTGAGTGCTGGGGTTAAAGGCATGTGTCACTATGCCAGGCTAACCCTCATTTTTGTATCAGCAAAAATTTGGGCACTCTCTAGAGATGCACTTACCTCATTGGCTACAAAAACTTTCCTACAGAGTACTCATCTGAACAAACATGTTTTTCCAAATCTCTCTGCTCTTCATCTCCTTTTTCCTTGTCAATCTAAGCAGCTAGTGTTATGACTAGAAAGAAGCAGTACCCAGTTAAAATATGATCTTATTTCTCAAATCATGGAGATAGTTTGTTAACCCCAAATAAAGGGGATAGAGAGAAGGCTCAATGGTTAAGAGCACTGGCTGCTTTTGCATAGGACCCAGGTTCAATTCCCAGCACCCACATGGCAGATAACAACCAGTCAATAATCTATAACTCCAGTTCCCGTGGAACTGACACCCTCTCTCTGGCCTCCGTGGGCACTGCATGCAACCATAAATGATGTCATTTACCACATCACTCACCAATGCATACAGCCCCATCTGTCTACATTATTTTAGTGGAAGGAAATATTGGACAAAATGAATTACTAGTAAATTGGTAAATTATTTCTCCACATTTTTGCTGTGCTGTCTTTATTTTATTCCTTTCATATTCTAGAGAAGATATAGATCCTTCCAGGCTACTGGGAAAATTTTTGAAAAGAAGCATTTGACATATGTGCACACAGCACATGGATGACAAGTATGCAGGAAAATTAAGAATCAGGTAAAGCCGGGCATGGTGACATATACCTTAAATACCAGCCCTCAGGGAGCAGAGGCAGAGGCAGGTAGATTCTCTGTGAGATTGAGGCTGGCTTGATTTACACAGTGAGTCCCAGGCCAGCTGGGATACATAGTGAGACTCTGTCTTAAAAAACAAACAAACAAAAATCAGGTAAAAATGGTACGAACTTGTATCATTCTTTAACTTTTATGGAGGGAACACAGATGACCTTGACAATCCAGGACAGATGTAGATTTACTCTCCTAAAAAAAAAAAAAATGTTCTGACAGGGTGAAGATGCAGCTTTATGGCAGAGCATCAGAAGCCTGGATTTGCTCTCCAGCACCTCAAGAAAAAAATGTTCCTACAAATAAATACACCATTTCAGGAGGAAATAAGATAAGCCAAGCACTTGTGTAACCATCTCATCATCACCTCCAAAGTGTTGTCTGTAAAACTTTAAACTCAGAGGTCCCCTTCCCTCAAGGCCTCCTAGCCTTTGACCTATCCCATGGAACCTGTTTCTTACTTAGAAGCATCTGTCTGCACCCACCTGAGTCTGTCTTGAGGTACCAACCTGCACTGGCACCCTCTCTCCTCAGGCTGATGGATAGAGATCTCCTCTTCATGTATTCCTGACCCATTGCCATACAAATCTGCCAATTGCTGGCCATGGTGACATGTTGGAGACCTCTGTTATGCAAAGTAGAAGTCCCTTCACGACCGGACAGCTCATGCAGCTCGGGATCATGTGCTGAGGGCTCCTTTCATAGCAGGGTGTCTTCCTGGCATCTTTCCTGTCTCTCCTTTTGACGTGTCCACCACAAATGCCATAACATAAACATGGCCTTTGCCTCTGAAAGGTACCATGCTTTCCTGTGTGATTTTTCCAGGCAGACAGCAGTCTGGCAGAAACCCACTTCCATATGTAAATAGAATGCCTCACAAAGCATCTAACAGCCAAAGCTTTTACCACTACCCCCATGGTATAAGTATCCTAGTCTTCTCTTAATAGACAGAGAGCTGGGTCGCAGAGCTGCTGAATTACTGAGAGCAGAGACACTTAATAAAGCTGTAACACAGACTAAGCCAAGTCTTGAGTTCTGTGCCTTACTACCAGTGACCTAGCCTCTCCGGGGGGGGCGCACTCCCTTGTGACCTGACCAACTTGCGGACATCCTAACTTTCGCTGTCCTCGTACTCTTCCCGTGGGGTTCAGTGGCCAGTGGACCTCGCATCCTGAGGAAAAGTACACGGGTGGAAAAGGGACAGGATTTTGGCTGGACAATGCTCCTGTAGCAGAGAGGCTGTCAGCACCGGAGCAGCGGACAGCGACCTATCTGCTGCCGCTCCCAGAGACGCCTGTGGCCAGAACCGTGCAGCGACTCGCCAGGTGTGACAGGGACCCCGAGATCCAGGGGCCCAGAGCGACCCTGAGATACCCGCGCACACCACGCCTGAGGCCCATAGAAACACGGAGAAGCCCGCAGGACCAGACCAGTTTTCCTCCAGACGCACGGCGGGGGAGTGCCATTCCGGGAGTGCGCCCAGAGAGTGTGCGCACACCATAGTGACATGGTGATTCTTTCCTCCCAGCTGCTGCTTCTTTTTGTTTTTGTCTTTTATACAGGGTCTTACTATGTATCCCTGTCTCGTCTGAAACTCATTGTGTAGACTACGTTGGCCTTGAACTCACAGAGATCCACCTATCTCTGTGGCAGTGTGGCACTGTGATTAAAGGTGTGTGCCACCACACCAGGCTCTAATCTGCTTCTTTTTCACTTTTTATCATATAATTCCAAGTTGAAAACCAGAATATCATCTCAGCTCTCTCCCTCTCTCTTTCCACAGCCAGTGCTGCTCCACCATTTCAAAACCTTGGCTCCTTACCTGGACCAACTGGCCTCAGGCCTGACCCCACGTAGCCTCCGTCAGCTGCTGAAATCCTTCCCTGGCTTCTCATACTTTTCAGATTAAATTCCAAATCCTTTATTTAAAATGCAGAGCTTGGACTCAAGAGGGCTCAGTGAGTTCACCTAAGTCCGCTGACCTCAGGATGATCCCCAGAACCCACATAATGGAAGGAGAGAACCAAGTCCCACAAGTTATCATCTGACATCCACATGCATGGCATGCATGGGTATACACACACACACACACACACACACACACACACATAAGTAAAAGTAAAAAAAATTTTTTAATGTAGTCAGTCAACTCTCCTGGGAGGAGCCCACACTCACTCTTGGGCATGTCTTACTCTTCCCGAGTGCCTTTCTTTTATCCTCTGTTCTTAAATCTGTTTTAAAATGTCTTTTAGTAAACTCTGTTTCATACCAACTGTTAGATAAAAAAGGTCAGGGTGGGGTAGGGATCACTGAGAAACAGAAGCAGAGACAACTCTGGAAAAGTGAGAGTTTGGGGCTTAGCGAGGCGGGAACGCAGCTTGGGAATGAGTGAAAGCAGCAGCCTAATGGCTGCAGGCCGCTTATAAAGGGAAAAGAATTCGGAAAAAGAGAATATTTTTCTGCTGTTTGGCACTGTTCAAGCAGGGCATGGGGTCTGTACCTGGTGAAACTTATCAAGGAAAACATCTACTGTAAAACGTTTTTTTACAATTGCAGAGTTCCAGGAACCCATTGCAGCTACAGAACTGGGGAACCTGTTTGTCAGCCTGTGATGCGTGCTCTGGTGATCATAATGCATTGGGTCATCAGTTCCTGGAGCCTGTTTGTCAGCTTGCAGGTGGCTGATAGTTGGCTCACTTAGTTCCTCCTAGGGACCTTATGGTTTCTGGGTCTGGGGTCACCTGGACTTGAACCCTATCACCAACCAAGGATCTGGTTTTGCCTGAGTCAAGATCACTAAAAGATTAAGGGAATCCTCTAGCTGCTGCAGTCCACAGCAAGATGTTGTCTCATGCCTGCTGATCATGCTAAAATGCTTATCTAAGAATACCCAGGAACTAACTAGGTTTTCTAGAATTTTGATGATCCAGCTTCACAAGATGACACACGCACTTGGCAAGTGTGGGCACTTGGAAGAGACGTTTGCTGTCATCAGCACAGAGCTCCTCTACTTTGCCGAGCTCAGTAAGCTCCCAACAAAGCCCACAGAGAGGTAACTTCAAAGGCAAAGCACAGAAGCTCAGCCCACACCAATTCCCCTGGAGAAGCTGCAGTGCAGACAGTGCCTGAGGCTAAGCTGCTTAGAAGACTTTGCTAAAGAATGAACCCTGTTGGGTGCCATTCCACCACCCACCCCACCTCAGTTCCCAAGACATCTTTCTTTTAAGTAAGGCCAGGACTTCGCCCAGAGCTCAAACAGCTGTTATTTCCCTGGAAGGCGCCTGCAAGAGAAGGTCATCTAATTCAGATCTCTGCAGGAAAAGTGCTTCCAAGGCCTCAGGCTTCACCCAAAGAAAGGAAGGGAAGCAACTCCTCAGCAATGGCGCAGGGCCCACCTGTGTACATTGCTAACATTTTTCCTGAAGTTGTGTCAAGAAAGCAACAGTGCCATTAAGGTGAGCTTGTCTGGTATAGAGGATACACAATTTTAAAAAATGTATTGGTTCTTGGAGAATTTCATACAGTGTATTTTGATCACATTCAGATGCCCCATCTTC
The DNA here is from genome assembly GCF_000622305.1 of Nannospalax galili. Classification (NCBI taxonomy): domain Eukaryota; kingdom Metazoa; phylum Chordata; class Mammalia; order Rodentia; family Spalacidae; genus Nannospalax; species Nannospalax galili. Next base: position 119,462 of record NW_008333903.1, read on the forward strand.
ATTTCTACTCCACTACTCCCCACTTCATGTCCTCTATTTTTTTTTTTTTGTCTCTCAGTAGGGCAAGCTGGACTGGGACTCACTATGTAGACCAGGCTGACCTTGCGCTCACCGAGATCTGCCTCCCAAGTGCTGGGATTAAAGGAATAAGCCACCAAGCCCAGCTATTTTATACACACACACACATACATATATAGATAGATAGATATAGATATGTGTATATATAAACAAAATTTTGCATTTTTATAAAACTTGATTTAAAAATCATATTTTGAACTGTACAGTCACCAGAAGTACACAGTTATCAAAAGTCCCACACGTCCCTGGCATCTCCAGCACCTTCAGCTTTCTGTCCTGGTCAGCTTTGGCATCTCTGTTTTGTGCAGGAGTGTCCCATTGTTGTTCTAGCATCAACTTCCCCCTTCCCCTAAGATCACTTTCTCTCCCTTCTTTGCAGGTGTCTTTTTAGGCTTGGGCTTCACTGTGGAGGAGGAGGCTTAGCAGATAACCTTGCAGATGTCTGGGGCTCTTCCTCGCATCCTCTTCAGACTTCCTTCTGGGCATGATAGCAGGGGCATGGGGTTGTAGGTGCTGACCCCTGGGATAGGCTTAGGCCTTTGGTAGGTCTGGGGGTCATTCTCAGTTCTTCACACAGCTCTATTTTTGTTTTGTTTTGTTTTGTTTTTTGTCTTTTTGAGACACGGTCTCCCTGTGGCCCCAGCTGTCCTGGAACTCACTATGTAGACCAGGCTGGCCTCGAACTCACAAAGATCTGCCTGCCTCTGCCTTCCGAGTGCTGGGATTAAAGGCGTGTGCCACCTCACCCAGCTTGTTTTGTTTTTTTAAGGCCTATCAGATTTAATTTGTGTTCCCCAAAATGTCCTTGGGTGTGGGCCAATCATTGGCATCTGATCAACCTACCAGGTGTCACACCCCTAAATAAAACTGACTCTCCCTCTCCCAGCAATTATCAGTTGCCAATAGATCCTCAGCTAGGGCTGGGTTTTCTGTTTTGTTTGATTTTTTTTTTATTTTATGTGAATGAATGTATTGCCTGCATGTATGTGAGTGTACCCATGTCATGCAATGCCAAGGAGGTCAGAAGAGGGCTTCAGATTCCCCTGGAACTGGAGTTAAGGACAGTTCATAGCCGCCATGTAGGTGCTGGGAATTGAACCCGAGTCCTTTGCAAGAGCAGTCGGTGTTCTTAACCACTGAGCCATCTCTCCAGCCCGAGGGCTGGGGTTTTTGTTCATGGCTCCCATCCATGGGTTGAGCTTGTATAATTTTTTTTTTAAATTGCATCATGTTAGGACTAGAGAGATGGCTCAGACACCTTGCAGAAGACCCAGGGTATGGTTCCCAACACCCACATAGTTGCTAACAACCATCTGTAATTCCAGTTCTAGGGGATCTGACATCCTCTTCTGGCCTCCATCTGCATGCATGTAGTGCACTTTCATATACGCAGACAAAACACTCATACACATAAAATACAAATAAATAACTTTTAAAAATTGTATCATACATAAGAATGAGAGGTTTAAGAGTTATAGATAGAAATCAGGATACTAGCCTTGCCCCTGTCTTGAAAATCCTGAATCTTAGTTCCTTCTTTATGACATCTGTGCATTCGACCTTGGGGAAGTTACTTAGCCTTTTGTTGTTGTTACTCAGCTTGTTTGCTAAATGTAAAGTGATACATTAGCACCTAATTTCCACTGTTATTTTAGGGATTAAAGATGTTACTGAAGAATTCACAGCAGTCCAGGAGGGAAGCCTAGCCCTTCTCCAGCCACCTGCCTGTCCTGTGGACCCCATCTGCCTCCCTCCCTCGGTTTCCTTCCCTCCTTCCCATCCCCCACCACCACTCCCTGTACCCCTGGTGCTCTCATCTTGGCCCAGGAGGATGGGAAATCGGGAGAGAGCACCAGGACAAGGACAAAAACTTCAGCGGGATAGTTTATTAGGAGAGGAAAACCCACAGGACAATTTCCCTTTCAGGATAGAGGAGCTGTCAGTCTACAGGTTGTTGCCTGGAGGGTCTTGATAGGGGCCTTCAGGGGATATGGAAGGCAGGAATTTTTTTTTTTTAATTAGGTGGGAGAAAGAGAGAAAGCCCAGGGCTTAACAGGAGAGAATAGCCTCTGTTAAACTGCCCCTTAGCCCCCTCCCATCCTCTTCCATCAGCCAGGATCTAGGTCAAAAGGTGTAAAGAATCTGTTTATCCTTTAAGATCATCAAAGAGGGAGCATGCAGCGCTGAAGTGGCTCCTTGCAATAATCGGGTCTTGGGTTAAAAGGTGTAAAGAGTCTGTTTATCTTGTCTTGCAGGTGGTCAGGGTGCTCATTAACTCAGTTCCTGCATTCTCAAGGGGCCTGCAAAACTTTGAGGCCCTGCTGCATTGGGGAGGGTGTTGCTGTGATCCAAACCCTAACAGAGGCCCTGTGGTCAAGCCTGTTGCCCATGCCTTCCCAACCCTGCAGCTGCAGATAAGGGGGTCCCGGAGTTGGACCCCTAGTGATGGCCATTCCCTGGAAGGGTACCTGCTGCTATTCTTGGCGGCCCAGGCAGTGACCTGGGGCTTGAAGGACATCCCTGCACGTGGTCCAGGGCCAGATAGCAACTGAAAATTACAGCTACTTGAAATTGAATTATGGGTAAAATCATTCTCAGGATTCAGAGTCTGAGACTCAACACTGACCTGGACGACACCAACTTGCACCTGTCTGACAACACGCTGCACCCCAGCTTTCACGAGCTGCACTCGGTCACCTGCAACCAGGACGTGGTCTCCATACCCAAGCACTTCTAACACTCCCTCACAACTGGAGAGTGACTTTGAGATGAGGGCATAATATGACAGAACAGTGGATCCGAACCCATTTGGAGAGGCTGCCCACTCTGCTGACCCCACAGGAGCCAGTCAGAAGCAAACTTACATTCTGAAGGAGGAAGACCAAGAAGAGGAATGGGTCCTCTGGACAATATTGATTAGCATTTTGAAGTAGGTACTTGAAACTCTTTTCTGATTTCTTGAGCACATATCCTTATTATCTGTGCAGGGTGATTACAGCTTGCTGCAAGCCTAGCTACTTAACCTGGTTAAATTCTTTTCTACACTAGGATGAAAAAATAAAGCCATACCGGTCTTGTTACCTCAGCTACTTTGCAAACAGAAAAGGCAGCAAGCACAATATCTTTTTTCTTTTTT
>NW_008333903.1:125478-223517 GCF_000622305.1 Nannospalax galili
AATCTGGTATAGTAATTCCCCCAGCATTGCTCTTAGTTCTCAGGGTTGTTTTGGCTATCCAGGGTCTCTTGGCAAGCACAATATCTTAAAGATCAAAATTCCTATGAAAGGAGTATGCTCCTCATACCTTTAATCCCAGTACTTGGGAGGCAGAGGTAAGCAGATCTCTGTGAGTTGGAAGCCAGCCTGGTCTACATAGTGAGTTCTAGATCAGCTGGGGCTAAAGAGAGACCCTGTCTCAAAACAAACAAAACAAAACAAAACAAAACAAAATAAAATAAAATGAATATTCTCCATAAAATGTTTAAACACATTTTGGTTAGTCAGGTGAGTAAAAAGATTATTGTAGCCGGGCTTGGTGGCACACTCATTTAATCCCAGCACTCGGGAGGCAGAGGCAGGTGGATCTCTGTGAGTTCAAGGCCAGCCTGGTCTACATAGTGAATTCCAGGACAGGTGGGTCTACAGGGAGACCCTGTCTCAAAAAGACAAAAAAAAACAAAAAAATAACAAAAAAAAAAACTGATTACTGTAGTAACAGGTTATATAAACCAAAGTCAATTCACTTTTTCATGCTGGTTGCAGATCAGATTAAAAGGCTGATAACTTTGGAAATGTATGCTGTAAACATTCTAAATGAAGTTCAGTTAAGTTTTAAAAAGGTACTAAAACCAAGTGAGAGATGCAATGGTATCTTTATTCTTCCCAAGCCTCTACCTTCCTGACAGGCAGGTATTTGCAAACTGTTGCTGTGCCGGTTGCTGATTCCAAATGCAGTTGCACCAGATCTCCCACCATTTGTCCTTTCCTCTGCTTGGACTGATCAGAACTCTGGTTAAGAAGTAACTGATACTGAAGTAGGCCAAAAACTACTACCACGGGCGAGGGAAGAGTCATGGCAATGGTGGTAGCTGTTCAGTCTCAAGAAGGAAGAAATAGTTCAACATAAGTTGCTATATATTTTTGCTGAATTCTTGGAAAAGACAACACTAAGAGATAATTTTTACACCCTTAATGTCAGCACTCGGGAGGCAGAGGCAGGCTGATCTCTGTTGGTCCAAGGCCAGCCTGGTCTACATAGCAAGTTCCAGACCAGAAAAAAAAAGAAAAAAAGAAAAACTTTGGGGGGAATGAGCCATTTCTCTGCCTGGATTTAATTTCAAGGGTAGGAGCTGCTGGTAATGAAGTAAATCAACTTACAGATGTTTAAGGTCATAATTAATTCCCCCCCCAAAGGTTTTTATTAGCATAAAAAATAAAAATAAATTGTAAATAAATTGGCACCAAATATCCCAAACATTAAGAGTCAAAAATTATTTTTATCCCTCTTTGCTGTTTTCCCCCCTTCTGTCCACTTTCTTGGGTACGGGGGGAGCTTGCTGACAACAGTCACAAATCCAGTGACCTAGAAGAAAAATTGTTAGTTAATATGGAGTAGAATTTTATTTTTACAGGACTGAGTGCTAAACCATCTAGTGATAAGAGGGATTTTTCTGAGGTGAGGGCAGTAATGAGCTCCTTAAACCAAGGAGGAATATGCAAACAACCCTGATGAGATCAGTGTAACCAATACTATGTGAAATTTAGTGAAAGGCAGGCTGGGGAAAGAGGACTATACAATCATTTGTACCTTATAAAAATTGTTGTACTCCTTCTTAAAATTCACACACCACTGTGCTTTTAAAATAAACAACACAATTCCTAATGTAGAACCTGTTATTGAATTTGGCTTTCAATAGCTTTTTTCTCAACTACTCTTAACAGGATCTTCTCTCCAGTCCTGGTGTACTATGCTAATATGGCACTTTAAAACTAGCACAATAAACTATCCTAAGTACTTGATCTGAATTACTACAGAACCTTAAATGATCCTTCAAGTTGCTTGCTTCTAAATGATTCCCAGGAAACTTAGTTGGTTTTTTTTAATATTTTATTTATTATTTTTATTTTATGTGTATGAGTGTATTGCCTGCATGTATGTGAGCGCACCCATGTTGTGCTTTGCCGCAGAGGTCAGAAGAAGGTGTCTGATTCCCCTGGAACTGGAGTTAAGGACGGTTCATAGCTGCCATGTGGGTGCTGGGAATCGAACCCAGTCCTCTGCAAGAGCAGTCGGTGTTCTTAACTGCTGTGCCATATCTCCAGCCCTGGAGTACTATACAGTGTTAACTATACAACTAAGTTCTAAAATTGCACAATTATCTCTATGTTTCAGTATAATTACTGTGATTTACTTTGAGTCTTTGTCCACCATATTGGGAATTGTCACACTGCCTCTCTTTATAGAAAGATGTCCTAGTTTGTATAAAAGCATAGCAGTCACTTTATTAAAAGTTTCTAAATAGGCTGGACGTGGTGGTGCATGCCTTTAATCCCACCCAGCATTCGGGAGGCAGAAGCAGGTAGATGTCTGTGAATTCAAGGCCAGCCTGGTCTACATGGTGAGTTCCAGGACAGCTGAGGCTACAGGGAGACCCTGTCTCAAAAAGACCCCCCCCAAAAAAAGTTTCTAAACAGAATCAGGTGTGGTGGTGCACGACTTTGATCCCAGCACTTGGGAGGCAGAAGCAGGCAGATATCTGTGAGCTCAAGGCCAGCCTGTCTACATAGTAAGTTCCAGGCCAGTTGGGGCTACAAGGGAGACCCTGTCTAAAAAGATGTTACCAAAGGGAAAGTACTGAACAGAAAGCCTGGCCCCACAGAAAGTGTTTGACAAATATTAGGAACTATCCCTACCAGGACTATTCACATTGGCCACTTTTATTATACCAGTATCAGTGATATTTGTAATAGGGCACCTTCTTAACCATAGCTACACCATGTTAAAGTTTAGGCCGACTCTAGTCTCTGAAATTATCAGGCAGTTGGCCCAGGGTATGGGAACACATGTCAGCTGAACCTTTGTTGTCTTGGGAACAGGTCAGAGTATCCCAGAGTCTACCTATTAACTGCAGATTTATGGCTTCTGTAGGTTATGCTTGGCTTGCTTCTGCAAAATAGTAATTGATGCTTAATGGAATAGAAATTGTTAAGGGGGCTCTCCACCTGTAAGCTTGGGAACTTCAACTTTTCACCCCTGGTTATGGTTTCTCTGTATAAAAGCTTATCCTAGAGATGGCTCAGTGCTGCACACTTGAACCCCCCACACTCTTGTGTAGTATCCATGGCCAGTAACAACTTTCATTCAGCAAAGCTTTGAGTGGTCTTCTCTGGTGAAGCACCCCACAACAAATTAAAGGAATCTTTCTCCATAAATGGATACTACTTGCCTGTCTCAAGGTCCTGAACAATATCAGTGGGCTTTTGCTTTGTCTTGTTTTTGTGGTTCAAGGGATCAAATCTAGAGCCTCACATGTGGTAGCTCTACCCTGAGCTTTATCCATTATATCTCCAGCCCATCATCAGAGGTTTATAAGAATCACTTATTCCCTACATTCAGAAGCCTGCTGTGTTTGGTGCTTATTTAAGATATTTCTAGGAAACTAGAAAAGAAGCCCAAAGGGGGAAAAAAAGAGGCTTTGTTACAGAAAAATCAGAGACCAACAGCCAAAGTCAGGTGAGGAGAAGGATTTTAATTTTACACTAACTAGTTGACTGATGACGGATCCTTCTGTAAAGGAGTCAGTAGCCCCCTCCAGTTTTGTGGGGGGCTTTTATATTCATAAGTGAGGAAATACAAGCAAAAGGCAAAACAACTCATACATGATAATTAAGTAAAAAGGTACATGTGATAATTAAGCAAGGTAACATGTGGCAGCAAAGGTTACAGGAATGTGAAAGCTGTGGAAAACAAAGACTTCCATCATGGGCAACCACAGGGGGCAGGGGGAAAGACTCCTGCTCACCTCCCCCATATCTATCTCTTGTCTCGGGGTTTTTCCTGCTCCAAAGTTCTTAATTACCATCACATTGCAAAAGCTTTTAGCATCTGACCTGTTATTCCATTTCCATAATATTCTCTTCTCTTCATCGACATAATCCCTTATGCTATTTAAGAGGAATTTTATAATACTTTTGACAAATTAACTGGAGTCTGATGGCCTCTACTTAGTTCCATTGGTCCTGTTAACTAGCCAGAGGCTCCAAGTATTCCAGGTGCCTTTTTAGACACTTTTTTCCAGCCTTTCTTCTCTCTAGTGGTTGCTTTGTCTTTTCTTTAGCTATGTCAGATTGATTTGTATGAAAAAGCACTAACACTTCCCTTTTTGATGGTTGTGGCATCTCTAGTCTCAGGGGTAAGTTTACTGGAAGAACCAAGGAATTTTTCAAGCTCTCAATTGAGAAAGAGATTGGTCATTTTCTTTTGGGATCTTTACTTTAAAACTCTCTAGTCAATCTCTACCTCATATTTTCATTATATTACTCTCTGAAGAGGTTACCCAAATTGCCAATGGGGAATCAGGATGCAGACCACTAGTTAACTAAGCTACAACCTTAGAAATTTTAAGATTCATCTATATATTATATTTGTCTCATTTCAAATTTATAGAACCACGGTGGGTAGGTATAGTGGGGAATGGCTGAGGTGGGGTTCAGAGGGAAGGATAGACATAGAGTCAGTAGAAAACTCATTCCTAGATTGGTGTTAAGGGAGGGGTCCTCAAGATTTTTAATTTAAGAGACCCAGTACTGGTGGCCTGGTACTTGCTGTGTTTCTTGGCCGGTTTTAATTTGGAGAGATGAATCCAACCAGGTTGTCCTGAGAGCTTGGGTGCTGTCGTGATAGACAGGATCACCAGGTGAGGACCAACACAGCTGGAGGGTTTCCTTCACTCCTTTCTGTTGGGTGTGAACCCACAGGTAGGCATGATCTCCAGGTTGAAGTGGGTGGTCAATTGCCTTTAGAAGCCTGGGGAATAATTCAGTCAGCATGTTCCCTGAGTAGTTTCCTTAGAAGGGTGAAGGCAAGTAAATAGTCATGCAAAGGGGAGGGATGCTAGAGTAAGAGGTCATCCTTGGCTAAAATTAGGGCCCTGGTGTCACAAGTTTGGCTTTTTGTGATGTGGTTCCAAGTGGTAGGGGTCCTGACTCAATGACATTTGTGAGAGGTACTATGGCCTGTGTGACCCCACTGGGGCGAGAGTTAAACTTTTATCCAAAAACCAAGTCACAGTTGGATTTGGTAGGGGATCTGGGGAAATTAGGGAATCCCAGTAAGAGAGTTCCTGAAGAGTTTCCAAGCATGAATGAGTGAGTGGTTCACTAGAAGGGAGGTGGGAAGTTGGACTGAGAGGAGGGCAGGAATCAAGGGTGAGTGAGGGTTTTTCAAGAAACGTGACATGGAAGAGTTGTAGTTTAGAGGGAGCTAGATTGGCAAGAGACATGTGGGTTAGTAAATCCTTAAGCCGGTGGGGGGACAGGATGGGGATAGGCTGACCCAAAGTGAGCTTAAGTCCCTCTGGAGCCAGGAGAGCAGCGGCAGCTGCCAGAGCCCAGAGACAAGGTTGCCAGTTCTGGATGGTGGTATTAAGCTATTTAGAGAGATAAGCTACTGGGGCAAAAGTGGGACCCTTCATCTGTCCCAAAACCCCTAATGCCTGGCTGTTATTTTCAATTGTACAGAAGAGGAATGGACATTCCCAGTTAGGGAGAGCTAGAGCCAGTGACTTTAAGAACGGTTATAGTTGTCAAAGGCTGCTGTAACGGGCCCTAATGGTTCAACAGACTCAAGGGCATTCCCTTTGGAAGCTTCATAGCAGGTACCCTGCAATGTCTAGGAAAGACAGAATTTTCTCTTTGGTTGTAGGAGGAAATGGCAAGATATAGGTGTGAGAAGGAACCCCGGGTACTTGACTTGAAGGAGAGAAAGGTGAGTCTTAGCTGAAGATAGCCTATATCCCTTGTCCCCCAGAAAATTAAGGAATTTGATTGTGTGGGCCTTGGAGAATGAAAGAGATAGAGAGCAAAGATATAGGTTATCTACATATTATAGGATGGTGGAGGGGTTAAGGTCTAGGGAGGTTAAATCCCAGGCTAAGGCTTGTCCAAAGAAGTGAGGGCTATCTCAAAACCCATGAGGCAGGACAGTCCAGGTTAGATCATAAGTGCGAGTGATGTATTTAAATTCTTGTACGAAGTGTGTAGGATTAGTAGAAAAAGAGTCTATTTTGCATTTGAGCTGAGATAGATCTCCAAGAGAGAAATGGACATGGACCTTGATCATCCTATTCATGCTCACCACCTCCCAGAGGGGAAAGATACCATGGGCAGGGGGTTGAGACTGGGTGTGGGAGCAAGTATGGCTTGACATAAGAGAGGGGTTTGGAGAAGGAGAGTCCCAGGAGGAGGACAGAGTGGGAGAGACAGGAGGGGTGTCCTGTCCATGAGAGGACATGGGCAGGGGTATCAGAGGCAGGGTCTGGAATCAAAGTAGAAGTAGAAGTAGATACAGGAGGGATAAATAGGTTATTTGAGCTAGAAGCCAGACTAGGGGAGAATAGGGAATATTTGGTAAGGAGGTGTTTAAGGTTCTGTATTTCCTCAAGTAGAGGAGAGTCAGTGGAAGGAGAACAGGTAAAGGACTTAGAGCACTGGAGAAGGGAGGGGGAAGATCATGGAAAGGGAGTTTGAGGCTGGGAAGGGAGGGGAACCAGATTGAGCCCTGGAATGGAAGGCAAGGGAGGGTATAGTGAGGGGAGAGCAGGGGGAGGACTTTACTATGCCTCAAGCTGGGAGCAGGAGGAGGTTGGGGCTGGGTCCTAATCTGAGGCAGTTCATCAGCTATGCTAGGATCAAAAGTCAAGGTGGATGGATAGGGAGGCGGAGGAGGGGCAGAGGCCCCTGGCAGGTTGGGATCCCATGAAACCATCTTTGCCAGAAGAACATGATGGGAAGAACATGGAACACAGAGGGAGGGATTAGCATGGAGATCAAAGAAAGCTTGGATGTATGGTAATTTGGACCATTTGCCATTATGATGGCAGAAATTATCTAAGTCTCTCAAAATATCAATGTCTAAGGTTCTATTGTCTGGCCAAACAGAGTCATTATCTAACACGTACTGAGGCCAGGCAGTGGTGCACAGGAACTTCAGGCATTTTGGGCCGATTGTATCTGACAGTTCTAATTGTTTTAAGGATTTAAGAAGACAAGCAAGAGGTGTGAGACCCTGAGACTTTGAGTGAAGATTATATACAGAGTGAAGAGGAGATGAGAAAGAACTGAGCAAGTGGGTAGGAAGTAGAGACAGAACCAAGCAGGTGGGAGACAAAGAAAATCCTCTCTCCATAGGGAGTGGAGGCAGGATCATGAGTCTGGTCAGGAAAGTACAGCAGACAAGGAAGAGAGAGAGATGGGGAGTAGGAGGAGAAGGGGTTTGGCATTGGCCATGCAAAATGAGAACGAGGAGAACTAGGCACCAGAAAAAGCATCCTTTTCTTAGCACGGGTTTGAGTATGGGTTCAAGTTAATATTTTTGAGTTATTTCCACATCCCAGAAGACGGCATCCCACAATCAGATCATCAGGGAGAGGAAAGGAGCAATCCTGTTCTGGACAGGAAGTATCTCTGGAACTAGCATCCCGTATCCAGAGAAAGGAAGGAGTTTTTCGACACACCAGTGTGATTTTGAGGCAAGCGAGATGAGTGGAAAACCCTGCAATGAGAGTGTAGCGTGACCAACCTGTAGATGGAGACAAAGTACAAGGAATGGGATGGGAGAAAAGTGGAAAAAAAAACAGTGAGCCAGAAGGGAGGGAAGCTTGTGGGACAAGTTGATCCCAAGGTTTAATAGAAGCTGAGGGAAGATGAGCCCCAGAAGGGTGGTGGAGAGAGAGAGAAAGAGAGAGAGAGGGAGAGAAGTACTCAAAATAAATTTATATATATTTAGTACCAGGAACCATGCTGTGGATTAAAGAGAATATTTTGGCCTGAAAAAAAATATTTTGGTGTTAATCTAGCATTCTTAGTTTGAATGAGATTTTACTTAAAAATTAATATGATACCAGGTAAATTAATTTTAAGAAGCATAAATTTATGTTGACCGTGTATACATATTTAATTACATAGTCTTTGTTGAGAATGTGGTCTATCATTTTTAAACCAAAACAGCTTTGAAGTAGACAAACAAAATAAATATACCTTAAAATACCTTGAAAGTAAACTAAAACCAAAAATGGTATTCAATAAATAGGATTTTACCCAACCAGCTTAGATGTCATTTTGTATAGGTAATTAGTGGTCTAAAGAAAGAGTTAAATTTCCATATAGATTTGAGGTAGCATCTTTTCCCTTTTTAAGAGCTAAATAACTGAAGGGAGTTAATAAAACCCTGTCATTCTAAGAGCATAAAACAGAGGAGACAGGAAAAACAAAAGGAAACATTAACAGATTAGGTTAAGAATAAATAAAGACTAAATAGTACTGAAAATAATCCCATTAGCTAGTTTCACTATAGACAATAATACCCTTTGTTGAAATTAATTTGCACCTTAGCTGTTCTCAACTGCACAGTGCCTTTACTCTTAGGCTGTTTTGTTTTTCTCCTTCTCCTTGTCACAGCGTCAGGGGGCTAGCCTGAACCTGGAAAAATCTTGGACAACACATCTTGAGATAATAGGCTTGAGTCTGAAGTGGGAGGACCAATCCCATCTCCAGAGCCAGCATCTCAGTGAGCTCAAACAGCATGTGACAATTTACCAATATAATTAGTATTACCCTGACATTATAACTAGAAAGCACTCAGAGAATGATGGGGCAGGAACAGAAGCAAGTATAGTGCATCTGAGCATCAGAGAGGGAAATAGCTCTATTCCAGAGAAAAATAGGCTTAGAATCATAATGTAGAAAGGGGAGGAGTTAAGACCATTAGAGGCTGTATCTCAACTCTCTCACTCAAGTAGACTATTACTTTTTACCTCTCATTGTTGTAACTATGTGTTGGGAGAAGCTTGTCTCTTGTAAGGTTTTGCTCCTGGAGTAGAGCAAATTTCCAAGTGCTTCACAGGTCTAATCATCACAAAGTGTCAGCTCCCTTTGCACCTTGAAGGAATATGGCTAGAAAACCTTTAAGTTCCCTTTAGAAACTAACAAATATACTATGTAAAACAGTAAGAATTTAAAATAGTCATTTTTAGAAATTAGCAAATATCATACAAAAGATGTTAAAATCCAAAATAATTCCTTTAAAATTACCAGATAAAGATGTAATGCAAACAATATTAAAAACCTAAAAAAATTCCTTTTTATAAATCTTTAAATATGTCAAACAATGTAAAAACTTAAAACAATCTTTAAAAGCCAGTAAATATACCCTACAAGAAGTTAAAACTCAAAGTAATCCCCTTTAGAAACAGGCCCAAACAATGTTAAAATTTAAACTCCCATTGTGGAGATCTGGCATTACTCCCTTAGTCTGACATAAAAATGCATTGCTCTTCTATGATCCCATCAAGAAACCAAAACAAAAATAAATTGCAAGAGAATTAGGATATATGATTAAATGTCTGCAGTTCAGGGAACTCCTAGGTATCCCTGCTACCAGTAGGTTTTTGGGTATTGCCATTTTGAATCATGCCATGTGGTTGAATTAAGATGGTGGCAAGGTCACACAGGTCACCACCATTTTGAAAATGTCACTGTCCAAGATGGCAACCAAGCCATGTGACTGTCCCCATATTGATGATGTCATCAACTAAGGTGGAGACCAGGTCACATGACTGCCTCCCTCTTGGTGAGGTCAGCAGCCATGATAGTGACCAGGCCACATGGCCATGTTAGTGAGCACAGTCCCATGATAAAACAAGCCCATCCCCTACCAGGATACAAGCCCTGTGGGATTCACTTGCCTCACAGATTAAATATGGACAGCAACCATTTTTACTTTTACAAAGCACCCCAGTTAGGTTAGACTTGATATAGCAGGAGAAAGTACCCTCAGATATATACATAGGCCCCAAATAGAAAAGGCAAAGGAATCCATGTCTCTCACCAACCATAGTAGCTGTAGTGCCAAGCAAAGTTCTCTGGATCTCTTCATTCCTAGATACAAGCTATGCTGGAAAAGAAACTTGTGAAGGCAACAGAAGGAACAGGGCACTATGTCCAGCACATAAATCACTAGGTTGTTGCTCTGAAAGCATATGTCTCACCTGGGCATGGCCTGTGACTTTCCATGTACACTGAAATTTAAAATGCTTAAATCTAGTTAGAAAAGCAGCCACCTCAAGACCACATGGCCTGAGCACAGCTTTCTTGGTGCCCAACAGGGACTAAGATCAAAATTTCAAGCCTCTCTGCCTAAGAAAAAGTTCAGGGAAAAAAAACGGCTTTTAAAATGTTTTTTCCCTTTGTCCATGGGGCAAGCCACCTTAAATTCTTTACATGCCCCAGTGAAGCCACCCAGCCGGTTTAGCCTATGTGGGTCAAAATAGCAGAAAGGGGTCCCTAAAGGGTTCTTAGTCACATTCATAAGAGAATTTAAGAATGGGCCAAGGTGGAAACTTTTATCATTTTATTCGAATGTTAAAGAACAAATCCCCAGTGCAGGGGAGCTGGCAGTCTTGGCAGCTGCCTGGAGGAGTTGAATAGTGGGAAGAAAAGAAAGCCTTGGGTCATGCAGGTTTAGAGTCTGCATGGGAGATCAGACACATGGTGGGCTGGGAGCCACATGGCCGGGAGTAGAAAGCTTTAGTACAGGAGGGAGAGAGAGGAGAAGGATGAAGAGCATTTGTATGTGTAAGGAATCCATAAGTAGTTAAAGGAAGGGGGAAAGAGAGCCTAGAGTAAAGGACAGAAGCAAAAGAGAGGAGACCTAAAATTGGATTGAACAGTATCAGAAATCAAGTAACGTGAGAAAGAAAGGCAGTGGAAGAGGATAAAGACAGGGAAAAAGGATGGAAGACAGCAGACCTTCCAGGCCCATGGCAATGAAGGGGGTGGGGGGATACCAGGCAAGGTAGAGAAAGGATTGGAGTGAGTAGAGGAAGTAGGTCTATCCCCAGAGACCAGTGCTGTCTGGGAGTGGAGTGACAGAATTCAATGGGAAAGGAGATCAAAAGAAGATGCAGTAGAGCTGGAAAGAAGTGAAAGCAAAGCAGAGAGACTGGGAGAGAAGGAGAGAGAAAGGAGGGGTGGGAGTGTGTTGGGATAAGTCAGGGTGCCTGGAATGTAGAGCATGGCCACCAGCCAGGAAACTGGCCCACTCCATTCTAGACACACTGTCTCTTACCCAAGCAAAATTATTAAGTCCCTAATCCTTTAATCCTAACTGGGTCCCTTTAGATCATGTGACCAGATCATGTAGCCTTAGAAGCCTCCTCCCTCCCCAATCTGCCAGCCTGCCAGAAGACTAACCCCACCTCTTTGCCCACAAAACTTTCCTATATAAACCTCTGCTTCCACCATAATAAACGAGCTGTCCACTGACAGTCTCCTGGGATGTTTTCTTCCTGTTGTACTCACTGCTGCCCAAGGCCCCCTCCACCCACCAGTCTCTCTCCTCATCCCAACTTTCTGCTATGGGAACTGGTGCACACTAGTCTCCAAGTGGCAGTGGTAGTTCGGGGAGGGGTGGGGGGGAGCATGCAGCAGGAGTGTACCTGAAAGTGGTGTTTGGAGAGGTCTAATTGGAGGGTTTGTACATGCAAGGTCCCTTGAAGTAAGAAGCTGGTTTTAGCACCATTTGATAGATGAAGAAGCCATGGATGAATTGGGTTGATCAGGAGAAAGCACCAGGACATGGATAAAACTCCAGCGGAATAGAGTTTATTTGAAAAGGAACACATGGGACATATTCCCTTCCGGGTAGAGAAAATGTCTGCCCCTGCATCCTGAGCTGGGGTTTTTTATAAGGGGAGGCTTCTGGGAGGTGCAGAAGGTGGGATTAGGCTGGGGCGGGGGGGAAGTGGGAGAGCAGGACTGTTAAAACCTGTCACCTTTAGAGATCAAAGGGGAAGCCTGCTGTGTGGACCAAACTGTGGAGAAAAGTCAGCTTTTGACTTCAAAGACCAAGATGCTTTTCTCAGGGGCTTGCAGAACCATGAGGCCCTCTTGGTGAGGGGGTGGGGCTGCTGAGTATCTGTGTATCTGAACCCTAACAGTCTTGGGAGGAGCCCCTGGCCCCTTTCTTTTTCCAGCTCCATCTATGTGAGGACAAGTCAAAGGTCCTCACTTGGCTTCACTTGGACACATGCATTGACCCTCATTTTTGCAGGCTACACACTGGTTCAAGTCCATCTGGTTGGGTCTCCATGGCCTCCCTGAACAAGAGGACAGGTGACTCAGCACAGTTACAGGACATTTTGAGAAATTCCCCTTATTCCCCTGGGACTTAGTCGACCTCGGAAGGCAAGAAACAAAACTGTCCCTTAACACCCATTTGGCCAGATTAGTATGGGCTTTTAAGTATTGCTATTAACCATCCAAGAATATCAGTGGCACCAACCTGGCACCCTTAATTACGGTGTAATATATAGATAAAGCTTGGCCCAAAACCCAAACATTCTCAAGTAAACATCGACTGGAAGAGATTTATTATCACAGGTTAATTAGGCACAGCCCAGGAAAGGGATTTTGTTTTTTATATATATTTTACTCATTATTTTTCTTTTACGTATATGAGTGTATTGCCTGCATGTATGTAAGTGCACCCATGTCGTGCAATGCCCAAGGAGGGCAGAAGAAGGTTTTGTGTTCCCCCTGGAGTTACTGAGCCATCTCTCTAGCCCACCCTTTACTAACTTTTAATCCTTTTAATACCATGAGACATAACATTTATATAAATGTACCATTTGTTGCAAGAATTTACTAAGTAATTAATATTTATTCCTATAGATATAAATATAGAGAGATGAACAATTATCTTAGATATATTATTATAATGTATAAACTTTGAGATATCCTTATAAGTCTTGAAGCTGATTTTAAGTAATCAATTTTCCTTTAAATGTTTAGAGATGTTTTACATAGACTTAGAACTTTTTTAAATATAAAACATATCTAAGCACAGAGATGAATTGCACCCTGGAAGAGAAGCAATCATTTCCTAAAATTAATTTATAGTCTTAATAGGAACCATGTTGTAATCTAACAATTTCAGCTTATTTGTTGAGAACTTACTTATAAGTCAATTTGATATCTAGTGAATTATTATTATTTAATAATTGTTCCCTTAGTATTAAACTTAAGCCTATATATTCTTTTTTTTTTTTTTTGGTCTTTTTTGAGACAGGGTCTCCCTGTAGCCCCAGCTGACCTAGAACTCGCTATATAGACCAGGATAGCCTCAAACTCACAGAGATCTGTCTGCCTCTGCCTCCCAAGTGCTGAGATTAAAGGTGTGAGCCACCATGCCCAGCAAGTCTACATATTCTTAATAGTCCCACACAATGAATACTGGTTAGACATGTCATGACAAACTAGTTTCAAAACCAAGACCAATTATCTTGATAAAATTCTGATCAGAATAAACTGTAACTCTAAAATTTAAAACAGTCAAACATTTAAATCTTTCATGGTTTACACAGTACAGTATGAACTTTTTAAAAACCAAGAATACTTCACATATACATAGACACACATATACATAGACACACACACAAAGATACACACACACACACACACACACACACACATATGAGAATCTCATCTCAGAAATGGCTGTGCTGAATAGAACCATACACATTGATGCTAGACATAAGGGCTTTCGCTTGAAGAAAGCATTTTCAGAAATATCATTTACATTTTAATATGGTAAACATTCCTAACTTGGTCTCCAACTCAATGAGTGATGGAAAGCAAAATGATACATTTCATGTGTACTTAAAGCTAACCACAGCCAAAAATTACAGTATGATTAAAACAAACTACTGTTTAAACAGTTTTCATTAAAGACAATTCCATAAAAGGTGGTAAAAAATGATGAAAATTTCTAAGGTCATAGTTTAGTCAACTAGTTTAAGGATCAAAATATACATCTAGTCAAGGTTTATCTGAGAACATTTTGTTTTTTACCCAAGCTTTATCTACATAGCACATGGTACCAGACTGGTGGAACTAACCTTATTGGATATTTAACAGCCATACTTTGAGGCCCATATTAATCTGGTCAGAGGGACTTAAAGGACAGTTTTTGCCCCTTGCCCTCCAAAGTCAACTAAGTTCCAAGGGACTATGGAACATCTCTCAAAATGTCCTGTAATTGTGGTGAGTTACCTGTCCTCTTCTTCAGGGAGGCCATGGAGACCCCACCAGATGGACTTGAACCAGTGTCCAGTCTACAAGAGGAGGATCAACTCAGAGGAAAAATTTCCTCTATGCTTCCAAATGAAGCCAGCCATGGTTGAGCAGGACCTTTGACTTATCTTCACATAAATGGAACTTGTAAAAGAAAGGAGCCAGGGGCTCCAAAGACCATGTGACCACTTAGGAACAGATCCTCAAACGACCTTAAGAGTAAAAATAAATTTTATTTGAGCCAATGGTATGGTCTTAAACAACCAAAAGGAAAGCATAACCAAAAATTAAAGTCATCAGTATATTTAAGAGTTCAAGGGATTACACATCCCAGACATTAACCTTAAGTTCTTATAAGATGTTATTTAGACAACTATCTCTCATTGATGGTTTTGTTCCTAATAAGACAATGCTATTCAGATGTAAGACTTTAAATCTTGGTCTGCAATACTGCAGTGCCCACCTGCAGTTAAGGGAGACAACCCACTACTGTTCTAAAATGATGGCTAAATTAATTTTATTTCCCTAAGTCCATATAAATATATAAAAGTCCATATGAATATATAAATATATAAAAAGTTACTTAGACAATTATTTCTCATTAATGATTTTTTTCCTAATCAGAAAGTGCTGCTCAGATGTAAGACTTCAAATCATGGTCTGCAATACTGTAGTGCCCACCTGTAGCTAAGGGAGACAACCTGCTATTGTTCTAAAATGATGGCCAAGTTTGTTTTCTCCCCCTATCTAGAAGCCTTTGAAAGGGAACTGACACTGATTCTAACCACTCCAACAGCTATCAAAATGCCTGAAAGCAAATCCTGAATCCATCACTCTCAAGTCTAGCCTTGAAAGACAAAAGAAAAATGAGGAGGAACCCAATAGAGGGATGCTTTGGGAAGCCTTTGTCAAGAAATTCCAACGGATTCTCATATGAACATTTGAAATTTGCCCTGTTCTGACTTTTTTCTAGTTTCCCTGTCTGGAACTTGTAATGCTAACTACTGTTGCCCTTACTTCTCCTTCACATCTCCTAGGCACCAGCCAAGGACTTGCTTTTCTCCCTATAGTTAAGACTTATGCAATCTGGGAGTCTTTTAGATAGACCCACTGAAGGGCTACGCCAATTGCCTCACCCTGCATCTCTGTTCAGCATGGGAAGCCAGAGTGGTCTACATCCCTATTCCCTATTGGCAATTTGAGTAACCTTTTCAGAGGATGGTATGATAAGAATAGGAGGTAGGAATTGGCCAGGCAGTTAGTATAAAAAGACCCCAAAGAAAAGTAGCCAGCTTCTTGGCTAAAAGTCAAAATGTCCTTGGGCCTCTTAGTAACATACTCCATTCAAAAAGCCAAAAATGCCAAAAGTATTTGGGAGCTTTTATCTAACCCTTAAAAGATTTCAGGGTTACCTCTTCGGAGGGGGGAATGTTAGAGTAGCAAAAAGCCCCCTTAAAAAAAAAAAAACAAGAATACATGAAGTTATCAGAAAAAAGTGATGGGGAGATATGGGAGGAGTTGGAGGGGAGGGAATAGACATGGATTTGCTCAAAACACCTTATATGCTCATATCCCTGTAAGAAATTTTCAATAAATTATTCTCTGAAATGTTTTAGAAAAATAAAAAAGGGGGTAGGAAAATGGGATGACAAGACGTAGTTAGTCTTAATAAGGCAATACATAATTGGTCCATTATTAAAGACCATTTAAGATGGACAATACCAAAAGCATAGAGTATAAGAAAATAGTTTTCATGAATATGATTCAATGACAGCTGTCTACAGTTAACCCTTTCCCGTAGTAGCGTGCAGGAACTTAGAAAGAGAGATGAAAGCACAAGCACAGCACACAGGATAAGAGAAGCCTGCAAGCCAAGTCTGCAGGGCTGGTGGTCTGTGACAGCAACAGTTCAAGCTCAGGGTGGGTCTTCTGCTTCCTATGAGGGAAAAAGGTAGGAAGGGGGGAGGGACTGTGAAGGAAGCAAACACAAAATCATATCACTGCTCAGCATCTAGGAAGACACACTGTAGAGAACAGTTTTGAGTCAATTCTCAGAGATGTCTAGAGGTTGTTCAGTGTGTGCATAAAAGTACATGACAATTTTACAAGATAAACATAATAATGTTTATAAGTAGTTATTCTGAACATGTTGTAGTTGTCTCATTTTGTCTCGACTGTTCTCCTAGAGGCAAGGGACTGGCTCAGGCCACCTTGGGGCAGTTCTTACAAGGTACCGCAGAAGAAGCCATGTGCTACTGTGTCTAACTCAGGTGTCCTCTAGCCAGAGAAACAAAAGCACAGCTGCTACGTGTTCATCTCCAGGAGCCTGAGGGAGCTCTTCCAGGTATCAGAGACCTCCATTCAAGCCAAACTAAGATTCCTAGTTTCAATTGCTGATTGGAGTTTTAGGAATAGCTAAGTATAAAGGCAGTTCAATGCAGACTTAAACATGAGAGTTAAAGGCAAGAGTTTCCCCAAGGGAGAAAAGTGCAGAGTCACATCTAAGACGGCAGAGTTTTCAGGGACAAAAACCACCCCTCCCCAAAATAGGCCACATCTGCCTGCATAGGAGCCCCACTACAGGAAACAGAGGACAAAGGACAAGGCCAAAAGGATGAGACAGGAAGACCAGTCCCAGAATTCATCTCCAGCTCTGAAGATGAGTTAACATATTAAATCAAGCCTATAACCAACTGGAGTTCAATTTTTTTTCTCAAACCCTTAGAGGTCTGAAAGCAACACAAACCAGACTGAATGTCAAAACCAAAATACTTCTAAAGTGAGCAAACCAAACAGATACTTTAAAACAAACACTATGAAAGCAAACCCAAGCCAAAAGATATGTCACAAATAAGGTCCTTAAACAACCAGCTCAGACACTGTTTTGTACAAACAAGTAGCACTTAAAAGTTTTGTGAAATATTTAATAGACCTAGAGACATTGTCTTATAAAGACGTTTAGGGTATCGAAATTTATAAGGCCTTTGAAGGTACTATCAAAATATCCATATTTATAAATCTGCATGTGCATTTTAATTAGGCATGCCAAAATAAAACAAAAATAAAACCAATAATTTTGTGCACAATAGACGATTGAAAAGAATAATTGAAGTGGTCAGTTTGTTTTGACGGAAACAACATATGAAGACAATGATCATAGACATACATTAAAGAATTATGTGAGATCTTAACACATGAAAAACCTTATAGACATAATTACATGAAATCTCAAACAACACATGGAAAATTATTATCATAGACACGCATGACATAATTTCAGGAAAACTAGGTGTACCCAAAACACAATAATCAAAGAGTTTGATTACAGTGGTCATTTGCAAGTAAGCATTCATTTTTTAAATCTGGATCAGAGGAGAACATTTCCTCTATAATCTCCTCATAGCTATGAGGAGGTACTCCCTCCTCTTCTGGTAAGCATGAGACTATGTTTTAGGGTTCAAGTAGCCTCCATCCAGACTCAGGGATTCTTCCCCAGCACAGCCCTATATCAAGTCACTCAACTTCAAAGAAAGTTTTTAATTTGGAGGTTTTTTTTGTTTTTTTTTTTTACCATATGTGACAGGACAGTGAAAGGGCAATACGAAAGGTAGAGTGTACAAGTGAGGATGTGGGGGCAAGGAAATGGGGATGTGGTCAGCCAAACCCAAGTATGTATAGACATGCCATAAAGATACCTACCTGTTGTGCTAAGTTAAAAACAAAAATGCTGGGCATGGTGGCACATGCCTTTGATCCCAGCACTTGGGAGACCAGAGACAAGTGGATCTCTGTGAGTTCAAGGCCAGTCTGGTCTTCATAGTAAGATCCAGGCCAGCTAGGGCTACAGGAAGACCCTATCATAAAAAGATTTTTAAAAAATTTGAAAATTTAATAAAATGCAGGGCTAGGGCTGAAGATGTAGCTCAGTGATAGGACACTTTCATAGTATGCACAAGGCCCTAGGGTGGATGCCCAGCTGTGCTCATGCACAAGAAAAGCAAAGTTAGGTGATGCAGATCAATGGTAGAAAACATTCTTAGCAGGCAAAAGACCCTGGATTCCACCCTCAGAACCCAAATTAAAAAATTCAGAAACAGGGCTGAGTGTGGTGGCACATGCTGTTAATGCCAGCACTCTCGGGAGGCAGAGGCAGGTGGATCTCTGTGAGTTCGAGGCCAGCCTGGTCTACAGAGCAAGTTCCAGGCCAGCTGGGGTTACAGGGAGACCCTGCCTCAAAAAGACAAGAAACAACAACAACAACAATAACAACAAAAGTTTAGGAACAGTAAAAAACAAGGCTGTTTCAGTGTGGCCCTGCTGAGGACAGCTCTGTCCTCACCTGCCACTCCCACCCCTGGTTCCACACATTGTGTCCTCTGCACTACTTGCCTCTGTGCCTTCCTACAGTATCTGTGTCCTCTGCCTGGAGTACCATACCCTTTATGTAGCCACAACTCACTAGTCCTCTAAACATCTCATGAGTAACTAAAAAATCCAAACACCTTTCTGAATTTTCAGTGTGACTTTCAGGGGACTCTGCTCCTGCAAGTCTGCCTCCATCCTCCTCTTCCTCACTCTGAGAATTCAAAAAGGTGTTCTGAATTCAGAAAGGCCTCTTAAAAGCTGATTTAGTTTTGTTTATTTATATGTGTGTGTATGCCATATGTGTGAGGGTGCCCATGGAGGCCAGAAGGCAACAGACTCCCCTGGAGCTGAAGCTACAGGTGGTTGTGAGCCACCCAAAATGGGTGCTGGAGCCAAATTCAGGTCCTCTGCAATAGCAGCCAGTGCTCTTAACCACTGAGCCATCTCTCCAGCCCAACACTAAGCTTCTTGATGACAGGGCACTTGTCTTAACAAGGTCCTTAAATCTTCTCTGTGTAGCAGTCAATCGCCTTGATACAAATGATCCCCGTCCTTGCTTCTTTCTCTGTTTCCACTCTCAAGAGAAGTAAACCACCTGAGTCAGATTCTCAGTGAGGCTTAGCAATCTGAATCACTGTCATCCGATGCAAAGGTCAAACTCCAGTTGTCCTGCCCTGCCTCATTCCCACATTTCTCCCTCTCAGCAAATGACCTCACATTCATTTCATAGAGGGAAAAAAAGGAGCCACTCAGTGGGACAGGGCCCTTCAGGACCTGACAGGTCCCCTCCCCTGAGGTCTCCCAGGATCTGCAAGGCTAGTCTACACTCTCTGCTCCTGTCTTCAGTCAGTCTCCTGCAACTCACCTGGCTGGGAATGCCTTCCCCTACATCCAAGCATCCTTAAACTCACTCCTTCCTCCAGCAAAAAACAAAGTAACACCAAAAAACCTTAATTTTGCTTCTCTCCCCAGTTGCTACCTTTCCCTCTGTTTACTATCACACCTTGGGTCCTGGTGTTTTGGGCTCTTTTTTTGTTGTGGTCCTGGAGCGTGAACCCAAGCATTGTCTAATCTTTAAAATATGTGAACTCCGTTTCTTCTCTCCTCAATCCATCACAACTGGGTTTTCATCCTGATCTGAAGCTGCTTTCCACAAAGGCACCTGTTACCCCCTTTCAAATACAAGTCTTCCTGCTGTGTCTGCACTGTCTTAGCTCATTCCTGTCTTGCTTTGAGACGTTCTTTGGCTTCTTAGCTTCTGGGCACCGCTCTTCCATGAGTCTTCCCAATCCTCACGGGCTGCTCCATCTTAACTTTCCTTGCTGCCTCTACTTCCTCAGGATTCCATACCGAATCCTTTTCCTCCTCACAGATACCTCTTTGTGGGAGTTCTCAGGTATTTGAACCCAATTCTCCATGGGAACAGACCCGCTGGGAGAACACTAGCACATCTTGATTATGAGTTGCTTAGGCTAAAATCAAGGTCCATGGACAGGTCTGTGTTTCTCTGAGGCCCTGGAGGACAATCTGTTTCCCACCTTTTCCATCTACTAGAAGTCATCATTACTGCTTGGCACATGGTTCCTTCCTTTACTTTCCAAGTAAGCAATGTAACATCTTCAAATCTCTCTGAATTTCTTTTTCTCTGAAAAAAAAAAATTTTAGCCAAGTGTGCTTTACACATGCCTTTAATCCTAGCACTTGGGAGACAGAAGCAAGTGGGTCTCTATGAGTTCAAAGCCAACCTGGTCTATATAGTGAGTTCCAGGCCAGCTGGAGCTACATAATAAGACCCTGTGTTTTTTTAGGGGGGTGGGGGGTTGGTCTTTTGGAGACATGGTCTCCTTATAGCCCCAGCTATCCTAGAACTCACTATGTAGACCAGGCTGGCCTTGAATTCACAGAGATTTGCCTGCCTCTGCCTCCTGAGTGCTGGGATTAAAGGCGTGAGCCACCAAGTCCAGCGTCAAAAACATTTTTAAAATTATTTTATATGTGTGTGTACTTATATGTGCACCTGTGTGTTCAAGTGCCCACAGAGGCCAGAGGGGTCATTGGGTCCCTTGGAGCTGGAGTTACATGCATTTTGTAAGCCACCCAATGTGGGTGCTGGGATCCAAACTCCAGTCCTCTAATAAAGGAGCAAGCTTACTTACCCACTGAGTCATCATCTCCCCAGACCTCATCCTACCTTTTTCTCTTGTGATGATTCTTAGTATTACACAATCTGGAACAATCTCTCATCTCAAGTCAGATAGTTAGCAATCTTAATTCTATCTGCAATATCATTCACAATATACTCAACACTAATTAAAACTATTGTGAGGGGCTGGAGAGATGGCTCAGCAGGTAAGAGTACTGAGTGCTCTTGCAGAAGACGTAGGTTCAAATCCCAGCACCCACATGGCAGCTAACAACCATCCATAACTCCAGTTCCAGGGGACCCAATGCCTTCTTCTGACCTCCTCTGACATTACATGACATGGGTGCACTTACATACATGTAGGCAATACACTCATGCACATAAAACAAAAATAATAAAATATTTAGGCCTGGCATGGTGGCGCACATCTTTAATCTCAGCACTCAGGAGGCAGAGGCAGGCGGATCTCTGTGAGTTCAAGGCCAGCCTGGTCTACATTGTGAGTTCCAGGACAGCTGGGACTGCAGAAAGACCCTATCTCAAAAAGATGAAAATAAATAAATAGTTAAAAAATAAAACTATTGTGAGGGGGCCAAAAAGACAGTTCAGTGGATAAAAACATTTGCCTTGAAAGTTTGATGACCTGAGTTCAATCCTGGGGGGCCACATAGTGGAAGGAGAGAACTTACTCTTCAGTTGTCTTCTGACCATCACATGTATGCCATGGCACATGTATGCACACATACACACAAAGACAAATAAATAGATGCAAAAATAAGAAAACTATTGTGAGGGATGGCTAGATGGCTCAGTTGGTAAAGGTGTTTACTGCAAACAAGGCTGACAACCTGAGTGCCACCCCTGGGACCCATGGTGGAAGGCGAGAACCTACTCCCAAAAGTCATCCTCTGACCAACCACACACACACTGTGATATACATGTGCCTGCACTCACACATACACATCATACACAAACACAATAATAATTTTTTGAAATTCGTTTTTATTTATGTGGATGTGTCTATGCCACATATGTGCAGGTGCCCACAGAAGCCAGAAGAGAGTGCCGGATCTCCTGGAACTGGAGTTACAGATGGTTTTGAGCTGCCCAATGTAGGTGCTAGTAACTGAACTCAAGTCCTCTGGAAGAGCAGGAAGCATCTTAACCTTTGAGCCGCCTCTGCAGCACCAACAAATAAAATTTTAAAATGATATCATTTGTCACCTACCAGGTCGGCAAAGACTTCAAAAGCCTATTCTGTTGGGCAGGTGGTGGAGAAATATGTCACTGTGCGTTGCTGGAAGGAGTGTCAAATCTTATAACCTTTGTGAGGAAATGGCCAATGAAGCAGTACCTGAACTTTATTGTACATATGTCTCTAACCAGATGAAAATATGTAAGCACAGGGTATTCATTATAGTATGTTGCCTGTAATGTTTACAGCCTAGATGTCCACATGAACAACCGTGCTTGAATCACCTATGATACACCTATATAGTGGGGTACCACACAGCTGAAAACAGATGTTGGTCACATCTCAGGAAGAAGACCTCTAAGAAGTGATTTCCAGGATATGTTAAGAGTCAGGCGTGGTGGTGCACACCTTTAATCCCAGCACTTGGAAGAGAGAGGCAGGTGGATCTCTGTAAGTTCGAGGCCAGCCTGTTCTACATAGTGAGTTCTGGATGAGGATACAGGAAGACCCTGTCTCAAGGACAAAAAAAAAAAAAAAAAAAAAAAAAAAAAAAAAAAAAAAAGGCAACTATGCTAGTTAAAAAAAAATGTATAAAATATATGTGAGAGATCTTCTCCATAAAAAAGGACAGTCAATAAGAACACATATGTGTGAAGACTAGGCCAGAAATTTGTGAGGTTTGTGTATCTCTAGTGAGGCTAGGGGAAAAACAGCAGATCAATGGACAGAATGGTGTTTTTGTTGTTTTGTTGAACTTGGGATTGATTCCAGGGTCTTGCTCATGTTAGGCAGTCACACTACCACTGAGTTACCCTAGGTTACCAATCTGGCCTTGAACTCACTGTGTAACCCTGGCAGGACTTGAACTTGCAATCCTACTGCCCCAGACTCCTGAGTATCTGGGATTATAGGCATTTGCCATCATATTCAGCTCCCAAGTGACCTTTTAAAAATAATAATTTGGGCTGAAAAGAAGGTTTAGCGGTTAAGAACACTGGTTGTTCTTGCAGAAGACCCGGGTTCGAATCCCAGGACCCACATGGCAGCTAACAATTGTCTGAAACTCCAGTTCCAGGGGATCCAATGGCCTCTTCTGACCTCCGCAGGCATTGCAGGACATGGGTGCACTTACCTACATGCAGGCGATACATGCACGCACATAAAATAAAACTAATAAAATATTTTTTAAAAAAATAATTTGAGGTCTAGAAAGATAGCTCAGCAGTTAAGAGCACTTACTACTCAGTTATGAGGACCAGAGTTCAGATCCCAGCACCCTTGTAAGAAGCTGGACATCTGCTGCATACCTGTAACCCCAGATCGGAGTGAGATGAAGACAGGAGGATCACTTGGGCTCGCTGGCTTCCAGCCTAGCCAAGAAAGTGTAAGTCCCAGGTTCAAGGAGAGACCCTGCCTCAAAAACTAGGTAGAAAGTGACAGAGAACACTCAATTCCCTTTACTGGTATGAACACACACACTCAAATCTTTAAAAAATAATAATAATGTTTAAGTTGGGCATGGTAGTGCACACCTTTTATTCTAGCACTGGGGAGGCAGAGGCAGGCAGATCTTTGTGAGATCCAGGACAGCCTGGTCTACATAGCAAGTTCCAAAGCAGCTGGGGCTACAGGGAGACCCTGTCCCAAACAAACAAACAACCCCCCAAAACAAATAAATTTTAAAAAATAGTTTCAAAAATACTTCAAAAAAATAATAATACCATAGAATTTATCTAAAGTACACAATTCATTTTAGGATGTTCACAACCATCAACACATCAATCTATTTTAAACTATTTTTCATCAACTCCTGAAAACCCTCCACTAGCCATTTTCTATTTCTCTACCACTGTTTCCTACTCCTCAGCCACTGTTGGACTACTCTTTAGCCCTACAGAATTCCTGTTCAAGACATTTCAAATAGGTGCTGGAGGATGGCTCACTGGTTAAGAGCTCTTCCAGAGAACCTGAGTTCAATTCCCAGCAACCACTTTGGGTGGCTCACAGCTAGCTGTAACTCCAGCTCTTGAGGAATCCAATGACTCTGGCTTCCAAGGGCACCTGCATTCAACATGCTCATACCCACACACAGATACACACATATACACATAATCTAAAAGAAAAATAAATCTTTAAAAGACAAGTACACAGTTTCATATAATATTTTTGTGACAGACTTCTTAGTGTTTTCAAGGTTCACCCATGGTATGGTATGTAGTGGTACTGTATTCCTTTGTATAACCAAATAAAACACATTCTAGGGCCAGTAAGATGGCTTAAAGGGTAAAAGCACTTGCTATGCAAGTCTGACCACCTGGATTTCAATCCCTAGAACCAATGGTGGAAGCAGAGAACCACTCCCAAAAGTTGTGATCTGATTTCTATATGCACATGATGGTATGTGCACAATTCACACACACTAAAATGCCATTGTATGTGTATACCACATTTTAGTATTCTTTCATCAATGGACATGCTTGGGTTTCTATTTGGGGACTATTTGAATACTACTACTAAACCTTTATGTACAAGTTTTTGTCTAGACATATGTTTTTATTTTAAGTAATGCTTGAACTTTTTTTTTTCAGTGCTGGGAACTGAACCTATGCTATCTATACTCAGCTATGCCCTGTGCCTTTGATTCTTTTTTAAAAAATATTTTATTTATTATTTTTATTTTTAATGTGAATGAGTGTATTGTCCGCATGTATGTAAGTACACCCATGTCATGCAATGCCCATGGAGGTCAAAAGAGTGTGTTGAATTCTCCTGGAACTGGAGTTAAGGACGGTTGTTAGCTGCCACGTGGGTGCTGGGAATCTAGCCCAGGTCCTCTGTAAGAACATTCTTAACTGCTCAGCCATCTCTCCAGCCCCCTTGATTCTTTTTAATAGAATTGTTTTAGCTGGAGATAGCATTCAGAGGTAGAGTGCTTGCTTAGCATGTTTGAGGGCCTGGGTTCAATCCCCAGCACCAGAATGAAAAACAGAATACTTTTTCACAGAGATTTGGGTCATAGTCACAGGGAAATTGGGAATTCCCCTGTGCACTGAGACTTACATAGTTGCATTCTTTTCCCAGGTCTTTTAAAAATGTTAATATTATCTTCCAAAGCCTAAAAATGTGTGGTAAGGCTCTACTTTCTGCAAGTCTCAAGCAGGAGCAGGAGATCCCTGGCCAGGACTAGCTGGCCACTGCCTTGGGGTTGTCTGACTGTCCTATTATCAATTAGTTGGAACTGCAGGAAAACCCGCCCCAGCCTTGCGCCCGTTCTGATCCACAGCCTCTGCACAAAGAATAGCAGGAGACACAGCAGGCTGTGGTAACGGTGCTTCGAGCTGGGGTAAGGTAAGGTGCTTCCATTATTTACTGGGCTTCCTGTAGAAGTCTCATTCATAAAATGAAGCTACTATGTGTGGTAGAGAGCATTGCATGCTCACATAGAAATGAGCAGTGTGCAGACCACAAGCTGAGATGCCACAGAGCTCTGCTGACTCAGCCGCTCATTAAACCTGTGGAGGCAGGAAGATGCTCTCTTACTCTCTGGCTTGCTGCCTGGTACACTGGAAGTGCTCGGTAAATCTCCACACAACTTTCTGAAGCGCTACACATTCTGCAGAGTGACAGCCCCCATCACCTATAAATCAAAAGGTTACTTTTGCCAATGTTGGCACTGCCATCGTAGGAGAGAAACTCTGCATTCTTACTGTTTGGGGAAAAGTCCTGAGGGTCCAGTGATTTCAAATGTCGCACCAGGAAAGGAGACAAGGAGACTGAGTGATGGGATTATGATCTGTATTTATTTGCCCTCTGTATTCATGGAATCTGGTTACCAGTTTCTCTCTCCACATAAGTTTTAGTGCTCTTTTCCCACAAAATGTGGGATTCTGTAGTGAAATGTAAAGGAAGGACAACTGCCCATTGTGGTGGTGCAAGCCTTTAATCTGAGCACTCAGGAGGCAAAGGCAGGAGGGTCTCTGAGTTCGAAGTCAGCCTGGTCTACCTAACAAGTTCCAGGTCAGTGATGGCTACACAGTGACACCATCTCAAAAAAAGAAAACTAAAAAAGCTAACAGACAGGAAGGCAGGAAATGAAGGCTGGGGAGCTCATCACAGCATATCGAGGAGCAACGGGGAAAGAATTCTTTGAATGATGTGCAGAAACCACATAGATCTCCTTGTGCCCCTAGAGAGAAGCATGTCCTCAGACAACCAGTGGTCAGCAGACAAGGATGAAGGCCAGTTAGCCCGACTGATGAGGAAATCTAGAGACTCCCCCTTTGTCCCTACAGGTAAGTATACCCCTTGACTGGATGCTGGAAAACTGTGCCTTACTCAGCAGCTCTGGAGGTTGACATGGTTCATGTAAGTGAATTTGCTCAGATTCTCAGAAGCTCGTCTCTCTAAACAGAAATGAGAATTGAGCAGTCGGGGTACTTTCCAGTCCAGAATCCAGAAAATTTAGCCATCATTTTATTCAATTTTACACATTTCATTAGAGGCCTATCTAATTTTAATTACATGTATGTATGTATGTATGTATGTATACACATGTCATCGCATGCGTGTAGAAATCAGAGAATAACTTTTGGGAATCATTTTCGAATTCAGGGTGTTTGGCTTAGCAGCAAGCGCCTTTACCTGCTGAGTCATCTCTCTAGTCCTTAGAGGTCTATCTAAAATTATTAGTTAAGAGTCAATTAAATGGAATTAACTGAATGGACTTAAACCTTTTCATTATGACTCAGAATTAGCAGCATTAGTTTAATACACAGAAAGTCTGTTAAAAACTATTTGTTTGGCCAGGCATGGTGGAATATGCCTTTAATCCCAGCACTCAGGAGGCAGAAGCAGAGGCAGGTGGATTTCTGTGAGTTTGAGGTACACATTGTCTACACAGTGAGTTCCAGGCCAACTCAGGCTACATAGTAAGACCCTATCTAAAGAAAAACAAACAAACCCACTATTCATTCATCTCTTTGTTCTGTAGCTCACCCCAGCCTTTAAGCTCTCCTGTCTGTTGTTTATAGATTTTTGCTCTTTTCATTACTACCAGGTATGATTAAAAACTACTTTGGGGGACTGGCAGTTGTGGCTCAGTTGGTATAGTGTGTGCCTAGCATGGACAAAGCCCCATATTCAATTCCCAGCACTTCACAGACCAGGTATGGTGGTACATGCCTGTGATTCCAGCTCTCAGCACAGGGCAGGTGAAGGTAAGAGGATCCAAAGTTTAAGTTCAAGGCCAGCCTGAGCCACATATGACCCTTGTCTCAAATAGAAAAAAAAAAAAAATGGAAAGAGACAAGAGACAGAGAGAGACAGAGAGAGAGAAAAGGAAAAATGAGAGGAGGGGCGGGGGGAGGAAAACAAACCCTTCCAGTTTTAGCTGGCATGATGGCATTTTCTTGGGAGGCAGAGAAGGATTACTGTAAATCTGAGATCTACACAGCAACTGCCTGGCTAGCCAGCTGCATAATGAGACCTGGTCTCAAAGATACTAAAAACCAAACAAAGAAACCTCCTTCTTTTGCTCTGCAGAACTAGAAGCTAGATCCCCCCCCCCCCCCCAGCTTGAAACCTCTGTGGGTCAATCAGAATATGGTTCAGAGGGGAAGCCTGGCCTGTTGGCAAGCTTGGAGCATGGATTTTGTGGGGCTCATTTGGCTACTCGGTGGGGTATGACTGTGTTTTCCAGGCTTCCTGGCATGTTCCACATGTTGAGGTTGATGGTTAAGTAAAAGCTGAATTTTAAAAGTCTCATTCTGAGCCTGGCATGTTGAGCACGCCTTTAATTCCAGCACTCAGGACACAGAGGCATGCAGATCTCTGTGAGTTCCAGGCCAGCTGGGGCTCTCAAAAAGAAAAAAGAAGTCACATTCTAATTAAACCTGGAGTATTAGCCTCTTTCTTACCCCTCTTATTTAGTATGTTAGACACACACACACACACACACACACACACACACACACTCTCACTCATTCATTCACCTACTTGAATTAGGGATGTAGCTCAGTGATAAAAAACTTTCCAAACAATCCTCAGCTCTGGAAAAAAAGAAAAGGAGGGAGGAATGAAGGAAGGGATGGAACCCAACAAAATAAAACCAACTCCTAGACTCTCCCCCATGACTGTGTTTTAGGCTGTGAGCGTTCTCTTTCTCTGGATGCTGATGCTGCCCTCAGCACTAATCAGACACTGCAGTGATGTCTCATGTCCACTTCATCTAGAAACTACTGAAATGTTCTCTTAGCTCTGACTTATATGTCATAAATTTTTTACAGAGTTTTGTCACATAGTTCCATTAAGGGTCATTCACCTATCAAAAGCAGCAATTTCTAGCTTATACACTATTGTGGAACACCGTCCTCTGAGCATAGCAGCCATTACCATCTTCATCAGAGAAGCTAAGACTATTCAAAAGAGATACTCAGGATCAGACCTGTTGGCATTCCCTCATATAAGCGGGCGGGGAGGGCCATTAGATCCTCAACTGAGAGCTCAGTCACTCTTTCCCCACCGTATGGAATTCTGCTCAAGCTGTACATGGTCTTGTGGTCTGAGGAGGTGACAGTATACAGAATGGAAGTTTAACTGAAGAGGGGACTCCATCTATGCAGCTATGGGGAGGCTGTCACCCACGCTGCAGTGAGACTTTCCAGATTCCAGAGTGCCTTGGAGTCCCTGACATTCCTAAAAGTAACTTCACCCATGCTCACCCTTGTTTGTAAGTAGGCCCCATGGGCTGGGTGTGGTGGTATACACCTTTAATTCCAGTACTTGGGAGACACACGCAGGTTGTTCTCCACGATCTCAAGGCCAGCCCGGTCTACACTATGAGTTTCAGGCTAACCAGGGCTACATGGTGAGACCCTGTCTCAAGTAAAAAAAAAGTAATCCAAATGAACTCATTGGTTCCCGAAGTTGGACTTTGGTGGAATTGTACTTTGGTCTGTCATTGATACCCTGTCTGGGTCAACAGATGTTTCTTCATGTCTCCCTGGAAAAATTCATGTGACAAGTATTGTTTAAAAGTTTTACTTAGTTTGATTATGACTTGTAAGAGCACACATAAGGGCAGAGCATGGTGGCGCACACCTTTAGTCCAGTACTTGCTGTGAGCTCGAGGCCAGCCTGGTATACACAGTGAGTTTCAGGCCAGCTGGGGCTACAGGGAAATCCTGTCTCAAAAAGACCAAAAAAAAAAAAAAAAAAAAAAAAAGAAGAGCACATATAAGACCCACATATGGCTAACAACCATCCGTAACTCCAGTTCCAGGGGTTCTAATACTTTCTGGCCTCTGAGGACACGGCATCCTTGTGATACCCTCATATACATGTAGGCAAAACACATAAAATAAAAATGAAAAAAAAAAGAAATGGAAGCAAAGCATTGTATAAGAAGTTAGAAGCAAATGATTTACTAGTAATGTATCTTCCTTCGGGTTTGTCACTAGAAAAACAATTCAAGATCCAAGAAGTTGCATGTGGTGTTGCACACATGTAATCCTAGCAGTCAGGTGGCATAGGCAGGAGGATGGCAGGTTTGGGGCCAGCATGGGCTATATTTAGACCCTGTCTCAAAAAAAAGGGAAGCAACAAAAAGACAAAACAAAACCGGGTGTGGTGGTCCACACCTTTAATCCTAGCACTCGGGGCGGAGGTAGGTGGATCTCTGAATTCCAAGGCCAGTTTGGTTTACTTAGAGAGACGCTGTCTCAAAATCAACAAAAAACAAAAACGAAAAAGAGGAAAAACAAGCCCCTCAATTCATACAGATCCTAAAACAGATTAATCGTGTCTGTTACACATTAAATTAATTTTTCCGGAGACAATTAGTATGATTAAAGTAGAAAGATGAAAGTGTTTTTAGCTAAATTAAATTATCTGTAAACCAGAAAAGGTACTGTCTTTAATCTCTGACAGGAACAAAACCGGTTTAAGTAAGCACAGAATCTTGGATTTGATCAAGAGGAGATAACCAATATTTTGATAGAAAAATGACATATTTTGTGTGTATCATCGAACAGTTTTCTCTAGTTTTTGTTATTTAAGCAATACTTGATTGTTGGATATCTTGCTATAGGATGGACTGTCTTTCACAGATAATTTACAGAATTTTTTTTTGATTATCTGAAACCACTTCCATCATTATAAATATGATTTCCTGAGATGGGGGTTCAACCTTTGCTTTTTTTCTGGCTTTTTGAGACAGGGTTTCCCTGAAGCCCCAGCTGACCTGGAACTCATTATGTAGACCAGGTTGGCCTTGAACTCACAGAGATCTACCTGCCTCCCAAGTGCTGGGACTAAAAGCATGCGCCACCACGCCCAGCTGCTTTGTTTTTTTAAGATGACTGGGAGGGAAGGACCCTGCCTGGTAGAAGGCTTGCTTATACAGCTACAGTAATCAAGATGCTGGGGTTGCTGGTAGAGAGACACATAGATCAATGATCTATATCAATAACCCAGAGAACCCCAAAAGAGGACCCACACTTTTACCTTGTAAATGTTTCCTTTGTTCCTATGTCAACATACAGCATTTCATCCTTGTCAGTCCCCACTGCCTGCTTGATCTCATAGAGGTTATATACTATGGTATTCTGGTTTTTTGGCTATTGCTATTGTTTTGTTTCTTGTTTAGCTGTTACTCATCTGAAACTTTTTGCAAGGTCCAGTGTGACATATAAACTCAAGGTAGTTTTTCTCCATACCCATAAATTGTACTGATGACATTAAATTCATTTATTTGTTATCTGGATACGTTTGGTTTGTTGTAGATTAAATTCTCCTGCTGTTTTAAATCTCTTCCTGAAGTCTTTCCCATTTAGTTGATGAGTTGTTTTAAAGCCAATTACACAGGGCTGTCATGCAGCATAGTTGCCCTTTGATACCTATAGAAAATACAGAAGCTATTTGTATGGTCTTCTTAACTTTTCTAGAAATCCTCCTAGAGCCATGTATTTCTTGTTCATGTATTCAGACATTTCCAATTCGTATTAAAATTTATTGTGTTACTTTATTATATTTTGAGACAGGGTCTTATCATGTAGCCCTGGATGGCCTGGAACTTTCAGCTATCTCCCTGCTTCTGCCTCCTAAATGCTGGAATAACAGGCCTGCACCACGACACCCTTCTTTGTGTTATTTTCTACAAGAAGAACAAGGTCTTTATCTTTTTACTAGATGACTCTTATTTGATGCCAAGAGAGAAGTGTGTGCCACCACGCCCGGCTCTTTTTATTTTATTGATTTAATAATTTTATACAATATATTTTGATCATATTCAGACCCTCCTCACCCATCTCCACCCTCACCTTACCACCATCCCCTACTACTTTATTAGCAATCGAAAACCTCATCCATCTTACAAAACACATGTAAACTGGGTGGCAGAGAGATCACATCTCACTAGAATGTCAGGGACCTATAATTCTTACACATGTATCCATTTTATTTGTTTAGTTTAGGTTTTTGAAACTGGGTATCATGTTCAAGGCCTAAACTGGCCTTGAACTCCTGATCTGCTTGTCCATCTCCCATGCTGGGACTACAGGTGTGGGCCTCCACACCTGGTTTAAGGACCCATGTTAAAATCTGCCTCTTCTGGGCCAGGAAGATGGCTCAGCAAGTAAAAGAACTTGCAGCACAAGCCTGACATCCTGAGTTTAATCCCCAGAACCTATATTTTAAAGAAAAAAGCCACCTTTGTCAGCTAGCCTCAGAATGCAGCACAGCAGCAGAAATATGAGAAACCTTGCCTTAACACAATGAAAAGTGAGAATAGATTCCTGAGAGCTGTCCTCCGCCCTGTACACACAGGAATTCGCCTGCATTCGAACACACCAAAATAAATACAATCTGCTACATCAAATCTTCAAATCAAGGATTTGGGGATCTTTTGGTTATTTAGTTGTTTTTTGAGACAGGGTCTCATGTATCCCAGGCTGGCCTTGAACTACCTATGTAGCCAAAGACGGTCTTGAACTTCTGAACCTCCTGCTTCTTCTTTTCAGAGTTGCCCGTACAGGTGTGCACCATCATGTCCACATTATGCAGTGCTAGAGACAAACCCAGGGCTTCGTGTATGCTAGGCAAGCACTCTACCAACTAAGCTATATCTCCAGCCCCTCCAGTATAGTTCTTTTTAAGGTATCCTTTGGTATGGGCTGACTATCTGAAAACCACACTTCTAATATACTCCAAAATCTGAAACTTTCTGAGTCAACATGATGCCAAAAGTGGAAAATCCCACGCCTGCTCTCATGTGACAAGCCCTAGTCACAACACGGGTGAGAGACAGCTCAGAGGTTAAGGGAGTGTACTGCTCCTGCAGAGGACCCGAACTTGGTTCCCAGCACCTATGTCCAGTAACTCACAGCCACCAGTAATGCCAGCTCCAGAGCATCTAACACTCTTCTAGCCTCCAAGGGCACCTACCATGTACATGCACAGAAACACATACACAGAAACAATTTTCAAAAATCTTTTCAAAGCCAGGCATAGTAATGCACACCTTTGATCCCAGTGCTTGGGAGGCAGAGGCAGAGGCTGGTGGATCTCTGTAAGATGAAGACCAGCCTGGTCTATATAGTGAGCCAGCTGAGACTACAGGGAGACCCTGTCTCAAAAAGTGACAAAATCAAACCAAACAAAAAAATCTTAGAAAAAATAAATTTTCTAAAACTTTGTATCATGTGAATGAGGCAAATGTGAAACACGCACAGGCCTAGTATTTAGACCTGGGTCCTGTCCAAGATATCTCATGGTCTGAAACCTGAAAACCCCAGAAGTCCACATTTCTGATCCCAAGCATGTCAGACAAGGGACACTCACCCTTGCATCTTGTCAGCTTGTCTTTCAGGTACTCTCCCTTTAGACATCCTCTCTAATGAGAATTCTTGCCTGATGTTTATCTAACTTATGTTTTAAATCCACAGGTGTGGCTGGATTTGTGGCTGTGCTGTCCTTTGGTCTTTATAAGTTAAAGTACAGAAAAGATCAGAAAATATCGCTTCATCTTATCCACATGCGCATTGCTGCCCAAGGATTTGCCGTAGGAGCTGTGACTCTAGGTAACCTCCTATTTGTGTTTACATTTAGATGTCCTTAAGAATTTTTTTTTAAACTTATTCTGTTTATTCTTAGTAGGAGTATTGGATTGAAATGATGAGAAAGGAGTTAAAAAGACTGATCTTTGCCTAGTTAAAGTTGCTTAATTTCTTAGGATTTTCATCTAATAAAACCTGACAAAAAACAACAAAACTGCCAGTAGGGAATTCAAGGGCAGGTGGTCACTATCCTCTAAGAAGTGGAGAATGCATCTACTCCACACAACTCTGTCAACAGCAGAGGTTCTGGCTCATCTGATCAGCAGATGTTTACTGAAGT
Organism: Nannospalax galili; assembly: GCF_000622305.1. NCBI lineage: Eukaryota > Metazoa > Chordata > Mammalia > Rodentia > Spalacidae > Nannospalax > Nannospalax galili. The sequence continues at coordinate 158,745 of NW_008333903.1, forward strand.
ACTTTAATTGGAAAGAACATTTTTAGAGGCCACAAATCTAAACACCCTTGTTTACTTTCATTCTATACATGAAGCTTTGCCCAGTGGCAGCATCGTAGGCCAGAGAGGTTAATCTGAGATGCAATTACTGCTAATGAAAACATTTCATAAATTTGAACATGAAAATCCTTTTTATAATTAACTCATAAACTAAATAAGGCCTATAGTCAAATATAAAGAACAGGTATAAAATTATCAGGGCTTAAAGCTATACTGAGGCTGAACCTGTTAGCTGTCCAACTAGATGTACTTATCAAGAAGTTATAACTAAACTCATAAATTAAATAAGGCCTACAGTCAAATATAAAGAACAGGTATAAAATTACCAGGGCTTAAAGCTACACTGAGACCAAACCTGTTAGCTGTTCAACTAGACATACTTAACAAGTTAATTGGAGGACCTAAATTATTTGATGAGTTTTGATAAACCAGCTAAGAATAAAATCTTGGGGCTAGGGAGATGGCTCAGTGGTTAAGAGCACTGGCTGCTCCTGCAAAGGACCTGGGTCGGTTCCCAGCTCCCACATGGTGGCTAACAACAATTTGGAACTCCAGTTCCAGGGGATCTGACACTCTCTTCTGGCCTCTGTAGGTACTACATGCACATGGTGCACAGATATTCATGCAGACAAAACAAAACACTCATACACATAAAATAAGAATAAATTCATCTTTTTTTTTAAAAAAAGAATACAACTGGGGATTGGGGATTCAGCTCAGTGGTAGAGCGCTTGCCTAGTGAGCACAAGGCCCTGGGTTCGGTCCTCAGCTCTGGAAAAAAAAGAATACAACTAGGGGATAGTTTGCTAGCCTCAGTATAAAAAAAACAGTAACCAGTTTCTACCCAGACAGCTCAGCTAAGAGCAGTGGCCATGTTCTCAGTCTACATGAACGGCAGGTATTACAGTAGTTTAACTGGGATGGAGGCATTTTCAGAGGACATGTTCTCAGGAGCCTTGTTCTCCTTGTATTCCAAGTTCGATTGGTAGGCAAGTTTGTTGTTTGTTTTGTTTGCTTTAGTCTTTTTTTTTTTTTTTTTTTTTGAGACAGGGATTCCCTGCAGCCCCAACTGGCCTGGAATTCACAAAGATCTGCTGGCCTCTGCCTCCCAAGTGCTGGGACCATGCCCAGCAGCACATTTGTTTTTTTAAAAAAATTAATCCATAAATTGGGGCTGGAGAGATGGCTCATAGATTAAGAATACTTGCTGCTCTTGCAGAAGACCCCAGTTCAGTTCCCAACATCCACATGGCTGCTAACAACCATCCTTAACTCCAGGTCCATGGGATCTGACACCCTCTTCTGACCTCCTCGGGCATTGTATGATATGGGTACACTTACACACATGCAGGTAAAACACTTATACACATTAAAAAAATTAATCCATAAATTAAGTAATACAGAGTCAAGTTCAAATAATTGGTGTAAAATTATATCATATAATTCAGGTTATACCAAAGCTAAATCTCTTAACTAGCTAATTAGACAGATTTTTTTTTAAAGAAGTCAATTTTAGGAGCTTAAATTATTGAATTTTTAAAGCCAGGCATAGTGGTACATGCCTTTAGTCCCAGCATTCGGGAGGCAGAGGCAGGTGGATCTCTGTAACTTCAAGGCTAGCCTGGTCTACATAGTGAGTTCCAGGACAGCTGGGGCTACAGGGAGATCCTGTCTCAAAAAGACCAAAAAAAAATTGAAATTTTAAAATCTGTATTGTCAACAAGTCACAATGTTCTTAAGCTCCCTGCATGAAGCTGGCTTCATGCAGAGACAGCTGAGTAGGTCAGAGTTCATGAGTGACGGTCAAGGGGCTTTTTAAAAGCCTGGTCTACGTAGTAAGTTCCAGGACAGCTGGGGCTACAGGGAGACCCTATCTCAGAAAAACCAAAATAAAAATTTTTTTTCTTATTTTTATTTTATGTGTATGAGTGTAATGCCTGCATGTACCTATGTCATGCAGTTGTCCACAAAGGCCAGAAGAGGGTGTCAGATCCCCTGGAACTAGAGTTGTTAGCTGCCATGTGGGTGCTGGGAATCAAACCCAGGTCCTCTGCAAGAACAGCTAGTGCTCTTAACCACTGAGCCATCTCTCCAGTCCCTGGGCATAGGGCTTGAAACAGTAAGTTATGTGTTGACTATTACCATAAGTTGTACACTGAGAGTCTGGAACCAAATACGAAGAGCCTTCTCCAAAGTGACAATCCTCACATTCATCACCTAACAAGTGTTTACGAAACATCTCCTAGGTTCCAGACACGCTGGTGCACAGAGAGAGAGGGAAGACTCACTCCCTGCATCCAGTAATTCACCCTCCTAAGGCAGAGACCAAAAAGATGCTGTGAAGTCACAGGTGCTATTGCAGAGACGGCACAGGCTGCTGAGAAAGCACAAGCACAAAGGAGGGGTCCTCAGCCAGGCCTAGGGGGTTGGGGAGAGGCTTCTAGAAGGATGCAAACTGTGTGATGAGCCAAGTCTATGCAGGAGCTAACCAGGGAGGGAGGGTCAGCACTGAAAAGCAGAGACACGGGAGCATGGCAGGTTATGGACTGCACAGTGTGGGTGCGCAGATGAATCAGTCAGGTTAAAGGGAAGAACGGCCAGGAGGGGTGTTTACGGAGGGATTTTATTTACAGTTTTTTGTTTGTTTGTTTGTTTAGGGGTTTATTGAGACAGGGTCTTCCAGCACTCCAGCTGTTCTGGAACTCACCATATAGACCAGACTGGCCTCAAACTCATGATCATGGACTATTTTGGGCAGTGGATGTGTCTCACTATGTAGCCCTGGGTGGCCTTGAATTCACAGTGCTCTTCATGACTCTACCTTTCAAGCGTCACGATCAGAGGTGTATGCCACCACACCCAGCCTTTTGTTTTTGCTTTTGTTCAGTTTGTTTTTTGAGACAAGGTCCTGCTACCTGGCACAGGCTGGCCTGGAACTCCCTAAGCAGTCCTGGCTCCAACAGTCTTTTTTTTGAGACAGTGTCTCCCTGCAGATCCAGCTGGTCCGGAACTCACTATGTAGACCAGGCTGGCCTTGATCTCACAGAAGTCTGCCTGCCTCTGCCTCCTGAGTGCTAGATTTCTGGAGCAAATATCATCTCACCCCAGCAGTTGTATGACATTTCCAATGGAACCTGGCAGAACACCAAGGGAATTCTAATTCTGAACTGTTGGGGCAGTTTACCAAGAATGGTTTCGCAGTACCCTGCCTCTAACCAGTGCCATTTTAAAATACACATTAAAACAACAACAACATGGCTGGAGACATGGTTCAGCAGTTAAGAGCACATATTGCTCTTGCAGAGGACCTCAGCTTGGTTTCCAGCACTGACGTTAAGCAGCTTGCAACCCCCCCCCCCGTAAGTCTAGCTTCAGGGGATCCAATACTCTCTTCTGGATTCCATAGGCCTTGCACTCCCATGCATATATACACATGTAGACGCACAGGTATACACATAATTTTAAAATAATAAATTTTTGCCAGGCATGGTAGTGCATACCTTTAATCTCAGCCATTTGTGAGGTGAAGGCTAATGGATCCCCATGACTTCCAGGACAGCCTGGTCTACATAGCAAATTCCAGGCCAGCCAGAGTTACATAGTGAGATGCTATCTCAAACAAAACAAAACAATAAAACACTCCATTTATTCAGCATCCTGATCAGGCTGTTAAATCTGGCAACCAACAGCATGAACACAAACTGTTGGATAGTGTTACTTTCCACAGAAACTAAAATAACTTGTTACATAGTTAGTCAAAATCCAGTCCTTGCGGATTCTGCCCCTAAGTGTTACTGTGTGAAATGACTTTGTAGCAGCAAGGCTGTGTTCACCAAAGCTGGAAGCCTGGGGATCCCGACAGCTCTCCAGTTCTTCTCTTCTACCAAGCTGTTACATGGCGATAGTTAAAATCTTCCGCCACTGCTGTAACGCCTTTGCTGCTAAAATCACCAGCCACCGGGTTTCATGGTTTAACATAGTTCTGGCTCCACACCACAAGGCCAGAGTTCCCACTTTCAGTTTCCTGGGCTGGCAAGATGGCTCAGCAGGCAGAGGGGCATGCCATCAAGCCAGAAAACCTTTTTTAAAAAAGACATATTCAATATATTTACTTACATAAAATTTAAAAGCTTGGAAAGGCTGGGGGAAATGGCCCAAAGGACAAAGTGCTTGCTGCACAAGTAAACGGACCTGAGTTCAGATCCACACAACTCATGTAAAGCTAGGCACCATAGCACACATCCATAATCCCAGTGCTCCTATGGCAAGATGGGAGGCAGAGACAAGAGAGTCCCTGTCAGCTGATGGGTCAGCTAGGTTGGCACACAGAGGTGAATAACAGAGACCCTGCCTCCAGCAAGGCAGAAGGGAAGGATTGTTCTGACTTCTACCATGCTATGGCAGGAACATGCCTGTAACTTACACACATGAGCATGCATACACACAAAAATTAAATCTAATAAAAAGTCTGGAGATGGCCTATCGCATGTGGAGAAGGACACCAAACACTTAGGTCTCACTTGAGCTCTAATTGGTTCACCAGTGAAGTAACAAGTGCCAATGAGGTAAGAAAACAGTTGTGACCATAACTTCAGGGAGTAACAATAGTTAGAAGATTGGCAAGAATTATCTCTAACAAGCCAAAATATCTGTAACAAGCCAAAAGGCAGGGAATCAGTCCAGAATTCTCTGAATCTGATATTTTTCTTTTTCCTTTTTTTTTCTTTTTTTGAGATGGGGATCTCAATGTCCCAGGTTGGCCTTGAACCCCTGAACTCCCTTAGTAGCCAAGGATGACCTTGAACAATTGATATTCCTGCCTCTACCTCTTGAGTGCCAGGATTACAGGTGTGTGCTACCATGTCTGGTTTATGTGGTACTGGGGATCAAATGCAAGACTTCGTGTATGCTACACAATCTACCAGCAGAGCTATATACCCAGCCTTCTGAGAGTGTTATTTCAGTTACAATATTCCAATTAAAAAAAATTTTGGCTTGAATTCTATGCATCAATTCTAGTTATATTAGTATTTAATTATAAGATTTTGCAACTTCTGACAGTTTACTGTCCTGTCGGGGCTACAAGAATAATTTACTGACCCTTTATCTAACTCTGTGCAACCTAGGAAATCATGGGCAGTCTCAGAAAAAAGTCAGAGGAGAAGTGAATGACCCCAACTACTAGATATCTGACACCTTGACAGTGAGATGGGGTGGGTTGCAGATCTGACACCTTGACGGTGAGATGGGGTGGGTTGCCGATCTGACACCTTGACAGTGAGATGGGGTGGGTTGCAGATCTGACACCTTGATGGTGAGATGCAGTGGGGTTGCAGAGCTGACACCTTGACGGTGAGATGGGGTGGGTTGCAGAGCTGACACCTTGACGGTGAGATGGGGTGGGGTTGCAGATCTGACACTTTGATGGTGAGATGCGGTGGGGATGCAGAGTACAACTGCATCTTTAACTTCTTCTCTTGCCATTGGCTCTGAAGACTTAGTAGCATGCCAAGCACTCATGGAAGCCTCTCCTCTTTTTCTTAGCCTATTTCACTTGCCTGCTCAACACAGTCCTAGGACCTCGAGGAAGCCATAGCTAGCATCTGCCTAGTCTCATAGCTGATTCACCCAATAGCTTGTCATCCCTAGAGCATGGATTAGATCCATTCACACGTGTTCCTCCCAACACTGACCACAATTAGATACTGAACAAATGACTGGTAAATTAGGATGCCTATATCTGATCAAACTTGCCAGGAATTTTCTCAAGATTTCTTTATTATTGTTTTTTTTTATTTTTAAAAGTATTTTATTACTTTTATGTTATGTGTATGAGTGTACTGCTTGCATGTATGTAAGTGCACCCATGTTATGCAATGCCCACAGAGACTAGAAGAGGGCATCAGATCTCCAGGAACTGGAGTCACCATGTGGGTGCTGGGAACCAAACCCAGGTCCTCTGCAAGAGTAGTCAGTGCTCTTAACCACTGAGTAATCTCTCCAGCCTCTGTTTTGAATTTTTTGAGACAGGGTCTCAGGTAGCTCAGGCTGGCCTTGAACACACTATGTAGTCAAAGGCAACCTTGATCAAAGAACCTTTCTGAGTCTCCTGCTTCTACCTTCTAAGGGCAGGCCTATGTCACCATGCCTGTACACTATTTTAAAAATCGAACATGAGAATGGTGTATCAGCATAAATTGTAATTCAGAATGGTATGTATATATATATATATAATATCCACATATATTTTTTCCTTTTTGTTAAACTTTTTAAAAATTTTTATTTTTTTTTATTTTATGTGTACGCATGTATTGCCTACATGTAGTGTACTGCAATGCCTGCAGAGGTCAGAAGAGGCTATCGGATCCCCAGGGACTGGATTTATGGACAGTTATGGCAGTTTAGCTGTCATGTGGGTGCTGGGATTCGAACCCGGGTCTTCTGTAAGAATAACCAGTGTTCTTAACTGCTGAGCCATCTCTCCAGCCCCCTTTATTTCCTTTTTGAGACAGCGCCTCCTTGTAGCCGCAGGTGGCCTGGAACTTGATACGTAGACCAGGCTGGTCTTGAACTCACAGAGATCTGTCTCTGCCTCCCAAGTGCTGGGATTAAAGATGTATGCCACCATGCTCACCAATACTGATTTTTTTTTTTTTTCGGTCTTTCTGAGACAGGGTTTCCCTGTAGCCCTAGCTGTCCTGGAACTCACTATGTAGGACAGGCTGGCCTTGAACTCACAGAATCTGCCTGCCTCTGCCTCCCGAATGCTGGGATTAAAGGCGTACACCACCACACCTGGCCTGATATTCTTTTTAAACACAGAATTAGCATTTAAATTTTTTATTTTTATATTAAATGTATGAGTGTTTTGCCTGCAAGTAGGTAGGTGCCCCTGTGTATACAATGCCTGTGAAAGCCAGAAGAGGGAGTAAGATCCTCTGGAACTGGAGCTACGGAAGGTTGGCTGCCACGTGGGTGCTGGGAACAGAACCCAGGTCCTCTACAAGAGCAGCCAATGCTCTTAACCACTGAATCATCTCTCCAGACCCAGAACTGGCATTTTTATTAAAGATTTTGTGTGTGCGCACAAACGTGCATATGTGCACAAACACCTGTGTCAATATTGATCTTAAAATACCTAAGGGTTGTTTCTATAGCCACTGCATGGTCTAAGACAGAACTTGGTAAGAGATTTTATTTGGTATTGATTCTTCCATTGTGGGATATTTTCAGAAAAATACAAGTGGGTGAGTCAGTGTTTGCTGGTGCTCTGCTGATGAATGGCTATCTCTGATTCTAGGTGTTCTCTATTCTATGTATAAGGATTACATTAGACCTCAATTCTTCAATATGTCCAAAAAATGAAGCCAGAAGATGGAAACAAGAAAAACAAGATCCTTCTGAAAGCTGGTGGTTATAAAGAAGGAATTTTCATTGGGTTCCATCTTATACCTTTATTTCTTCCCTTCTCTTCCTTTCCCTCCCCTCCCCTCCCTTCTCTTCTCTTTTTTTAAATCTTTTTGAGACAGAGTCTTCCTATAGTCCCGGCTGGCCTGGAACTCATTATGTAGAGTAGGCTGGCCTCACAGAGAACTGCCTCCCTCTGCCTCCTGAGTGCTGGGATTAAAGGCATGTTTCACCACACCCAGCTCATCTAGGAAGTCGAGGCAGGAGGATTACAAGTTCCACGTTGGCCTAGGGTATATTTTGAGATCTTGTCTAAAAAGTAAACATATAAAACAAATCTTTTTTTTTTAAAAAAAAGCAGGATTTTACTAGGTAGCACTGTCCATCCTCAAACTTGTGCTCCTCCTGTCTCAGTCCTCTTCAGTAGAAGATAACCTTTATTACAAAACCCAGAAAGTTCCCCAATTGTGTAAAGTTACTGAGTGAATGAAAAGAATGTATTTGTTGCATTAAAAAAAAAGCAATGCCAAGTATTTATTAACAGGGCAGCAATGTGCACAAACTTACAAACTCCCAGAAAGGCTGAGGAGTGTGCAGGAAGTTCATTTGTTCACTTCAGCGTGGGTAAAGTAGGAGGTTCACTGCAGGAGGACCCTGTAAATAAACACTATTTAATACCTAAATTTGTAAAACACTTTAGTGGGCTAATGCCATAATGTCTGAAACAGAGTATTTTCACTGGCTACTAAAATCCTTGGTGCCTCCTCATTAAACTATGCCCTAAGTCTGGGTGTCCTCCACCTGCCTGCCACATCAAGGTGGCATGCGGTTATGCAGCAACACCAATTATTTAGTTTCGCTGCTGCTGACATTCTGGTACACACTGTCAGAGTATCCTTTCACAATCTGACTCCAATGTTAATCCCAGGAATTCAATGAAAACATCTATGGTAATCTGTAGATTGTCTATATTGGTAGCTGTGTCTATGATTTGAATATGTCCCCCAAAGGTTCATGCGCTTGAAGCTTGGTCCCTAGAGTGAAGGGCTGAGAAGTGGGGAAACATTGAAGAGGTGAGGTCTAGTGCGAGACCATTAGTCAGGAGGTGGAGGGCAGGGGAACGGCACCATCTTTGTATGTGATTAAGGCAGTTTTCATGGAACTGAATTCTCATGAGAATTCTAACTATAAAAGAGAGCATCTCTCAGGAGGCTAAGGCAGAATCATCACGAGTTTCAGTGAAGAGAGAAAGGGTTATGAGAACGTACACAGCATGTACCCTCTGACCTCTGAGTTGCACTTTGCTTCCCAGTATGAGTTCCCCTCTTGTAAAGTCTCCCACCTTGATGCCATCCACAAGACACAGCAAGGAGGCTCTCATCAGAGAAGTTATGGCCCCATGTCTTTGAACTTCTAGAATTGTGAGCTAAAGAAATTTCTTCCTAATAAAGTATTCTGGTCTCATATATTTTATTATAACAGAAAACAGATTTAATAATACTGCATAATGATACTTCATATAGAAATCCAGACTTGTTAATCATGTATTAGAGAACAATAAAATGTTCCTGGTTTATTTTTGTTGTTTAAAAAAAATTTTTTTTGTTATTGTTTTTTTGAGACAGGGTCTCCCTGTAGCCCCAGCTGGCCTGGAACTCACTATGCAGACCTGGCTGGCCTTGAATTCACAGAGATCCGCCTGCCTCTGCCTCCCAAGTGCTGGGACTAAAGGCATGCACCACCACACCCAGCCTGTTTTAAAAACATTTTTATTTACTATTTTTATGAGTGCATTGATCGCCTGCATGTGTATAAGTGCACCTGTGTCATGTAATGCCCATGGAGGTTAGAAAAGAGTGTAGGATCCCCTGGAACTGGAGTTAGATGGTTGTTAGCTGCCCTGTAGGTGCTGGGAACCAAACCTGAGTCTTCTGCAAGAGCAGCCAGTGCTCTCAGCCATCGAGCCATCTTTCCAGGCCCTGTTGTTTTTGAGACAAGGTTTCACTATGTAACTCTGGCTGGCATGAAATCACCAAGATCTGACTGCCTCTGCCTCCCAAGGACTGGGATTAAGGTTGTGTGCCACCACACCCAGCTCTGTTTTTTGAAGACAAGGTCTTGATATGTAGCTCAGACAAATTCAAGATCCTCCTGCCTCAGCCTCCTAAATGCTGGGATTACAGGTATATATCACCATGCCCAGCTAAATATTTTATGTTTGTTTGTGGGTATTTTATTACACTTATTTGTGTGCATGTGAGTGGGAATGCATGTGCCATGGCACTAAGAGTGGAGGTCAGAAGACAACTTACGGGATTCAGTTCTCTCTACCATGCAGGTCCCAAGGATCAAACTCAGGTCTTCAGGCTTGGTGGCAAGTGCCTTTATCCACTGAGCCATCTTGCTGTCTCTCCACCAACTCCACTTTAAAAACTGGTATCCTTGTAGCCCAAGCTGGCCTCAACTCAATGTGTCCCCGAGGATGAGCTTGAACTTCCTGCTTCCACTTCCTGAGTGCTGGGATTGCTGGCAGGCACTGTGGTATGCAGCGCTGGGGACTGAATCCATGGCTTCATGCATGCTAGGCAAACAATCTACCTACTGGTCTATATCCCCAGCTTCTCAGCATTCTTCATTTTGCCAGAAAGCTATTCAAGCCTCATTCTTTAGACATCAAAGTCCTCTAGTGGGTTTAGCATGATTCAGTTTATTATTAAAGTTTCTGATTACAGGAGTTGGGTGACCATAGGGTGATAGTTGTAAACTTGTAAAAACTCAATTCTGTTCCTATTAATAGAGCATGAAAGAATTGAAAAGAGCTACAGAAAATCCCCAGAGCACTTTACACTACCTAGTATTAGAATTGTTCAGGGTCAGAAGCTGGAGAGAGGTGGCTCAGTAGTTAAGACCTCTGGCTGTTCTTGCAGAAGACCTGAGTTTAAATCTCAGCACCCACATGGCAGCCAACAACTATCAGTAACTCCAGTTCCAGGGGATCTGATGCTCTCTTCTGGCCTCCTCTGACACTGCATGACATGGGTGCAAGCATAACACTCATACACATTTAAAAAAAAAAAAAAAAGACAGGAGTGGAGTGGAGGGGTAGTATAGACAAAAAATTGGCTCTTCTAAGATTATAGTCTGTGAATACAAAATCGAAACACTGAAACGTCAATGTGTGAAGCAAAACCGTAACTTGTCAATTTTTGTTCTCCATTTTAAAATAAGAATTCTGACCTTGGTTGTGTGGTTGCTATGTTTAAGTCTCAAGAGGCCCCTGAAGTAGAAATGAGGGAACTGTAAAGCGTCATTTAGAAAACTCCCTGACACTTAAGAGGGTCAAGCTAGGCATAACTCTGTGTGTGTGTGTGTGTGTGTGTGTGTGTGTGTGTGTGTACACATATCATTTTTTGTTTGTTTTTTTTGTTGAGACAGGGTCTCCCTGTAGTCCCAGTTGGCCTGGAACTCACTATGTAGACCAGAATGTCCTTGAACTCAGAGATCACCCTGCCTCTACCTCCCAAGTGCTATGACTAAAGGTATGTGCAACCACGCCTGGCTATGTACACATATTATTAAAAGTACTGTTTTAAAATAAAGCTGAGAGGTCAGACACATCTAATGCTGAAAGACAAATGTGCCCAAGTCATATCAAGTCTATGGAGTGTGCAGACTCAGCACCTTGGAAGCCAAAAGGAAATGATAAAACTGTGTGGGTGTTAGTAAACTGTGTGGATGTTGGTGGGATCAAACCCAAGGCTCTGCATAAGATAGGCAGGAGCTCTAAAACTGAGCAGAACCTCCAGTCAAAACTTTTAATTCTTTTTGTTTTTTTGAGACAGGGTCTCTTGTAGACCCAGATGGCCTGGAACCTGATCAGGTCTGTCCTTGATCTCACAGAGATCAGCCTGCCTCTTCCTCCCCAGTGCTGGGATTAAAGGTGTGTGCCACCAAACCCAGCTTAAAATTTATAGTTCTTTTTTTTGGTCTTTTTGAGACAGAGTGTCCCTGTAGTCCCAGCTGTCCTGGAACTATGTAGACTGGCCTGGAACTCACAGAGATCTACCTGCCTCTGCCTCCTGAGTGCTAGGATCAAAGGCACGTACCACCATGGCCGGCAAAACTTTCAATTCTTAAAACTATTACAGAAGATTTTTTTTCCCTCCCTCCTTCCCTTCTTTCCTGTTTAAAGGCAGGGTCTCACTATGCAGCCCTACTTAACCTGAACCAGGCTGGCCTCAATCTTAGAATTCCACCTTCCTCTACCTCCCCAGTGCTGGGATTAAGGTATATGCCACTACACCCAGCAAGGAAAATGATTTCTGGTTAGCAACAGAGGAAAGAAAAAAAAAAAAAAAAAAAAGAAAGGAAGAAGTAAAACAATCTGCAACCCTACACACAAACAGGCAGTTGATCATATGCACACTGATCTTCTAAGTTCCCATTTAGTACTAATCTCATGTGTTATAAAAATGCTTAGAATTACTTAGGACATTCAAAAGAATATTAGCTGCCTCTTAAAACAGAATTAGGACCTAGAAATGGTATTTGGAGTGTCAATGCTAAAGTGGAAAGGACATTGTGGACTTATACAAACATTAGGAAAAAAATGACAATGACTGGGCATGCTAGTGCTCGCCTTTAACCCCAGCCCTCGGGAGGCAACGGCACTCAGATCTCTGTGAGATGGAGCCCAGCCTGGTCTACATAGTGAGATCCAGGCCAGCTGGGGCTACAGGGAGACCCTATCTCAAAAGCCAAACAAAAGAATCCCTAAACAACAAAAACAAACACAAAAAAGAAACACCAAATTCAACAATTAAAAAAGCAAATGATAACCAGGGTTACATGTGAACACTAAATAGAAGAAATGTTCTCTTTAAAAATGATGTGCTAAGGGCTGAAGAGATGGATTAGCTGGCAAAGTACCTGCTGTGCAAGCATGAAAACCTGAGTTTGGATCCCTAGGACCTGTGTAAAATCCAGGTGTACTGGCAAGTCTGTAAGATAGTTCATTGAAAAGTTCATTGTGAAAAAAAGCATCCCTCCCTCTAAATTGTGATCCAGACAAAACAAATAATTTATCTTAACATTTTTTAAAAAAAGATCAGTTTCATATAATGTTAAAATTCTACCCAAACTGGAATGTTCGGTTTACATAAATATATATTCATACATTGTAAATCCCATAATCAAAACTTGAGCCTGTGGGAACGCATGGCCACTACAGGCCCATCGTTTAACTCTGGCTACTGTACAACAATTGGAGGCAAGTGGATCTCTGACCTACACTTATAGCTGTTAGCTTTTACCCCTGTTCCCATGAGGAAATCTTTGCCTTTGTCCAAAACACTTGAACAAAACTCACCTCTGAACTAACAGAGATTTGTTTACAAATACTTGGCACAAAAGAGCTAGAGAAAGTGTTCTTATACAGTCTCTCAGGCAGTCAGAAAATCAGTCAGTCATCTAGACACAAATGAGTCAGCATCCACAGTGTTCAGAAGGTAGAGTTCAGGCTGAGCTGTCAATCCCAGGTGGTACTAAGGACAAAAACATGGAAGAGAATTAGGTTGACTTGCAAAGACTTGTATAGTAAATCAACATATTAATTAGGTACCTTTTCTTAGTACTTCTGTATTTATTTTATTTTTTAAATTTATTTATTATTTTTAAATTTTTTTTTTTTTGTCTTTTTGAAGCAGGGTCTCCCTGTAGCCCCAGCTGTCCTGCAAGTCACTAAGTAGACCAGGCTGGCCTTGAACTCACAGAGGTCCACCTGCCTCTGCCTCCCAAGTGCTGGGACTACTTCTGTATTTTCATGTCAGGAAGTGGTTTATGGATATATGTCTATCAGTGTCTCTCTTCCTTGTCCTCCCTCCCTCCCTTTCTTTCTTTTTTCAAGTTAAGGACCATTTTGTCAGAATTTAAAGGAAAAGCTCCAGGGCAGGCAAGAAAGAGAAAGAAAAAAGCCATGACTTTTGAATTAAGTCAGCCCCACAGTGGTGCAGCAGCATGTGAAAGGGAGGGGAGCTTCAGAGACAGTGAAGCCCAAAGTGTTGCAGAGCACATGCTTAGAAAAGACATAAAAGTTACACTTTTCTGAATAAGTGGGCAGACTTTAGAGTTTCATTGGCTGAGGCTCTATATGCAACTGAGTGGTTTTTAATATTTAAAATAATAGAGGCAGAGGCAGGCGGATCTCTGTGAGTTCAAGGCCAGCCTGGTCTACATAGTGAGTTCCAGGACAGCTGGGGCTACAGGGAGACCCCCATCTCAAAAAGACCTAATAATAATAAAATAATAAAATAATAAAATAATAAAATAATAATAATAATAATAATAATAATAATAATAATGGCTAAGAGTTAAGGATGGGGACAGTGCCAAATGCACTCTATCCTTGTGGTGCACAGCCTTAGGATGGGACTTTAGGATAATATGACCAAACACAGAATGCTTTTGTATTTTAGCACTGTGTGTATTGGAAATCACATTTCAAATTATCTAAATCCAGAGCCCTGCAATTCTAGCCCCATTATCCTTTGACACCTGAGCAGAGAAAAGCCTTTCATTCGAACAACAAAATATTATAAGCTGAGAAGAGATGACCTGCCGGTCCCAAAGCCCATCGGGATCACCTCAACTCTTTTCATTTCATTTACTTCTTGAATCTTTAAGACAGGGTTTCATGTACTTCAGGCTGGTCTCAAAATCACTGGGTAGTTGAAGATGATCTTGACCTCTTAATCCCCTGCCTCCATCGCCCAGTATGATAGGTGCTCACTACCACACCTGGCACCTCAAATGTTTTAAAACACATTCCCTGGTCCCAATCCAACAAAACCAAATCCAGATGGTTTGTGTAGGGATCTGTGAAAAAAAAAATATTTTTCTTTGAGGCAGGGTCTCATTACGTAGCCTGGGATGGCCTGGAACTTAGTATGTAGGCCAGTCTGGACTCAAACCCAGGGATGTGCCTGCCTCTGCCTGCCCTACAAAGGCGTACCCCATGATGCCAGGCAAGGAAACTACTTTCTCTCTCCAGTGAATACAATTTGAGACAATAACTGACTCACTTCAATCCTTCTGTTATTAGGACATAAGTAATATTATTGCCCCTTGACACCAACAGCCTGTCTATTAATGGAGAATATAGAATGTAAATCTCTAAGAAAGAACTGGGTCTGTTGTAATACAGAAGTTGGGTTTAGGCCCCAGCTCTTTCAATGTATCCTTTTGGGTTTTATTTTTTGCTTTGTTTTTTGAGATGGTCTCATTCTGCCGTCCTGACTGGCCTGGAACCTGCAGTGATTCTCCTGCTTCTGCCTCCTGAGTGCAAGGATCACAAGCATGCCTAGCTCTGGGTATACTTTTAGAACCTTATTCTATGTGTAAAATGGAAATTACTACATTTGGAAATGCCAAGCACACTAATATACCTCCTGTGAGTCTCCTATACACTTAACACACTGCTCTGTATGACCTCACAGAAATGAGGCTGTGAGGACACAGACCACATGGTACCCAGGACCCAAACATTCCCAACTAGTGGGATAGGAAGATACTGACAGTTTCAATTGCAGGACTTATATCCAGGCTTTAGGAACTAAGAACAACTGTCTGATTCACTGGCAATCCATGGAGACCTTTCCCCAGTAATCAGATGGCGAACTTTCTCACTCCATGATAGTATTATTGTATCATTTAGATGACTTCACAGACAGGAATCCTTAACTGGATGATTTTGTTGAATAGTTCTGAGAAATGTGGCTGAAGTATTACATCTGGGGGTACAGATGGGTACTAAGGAATATACCTACTATGCTTAGCTATTGCCAGGGTAGGACTCTACCCTGTCCTCTAAGTTGTTTCCAAACTTTTTAAAATTCTGCATAGACCACAGTCTACTAGTTGCTAAGTTTTGAAACAGGGTTTCCTCATGTTGTCCACTCTGACCTGGAACTAGATGTGTAGCTTAGGCTGGACTTGCACCTGCCATCCTCCTGTCCCAGCCTCTCAAATGTTGAGATTACAGGTTTATGTCACTAAACAATTTAATTGTTGTGATCTCTTGGTGTTCCTGGCGATACTAAAGGATAAGGCGTGGAGTCTTAATTGAGCTTGGAGGGTATAGTATACATTACACTGGGTGGTTTGGGAATGAACATGTATGCTCTGGCCTGAGTTGCTCAGGTTCCACTGACAACCATGCACTTATTAGCAATGTGATACAGGTAAGTTCTTTGAAGGGCATTCAGTTGCCTCATCAGTACAGGGGCTCAGCAATCTATTGAGGATTAATGAGCTAGCACAAGTGCTCAGACCAGAACTAGCACACAGCAATGACTCTGCCATTTTCATATAAAAGCTAAGGGGACAGGAAAGGATAATATACTTGACTAGTTCTGAAATTAAACCAAAACTAAGGAGTTTGCTGAAGCAAGCCAGCATAGAAAACCTCTCAGGACAGCCTCCAATATGCAGGTCCTGTGACACGGGATGGGAAGCTTGCAACAGAAAGGGAAAATGAAGTTCTACAGACGTTCTTGGGACAGTCGAGTGAGGACATATTTTCCTATCATGTGCCTGGTGACAAGACTCCAAGTCACTGTTCCTGAGTTTCACTTCTGTTTATAGTAACGGGCCAGCATACCCATTTACATCAGGTCTGCCAAAAATGCTTTTTTTTTTTTTAAAGCTAAGCAACTTCAGCAGCAGATTTCTGGCAGCAAATACCTATTGTAAAGTCTTTCCTGAATGGCAAGACAAGACTACAGATGGGCAAATATTCAGCTTAGAGCAAAGGAAGGGAGAAACAATTTTCAACTTATAAGATGGTAAAGATATGACCACAGTAAATCTATTCGACTAACTGGGTAAACTGAAATTGGTTTCTGTTTTTCATTTTAATTGAAAAATTATACTTACTTATTGTGTAACATATGTATGGGGGGGTCAGTGCCACACAGCACACATGGAGTTCAGGGGGCTTTTTTTTATATATACATTTTATTTATTATTTTTATGTGTATGAGTGTAGTGCTTGCATGTAGGTAAGTGCATCCATGTCGTGCAATGCTGGCAGAGGACAGAACAGGCTGTCAGATCCCCTGAAACTGGAGTTACAGACAGTTGTTACCTGTCATGTGGGTGCTGGGAATCAAACCTAGGTCTTCTGCAAGAACAGTCAGTGTTCTTAACCACTGAGCCATCTCTCTAGCCCCCTAGAGGAAAACTTTTAAGAGTCTGTTCTCTCCTCCCACTATGTGGGTCCAGGGGATCCAACTCAGGTTGTCAGGCTTAGCAGCAAGCTCCTTTACCTGCTGAGCCATCTCCCCAGCCCCTCAACTGAAATTAGTGTCTTGGTGTATGAAACAAATCCAAACCTTCTGGGGATGAAATCCATGTTCCTTCAGGAGATAAGTACTGACAGTGTGGGCTTTCAGTGTGCTACTCCTGATGATAACTGACATTTCTGTATCAAAGTTATTGAAACCCAAGTATTTTCAAGGTTAAAAAGAGTAATCAGAAAACCAAACAGGAAAAAACAAAGCTTTTTGTTGTTTTTTTTTTTTTAATTACAAATCAAGTTTACAGACTATTAAAGGTTCACTAAAAGCCTCCTTGTGACCGTCCCTTAACCCTCTAGCAGGACCTCACAGGAGCCAAGCTGGAGTTACTCTGCAGCTCCCTGTACATCTCTAGTACACTGGAGCAGCACAGTTATTTCCTGTCACATATATGAACAAGGAACAGTTCACAGAAAGTACAAATGCATATCCTTAAACATTTCCCACAAACATACTGCCAAACTCACTGCATGAGCAGACATGGAAGACTTAGAATTTTCACACATTGTTTATTATACAGAGAACTGTTTGAAAGACACTTTCTC
This sequence comes from Nannospalax galili, assembly GCF_000622305.1. Lineage (NCBI taxonomy): Eukaryota > Metazoa > Chordata > Mammalia > Rodentia > Spalacidae > Nannospalax > Nannospalax galili. Next base: position 176,089 of record NW_008333903.1, read on the forward strand.
TTGGTGACGATCAAATGAATAGGAGGCTATTTCAATTTGTAAAATACATTCATAGAATTATAGAATGCCATTTAACTAGGATGAAACTTCCTATCATTGTAAACAATAAAAATAACACAAAAGAATTTTATAGATCTGTGGTAGAGTACCTCCTTAGCACACATGAGGTCTCTATGTTCAACATCAAGCAGCTTTGGGCTGGGTTCTAAATATTTGTGAATCTAGATAGATTGTACCACACCCCCAAGATAAATGTGAATGTTATTGTGCAAGCGATTCTGTTGCTGTCAACATGGCCTTCACCTACTACAGCCAGACAAAACCTCAGATGTCAGTCTCCAATATCTTCAGAGCACCACTATGATCAGTTTGGGGACAATGGTGGTAGGGGAAAGGGCAGGTATGAGAAGGGACCAGCAAGAGAATTGTCACCTGTATTCTGTGCCATATTACCTGAGGGGCTAAGGAAAATGTGAGACAGCAAGTTACCTTTTATGCTTTATAAAAGAATTATTCAGGCTGAACTTTTGGCTGTGTGCAAAAATACCAGTAGTAATGTCACTGCAGATGACAGAGATCATCCATCCGCCAGCAAACCAGAAAGCACGCTCCAAAGAGGAGTCCTTCAAAACCATTCCCATCACTGCTGTCACCAAGAAAACGGCTATACAAGACTATTGTGCTTATTCATCTCCACCAGACAAATACAGTTTGATAGAATCAGTCTCAGGCCCCCCAAGTAAAAATGTCAGAAGCAACTGAAGAGCAGCAGTTCCACACTGAAGACTCCAGAGCTCTGCCATCTGGTCTCACCGTTTTTTTCCCTCTCAGGGAATGGCTATAAAGAAGCAGCCCAGTCCCATCTTGCAGGAAGAGAGGACTTCACAACCACAGTGACACCTACAGACTTGCTAAGAGACAGCAAGCACTTTGCAAAGGTTAAGTCCATAGTGCCTGAGATTGCCTTGCAAGTTATCTTGGACATGTAATGGAGTGGTATGTCAGAGATACATGATTTGTGAGAGGTGGCTTTCAGGAATAATGCTGTTAGCTCTTAGAACCCTTCCAAGTCCTCTCCCCAAACCCAAAGTCTTATGAGACTGTTAGTGTATCGAAGACACAGCCTTGTGCTATGTCCACTTTGTCTTAAAGGAAGAAGATGAAGTTTTCAGGACTCTATGCACTCAAGAGCGAGCATGATCAGAATGCTTGGTACTAACATCAAAGTTACCCCAGGACTCCAAAACAGCCCTGTTAAGTTTCCAATCTCAAAGGAAACCTTTCAGCAGGCACTGAGAACTGCCCACAGTGAGCTACCATCTGTTCATTTTCACCTTTACTGTGCTTTCCTGCTCCTCTTAATTTCCACTGAGAAATTATTCTGAATCCAATGAAAGTGGATGTCTTTAACTTTATAATTCAGATGGATACACCACTCTGGCTGGGTTTTCCATAATTAAAATAATTTGAAGGATTTTTATAAAAGCACTTCTCATCTTTTTTTTTTTTTTTTGCATTTCTCAGGTTTAATATTATCTTTTGATAAAACTTGCATGTCTATACTACCATGCCTGTCATTTGCATTACCCAGTTTTTAAAAACATGCACACCTGTAATCCCAGCACTCAGGAGGCAAAGGCAGGTGTACCTCTGGGATCGAGGTCATCCCATTCTACATAGTAAGTTACAGGCCAGCTGGAGCTACAAGGAGTCTGTCTCAAAAAAAAAAAAAAAAAAAAAATCATGCACAGAGGGGCTGGAAAGATGGCTCAGTAGTTAAATGCACTGACTGTTCTTCCAGAAGACAGGGGTTAAGTTCCCAGCACCCACGTGGTGGCTAACAACTTCAGTTCCAGGAGATCTCATGCCTTCTTCTGGTCTCCTCAAGCACCAGAAACACATATGGTGCACTTATATACAGGCAGGCCAAACACGCATACACATAAAATACTAACAAGAATCACAGAAAGAAATCTCTGTCAAAATAATAAAAACAAGTCCCTAGTTCTTGAGCAGCTACTTAATAATAGTGTGAGAAAGACAGCTCAAGTGTCACCTTTTGGAAGAGCCTACCTAATGCTAGAAGGTGAGAACCAACCCCCACCATCTTTCAAGCACACATGGAAAACGCCACCAGGCACAGCAGTGCACACTTAGATAATCCCAGCACTCAGGAGGCTGAGGCAGGAGAACTACTTCAAATTTGAGAATAGCCTGGGCCTCACTGTGAGTTTTAAGCTAGCTAGGGCTACAAAGCAAAATCCTGTTTCACACAAAACAAAACAAAACCTCAAAACATACATGAAACAAAATGTTTCCTAACCAACAGTTGAGTCCTAAATGTATTCTGTGCAACAGCACATACTTGGGGCTATGTTCACACAGTAAACCATAGAAACACACTGGCTCTGATGGCTCCCAGCAAAGACAGACAGATTGATCCAGTGTCTACTTAGTATAGCCATCGTTGGTGTCTTCTGCCAGCAGGACTTTAGAGATGCTTACCATGTGCCCACAGTCCAGGAAGGACAGGCCCAGTGCAATCAAACATTGCCAACCCTGCAAGATAAAACAGTCATCAATCACCTTGCTCTGAGAAGAGCCCTCTCACCCAGCACTGCTCAGATGCACACCTGCTCCCTGCCCTAAACATCCAGCTTTGTCCATCTTCTGTCTACATAGCAAGTTCTGTCCACCAAGGACTGTTCAAGGTAGGCTCGTTGCCCTTCTCTCCCTTCAAAACACCCTGGAGTCCATCCTCCTCAACAAAGTCTCCCTTGCTGTTTTCAAAACCTCTCTTTGCTCCTACAGTATTGTTTGTGGCTTATTTCTTTCATTCAAAGGGAATTCCCTGGTGGCCATTTTCCATCAGTTTCCCCAGAACACATAGAACAACTGTAGACTAATAAGCTAGGTGGAGTCCCCAGAGCTGCTCTGTGAAGTTCCTGGTTTGGTTAAGAAGCAGTAACCAATCCACTGTAAAATTGGCCCTCGCCTCCAAAAATGGGACTTGGTCAGTCTCACTAGCCTCAGGATCCCTGAGACAACTAAGCCTCTTCATAGGCATCTGCATGAAGGAAGGATTGCCCTAACTTTTAAGACAATTTTGGAAAACAATTCCTGTCAAGGACATATTCGGTTGGTTGGGCTTCTTAGTCCTGGGTGAGTACAAATAATCTTGTATGCTCAACATTCACCGGAAAGGGAAAGAGAAAGCATATACTGATACATGTTTTCAGTATCCACTAGTAATTTCTCAATCAGATCCTAATCTTGGCAGACACGGCACAGGGCTGGGTTAAAAATTCTAGAGATGACAGCAGAAATAGTAAGTTCTGGTGTTTCTTACCCCAACCTTAGTGTTTTTCAGAGAAATCTGTAATGAACAGAGGGCATCTGTTGTTATAATTCTTTTTTATTAATAAAACTAATGTAAAAGACTGGAAAAATAGGGGCTGGATAGATGGCTCAGCAGTTAAGAACACTGGTTCTTCTTGCAGAAGACCCCAGTTCAAATCCCAGCACCCACACAGCAGCTAACAACTGTCCGTAACTCCAGTTCCAGGGGAGCCGACAGCCTCTTCTGTCCTCTGCAGGCACTGCTGGAAAATAAAGAATCTATCTTTGTGTGTCTATGTGTCTTATACACATGTGCAGGGGTGGCAGAGGTCAAGAGGAGGATATCAAGTGTTCTATCAGTCTTGGATACTCCTTTAACATAGGGTCTCTCACTGAACCTATGGCTGGGCTAGCACACCTCAAGTGAGCCTTCTATCACTGCTTCCCCTCCCCCAGTGCTGGGGTTATAGACAGGCACAACCATTCCCATTTTTCACATAGGCTCTGGGGATTTGAACTCAGGTCCTCATGCGTGCACAGGGAGCACTCTTATCCAGTAAGCAATCTCCTCACCCCCCCATTTGTACTTTTTTTTTGAGAGACAGGGTCTCACTATGTAGCACTGGAATTTACTATGTAGACCAGGTTGGCCTCAAACTCAAAAGAGATCTACCTGCATCTACCTGCCAAGTGCCAGATTACAGGCCTGTACCACCACACTCAACTTTTATAGGCTTTTTAGAAACCAATTATTATTTGGGGGGCGGGGCATTTGAATGCCACTGTGCACATGCAGAGATCAGATGAGATCATATGACAACTTTGAAGAGTTGGTTTTCCTTCAAGTCATTAGGCTTGTACAGCAAGCACCTTTACCCACTGAGTCATTTTACCAGCCCCCAATTATATTTTCTTTTATTTTTAAAAAAATATTAAGTGCACCCATGTTGTACAACGCCTACGGAGATCAGAAGAGGGTGTTGGATCCCCTGGAACTGGAGTTATGGAGAGTTGTTAGCCACCATGTGGGTGCTAGGACTCAAATTTATACACACACACACACACCATGGTACATGCAGAGAACAGAGAACAACCCACAGGCATCGGTTCCAGGGATCAAACTCAGGATGCCGGTCTCGGTAGCAAACTTTACCCACTGGGACATCTCACTAGCCAATCTATCACAAGCTCCAAGTCTCACTGGCAGTCCTGTTCTTCAATGCCTGTCTTGTATCTCTCTCTACTCAGCTTTTCATTTCCCACACATACCACATTCTCTTTAGGAATTAAATACTGAATCCATGTAAAACTGACAGAAATAGGGAAAACCAGATACTAGAAACCAAAGTAAATTTGACAGTTCATAATATAAATAGCTGGTTGGGGATTAAAGTGCTTGCCTGTGAAAGTCCTGGGTTTAATCTAGTATCAACAAAAATAAAACAAACAATAACATTTCATGAATACAGACCTCAAAAATAGTTGGTTTGACCATGTCATAAAAATTGCTACGAGTTCATTTCTGAAGAACAGTTAGCTCCACCTGGACTACCCAGATACCCATGCTCCCCCGACTTGACTTACCAAGTAGAACACAAAGCAGAGATAAGCCACACAAACCACTGCAGCCACCACATACAATGCCACATGGCCTAGTTCCTGGACGTAAACCACTACAAAGTACATGTTGATGGAACAGACGAGAAGGACTAAGGTTCCACCTGCGATCCGCCAGCCTCTGTAAAAGAAGGGGCACAGTGAACAGTGAAACAGTCCAAACAGTCCGGCCTGTCTGGAAGGAAGCTGCATCATCTTGTGTGGTAAATGGGACAGAAGTTGGAAGAAATGTAAAATGAGAGCCAAAACTACAGTGATAAAGCAGAAAGGGGAGAAAGACAGGTTAAATAAATCTAGCACTTAACTTTATTTATTAGTGTTAGGTGTGGGCACGAACATATCACAACATACATGTGGACACCAGAGAACCACTTTAGTGAAGTCATTTCTCTCCTTCCACCGTCCCATGGGTTCCAGGGATCAAAGTCAGATTATCAGGCGTGTTTTTACCCACCGAGCCATCTCCCAGTCCTAAACCCTAGCACTTAAGACCACAGAAAGGCAACGCAAGTCCTAGAAACGTGCTGAGCCATTTCATTCGGGTGCTTAGTTTTAACTGCCAACTGGACACAACCTAGAATTACCTGCAGAGTCTTAATGATGAATTATCTACATGAACGTGGTCTGTGGACATGTAGGAGGGGTACCGACTTGATTGTTAGTTGATGGAAGAAGACCCAGCCCCTCCTGGGTAGCACCATTCCCTAGATAGGAGATCCCGGCAGTGGAAGAAAGGAGAGAGCTAGCTGAGAGCAAGCAAATAAGAATGTTTATTCTCTCTCCTCATGACAATGGATGTGCTGTAACTAGCTGCTTGAGTTCCTGCTTTGACGCCCACCAGATGACGGATCATAACTTGAAACTGTAAGCCAAATGAACTGCTTCCTCCCTTATGCTGTTTTTGTCAGGGTATTTGTCACAGTCACAGAAATCAAACTAGCAAACACCCCATATCTCTCCAAGTGCATACAAAAGGTATCAGATTATGCCTTTCTCATTGGATCATTTAACTCAGAATTCAAACTTTAAAGGCTGAAGCCAAAGAGTTACAGCCCTAAAATCTGAGTGAAAAAATGTGCTGCTTCTTTACAATGTTCACATTCTCCATTTTCTAAGCCAAAGAGGAAGCAGCTAGCTAGCAAAAAACAGAATTCCCTTTTACAACACATTTCTGACTGGCCACTTGAATAAAAATGCCCCTCCCATGTGTCAGCATCCCCTTTGGGAAATGATGACAAGTATACTCACAACCCATTGGAAAAGTCACTCATTACTGGCCGCAAGCTCGTGAATGTGAGGATGGGTATGAGAGCAAAGGGAAGCTGGAAAAAAAAATTAGATGGGAATTAGGTGGTCACTGAACCTCCACAGAGAACAGCATGTTCACATGAGGGAATCACAAATACTCTCAAGTATGCAATGGATAACAGTTATTCCTGTCATCCTGACTTTGTTAAGCATTATGTTCAACTTAGCATCATTCATGATCCCTAGTGTCTTTGTTTAAATACAACAGGATAGGGGGCTGGAGACTTGGCTTGGTGGTTAACAGCATTGACTGCTCTTGCAGAGGACCTTGGTTTGGTTCCCAGCACCCACAAGGCAGCTAACAACTGTCCGTAACTCCAGCTCCAGAGAATATGACACCCTCTTCTGACCTCTGTGGCACTGCACAACATGGGTGCACCTACCTACACCCAGGCAATACTCATACACATAAAATAAAATATTTAAATAAAAAATAAATACACAAGCACAACATAATGGATGTGAGTTGTCTTGTAACCTCCATAGGAGCTGGCACACTATTCTTGCAGTTCATTTAATGCTAGCTACATTAATGAATTATGATTTTGAGGGGTTGATTTATTTATTGATTGATTGACTGACTGATTAATTGATTTGTGTGTGTGTGTGTGTGTGTGTGTGTGTGTGCGTATGAGATATGTGATATATGCACGCATGTTCATGCCAAGGTATGCCTGTCTCCATGCCAAGGTATGCCTGTCTGATAACAACTTTGTGGAGTAGGTTCTCTCCTTCCACCTTTACATGGATTCTGAGGACTGACTAAGGCTACCAGCCTTGTGCAGCAAGCTCTTTACGTGCTGAGCCATCTCACCAGCCCTGATACTGTGTTTTATATGTTAAGTGTAGCTCATAATTTCTCTTCAGTGGTCTTCCATGCTTCTTTCTTCCACTTAATTGCTCCCAGTACCCAGCACCCAGCATGAGGTTTGCTACTCAAGAGCAAGAACTTAGTGCTGACTAAACAGGATGTGGTTTTCCCCCGCTCCCTGCTCACCTGTAAGCTCTGCAGAACATTCAGGAAGTCATTCATCCCTGTTAAATGCTCCACATCTTGGAAGACAGCAACAAGCAGAGTGGGGATGATGGCAATAGAGCGTGTCAGAATCACCCGGGCAAAACGTGACCACTTGAGGTTCAGGAATCCCTGGAAGAGGACATGGGAGCAGGGTGACTATATGGAACAGGAACTGGGAAAATGCCTGGGGAAGTTCAGGGAAGACCTTGGAAGCATGGGATTAAAAACTCAAGGGATGTGTTCTCCCCATCTAGTCCATACCAGGGCCTACCTCCATGACAAACTGGCCAGAATAGGTTCCTGTCATGGTGGAGCTCTGTCCTGCAGCCAGGATCCCCACTGCCCAGATGTAGAGTGCAGCAGGCCCGAAGTAACATCCCAGCACAACACCCTGGGACAGGCAAGGGAGAGACAGGGGCTTGTGTCAGTGACCTGCTTAGATCACACTTCCAACAGCACTTCTCTGCAGCACTTCCCCTTCCTTGCTAAACACCAACCACACCAAGGCTCAGGTTGGGCACTGCCCCAGAAGCCAGGCTCAGTTCTGGATCTGATGCTACAGGCTTCCAATCCCAGGTCTGCTGGGCGTCCCTTCAATACTCAGCCCAGGCCTTCCTCTTCTCCATGTCCCTAAAGCCTTCATCTCCAGCCTCCATCCTAAACACTGAAAAGGCAGAAGTCTCCCTATTTCCCGAAGCGAATTCCTTAATGCACGATTCTGGAAAATGGCAGGTGTGGAGGGAACAGTCAAATAAATGTGGGAAATGGTGTGCATTATGTACTTGGTTCCTGGAGGGTCACAGGGTAACCAGTATGAAGGGTCTGAGGGAGCCTGGTGAAGAACACTTTCCTGGGACTGGACAGATGGCTCAGTGGTTAAGAGCACTGACTGCTCTTGCAGAGGACCCAGGTTTGATTACCAGCACCCACATGATGGCTAACAATTGTTCATAACTTCAGTTCCAGGGGATCCAACCCCTTCTTTTGACCTCCTTGGGCACTGCATGACACATTTTTTAAAAAATGAAAAGAAAAAAAGAACACTTTCCTAAGAACATTTTTTTCAGTCACACCAGTTAACTTTACAGTAGAACTTTATAGTGTTTTCACAAGTTTAGGAATTGCATGTGCGATCCATTATCTGAGCCTCTACCCACCTTCTCCCACGATGCAACCCCCTACCCTACCATGCAACCCAAAATGCTTGTCTGGCATATGGACCTCTAAAATAAATGACATGCCAAAGGAGATATACGCTGGTCTGAAACAAATCCACAAAAGGCCAGGTAATGTGGTAACGTTTTTCCAAAAGCAAATTATCACAAACCAGACATGCTTACCCCTTTGTAGATGTCCACAGCCAGAGTTGAGTTATCATTAGGAAAGAGGCCAGTATGGGGACTGCTGCTATTTCTACAGACCTCAATCTGAAATCCAAAGCAGTTTAAGAACGATTTTGTTTTAGTGGCAAGATAAGATAAGAGACAGATAAAGCTCCCCTATTCATCTTACAAAACTGTACATGAGATAAGCTGGAAGAAAATGCTCAAAGCAGGTCATTAAGAGGGCAGAGGGCCACTACCTGTGATCCTCCCCACAGCTGGTTCACCTAGTTCATCAAAACCTTCACAGAGACAGTTTGCATGGCATTAAATAAATGCTGATGCTGAAGCACTATAAATGAAAACATGAGGAAAGACTCTTAAGCCAGCACTCAGAAGGCTGAGAAAGAAGGATCATAGGAGGCAAAAGCAGGCAGATCTCTGTGAGTTCAAGGCCAGCCTGGTCTACATAGTGAGTTCCAAGACAGCTGGAGCTACAGGGAGACCTGTCTCAAAAAGACCAAATAATAAAAAATAAATAAGTAAAAATAAAAATAAAAATAAATGATGGGGGTTGGAGAGATGACTCAGCAGTTAAGAGCACTGACTGCTCTTGCAGAAGACCCAGGTTCAGTTCCCAGCACCCACATGGCTACTAACAACCATCTATTAACTCCAGTTCCAGGGAATCTGGCGCCCTCTTCTGACCTCTGCGACATGGCATGACACGGGTGCAATTATTTACATACCTGCATTATACTCATACACACAAAATAAAAACAATAAAATATTGTTTTAAAAATGATGGTCAGAACTAGATAGGAACCTGGGCATGCAGCTCAGTGGTAGAATATTTGTTTAGCATGCACAGAGTATTGGGTTCAACCCCAGCATCTTAGAACCAAATGAAACAACAACTAAAATAAAAGAAAAAACAAAAAACAAAAGAAACAAAGCCCATAGGCAGAATCAAAGGGATGTTGAGTTCAAAATGACCAAAGACTTGCCTTGTCACAGTGTGTGCTGTTTGCTCATTAAGACAAGCAGGAGGCAGGAAGGCAGAAGTTAGTACAGAGGAAACAGAAGGGGTGACAAAGAGTCAGACAGCCCTGAAGCTACCTATACGACAGCATGAGGCAACTCTGAGTTTAGGGCCAGCTCTCTCTCATTCCAGCCAAAAGCTTGCAGTTTACCCCAGCATTCACTGCCACCACAGCCCTGGCTTACTTACCACCTGCTCGTTGGTTTTCCCGAAAAATGCTTCAGCAAAGACTGAGACAACGAAGACATTGATGATGAAGGAGACAAAGAGAGCGATGCAGGATTCAATGAAAAAGTACTTATTGGCTTCTCGAACTTCCTGCTTACTGGCCCGATTTACTTGTCTCGACTAGAAAGATAACAGCAGCAATAAATGTTTTACCAGTTGTGGCAGGTTTGCTTGTTAACAATTCAGAACTTTGGAGTCAGCTTAGAGATGAAGAGGACAAACAACTGAGTAAATGAAATGTGAGAGATCCTAGTTCACCAAGTAACGAAGAACTCCCTGATCTCTACAACACTGTACATTCTACAAACGGGATGAGGGGACAGCGACTGAGTGACTACTGAACTCTCAGGTACTGTGGCTGGAGGATAACCAACTGGCTGATTTCAGTCCTGAGGGGGTATAACTAATTATGAAGGTCTACGAAATCTCCCAGCAAAGGAATGCCTGACTTACTGGTAAAGCCCTCCTTTCTTCCTGGTCTCAAGACTATTCCAGCTCTGAGATTAAACCACAAGAGGCTTGAAGCATTTTCAGACTTTTTATGAAGAACATGAGCCCAGCTTTTTTGTAGGGTCACTATCCCTGCCAATCTGGTGATAAAATGTAGACCACCAGCCTTAACTCCTTTAGAACTCTTAACAGTCACACGCTAACTCTGGTCCCTTACATTTAAAGGAAAAGATCCCATGAAGTAAATGGAAGGGTACTGCTCACCTTGACTAAGGCAGAATGCAGGTACATGTTGTGTGGCATGATGACAGCTCCCACGATGCCCACAGCCTGCTCAACCTGTGGGGTGCGACAGCCTGAACAGGATGGCACGAACATGCCCTTGAGTACCTGGCTCTGGTTGGGCTTCACTGTAACATACTACACACCAACATAGTACCTATTAGCCTTTACTGCAACATGGAATGGGGAGTAACAAGCACTAGGGAACCCTCAGGATCCTGTACTCCTTATAATCCCTCCTGTCACAGCTACCTAGGATATGAAGAATATGGAATCACAAGAAAAAGTATCATCCAGATGCAGAGATAGATGCCTGTATCCCCATAGGCTTGTGAAACTGAGGTAGGATATCTGCTTTGGCCCAGGAGCTCAAGAACTTCTCCATAAGGAAAAACAAAAACAAAAACATACAGATGGTGGTAGAGTACTTGTCTAGTACATGCAAGGTCCTGAGTTTAATCCCCAGCAACATCAACAAAAAAGAAACATAAAGGGCTCTTGTGGTTTGAATATGAAACGTCTCCCACAGGCTCAGGTTTGAATTCTTGATCCCCACCTGGTTGCACTAATTTGAGATGGGATGAGAACTCTGGCAGGTGGACCTAGTTGGAAGGTCACTCGGGGCAAGCCTTTCAAAAGCATATCTTGCCTCAGCCCTTCCTTCCTCTCTCTGCTTCCTGTCTGCCACAAGGTGGAGAATTTCCTACTCTACATACTCCTGCTGCCATGGTACTCTGCCCAGGAACCACGGACAGAACCCTCCGAAACCATGAGCTAAGTAAAGCTTCCTCCTCCTGCCACCTTTATCAAGTACTTTGGTTACAATTACAAAAAGTGAGTACAGGGGCTTGTTGCCAGACTATATTCTCTAAACATTTTACATTCCATTTCAATGTAGAAAACAGGAATGCAGAGGACATAATGTTCTAAGAAAATGGCTGCTAATTATCTTTTCAAAATTATGTATTTATATTTTTATGTGTGGGAGTGTTTTGCCTGCATGTATATAAGTGCATCCATGTCCTAAAATGCCCCTGGAGGTCAGAAGAGGGCGTCCAATTCCCTGGAACTGGAGTTTATGTGTGGGAGTGTTTTGCCTGCATGTATATAAGTGCATCCATGTCCTAAAATGCCCCTGGAGGTCAGAAGAGGGTGTCCAGTTCCCTGGAACTGGAGTTTATGTGTGGGAGTGTTTTGCCTGCATGTATGTAAGTGCATCCATGTCCTAAAATGCCCCTGGAGGTCAGAAGAGGGTGTCCAATTCCCTGGAACTGGAGTTTATGTGTGGGAGTGTTTTGCCTACACGTATATAAGTGCATCCATGTCCTAAAATGCCCCTGGAGGTCAGAAGAGGGTGTCCAATTCCCTGGAACTGGAGTTTTCTAGGGTTGTTAGCCACCATGTGGATACTGAGAACCGAACCTGGGTCCTCTGGAAGAACTGCAAGTGCTCTTAAACCACTGAGCCATCTCTCCAGCCTCCTGTTAATGGTCTTAATGTTGTTATTGTTACTGAAACCCTATGATACATATACAAGAATAGATCTAATTCCTTTTTTCTTTTTTTTGAGATGGTCTCACTATGTGGCCCTGGCTGACCTCAAGCTCACAGAGATCAACCTCTTGCCTCTCCCATGTGAATGCCAGGATTAAAGGCATAAACCACCACGCCCAACAGATCCAGTGCTCACCTAAAAATCACTTTATGGTGCCACTAGTGTGCAGTGAGCCGGCATTTGTAAGCGCTGCTCACTCACTTTTCTCTTGCAAGCCCTGCAACAACCTGTATAGTCGACTCAGACTAGAAATGCTTTCTAATATTCAGGCAGGCCTATACTCAGAAATCAGTTTACACTGACATAGAAAGAGGCATAATGGTACTGATGCCTAGGAATGAATTGAGGCACAAATTACAAAATATCCAATTAATCACCTATAATTCACCAACTGTTTCAAGAGAGGAAAGTTCAAGCTGTAATTAAATGCAGCAGGACAAGCAAAAGCAGAACTGCTTTGAATTCACAGCCAAGAATAACCTTGAAGCCTCCTCTCTACCCACTCCAAATCTGCTGTTGTCAGGAAGGCTCATTTAGGACCAAAAAAGTCATCCCTGGAAGGTCCTAGAGGGTCTAATCATTTGTGACCCACAAGTCTCTACAAGCCTTCTAGCATATGAATCCTTGCTATAGATTCTACTCCTTCAAAAATCAGCCCAGAGGTACACTGGCTTTTACTGATAAAACACAATTAAACTATTCTGGCATTATTACTGCTTTCTACAATAAGAGGACATAAAGAAAACAAAACTTCATTTTCAAAAGCTAATGAACAGCTTGTAACACTTGCCTCATATCCAAATGTGAGGGCCATAATAGTGATGAGAAAGCCAAAAAACGCTTCCAGCTTCCGTAAGCCTAGAGGGGAAACACAGCAGTCAAGGCACAAAGTGCAGACTTCCCCAGAGCCACGTGACAGAGTGACAGATGCTGGCTGCTTTGACTCGTCCCACGGCTCCTGTGTTCTTACCGTATTTGTCCAAAAAGAGAAATACAAAAGTATCTGCGATGGTGATGAGTACTCCACCCCACAGGGGGACCCTAGGATAGAGACAAGAAGTGCAGAGTAAGGGCACTGAAGTCACTTTCTTCACATTTTGTCCACTGAAGAACACTGGAGAAGCTGGGCCCTAGGGGAGGAGCAACACTAGCACAAAGCCAAGCCTTGGGTAGCAGAGAAGCAGCACCAACTTGAGTACATTCACTGAAACCTCCCTTGAGAGTTTATAGTCACATGCGTAGAACACCCAGCTGAAAAGCAGGAGCTGGCTCATAAGGACCTCACTAAGTAGTGAGATAAACAGTCCTACAAATAAATAATTGTACTGAAAATGCCACCCACCCTACTTAAATAGAAGATGTAGAGATTATACCTTCTGGAGGTGAAGGCAATGCCAGAAGGCCTTCGTAAAAATAGTAAGTTAAGGGCTGGAGAGATGGCTCAGTGGTTAAGAGCACTGACTGCTCTTGCAGAGAACCCGGGTTCAATTCTCAGCACCCACATGGCAGCTAACAACCGTCCCTAACTCCAGTTACAGGGGAATCCAACACCCTCTTCTGACTACATGGGCACTGCACGACGTGTGCACTTACAGGCAAACAATACACTCATACACATAAAATATAAATAATAAATAATTTTAAAAATAGTAAGTTAAATCTTGAAAGCTAAAAAAGTAAGCTGGCCTTGGCTTTGGAATCCAGCACAATACCGACAACATTCTAAAAGAAAATCCCCTCACCTTCCTGCTGACAAGAGATTGATGGCGATGGCTGAGCCAATGACTTCCTGCATATCGGAGCCAATGATGGCCACCTCCACCATCAGCCACAGGATGATTCGTGGGACCTGCACAGCAAAGAGTGGTTCTGATTACTCATTTCTAAGAACTTCCTCCTTTGTCTGAAATTCAGGTTTTGGCACAGACCCACATACAGTCCTCCGTAAGCCACCAGAGTAGAAAGTTTGAGGACAGTCTAGGCTACAAAGACAGTAGGAGACTAGCCTGGGGGAAAAAACAAAAACAGAAAAACAGAACAAAATAAAAACTTGTGACTAGACATTTAGGACACATCAAAGGGAAGCCTATTTCTTTTCTTTTTTTGGTCTTTTTCAGACAGGGTCTCCCTGTAGCTCAAGCTGCCTGGAGCTCACTCTGAAGACCAAGCTGGCCTCAAACTCACAGAGGATCTGCCTGCCTCTGCTTCCAGAGCCCTGGAATTAAAGGCGTGTGCCACCACACCCGGCATCTATTTCACATTTTAAAATGCTAACCTATAAAACTTTTTCAGGAATGAGAGAAGCTCAATAGCAGAGTCCTTGCCTAGTATATGTGAAGCTGAGTTTTAGCCCCAGCACTACCACTTTGGCAACAAAGTCTTCCCACATAAAGGTCACTCCTGCTTTAAGTGGTGAAAAAGGGCAAACAGTATCTAGAAGGAAGCTATAGGAACAGAGTAAATTGAAAATAATTAACAAATCCAAAGATCCTACCACATACACTTTGTAATAAAGAAAAAAAAAATCATCTTCCAAGTCACGGTAGCATCCAACAAAGGAGAAGGGATGTAAGTGCTCACTCATGCACAACTGTCCTACGGAAACCTAGAAGAAAGTGAAGCCCAGAGCTAGGCATAATATAAGCCTGTAATTCTAGGCCTTGGGAGGTAGAAGCAGGAGGATTAGAAACTCAAGGTCATCTTTGGCTACATATCAAGTTCAAGGCCAGCCTGGGCTATATGAGAGCCTGGGCACTTTAAGCAAACAATCAAAATAACAACAAAACAGCGGGTCCCAAATTAGATTCTGAAGGATGAGAAAACATGATTTGGCAGCAACAGGGGAGCAGGACTCCCTTGGTACTTCCAGTTTCAGGGCCACTGACCTCCAACTCCTCCACTGGCTCAATACAGAACAGGGCCAGCACATACCACAAGACACACAGATTCCTATACAGGTTAAAAGATAAATTGGACATCGCACTGCTCACCTTGGGATACTGACGGTGACACACTTCAGCAAGATGCAGGCCAGTGACCACTCCCAGTCTAGCTGCAAGGCGCTGGAGCAACAGCCCCACGATGGTGGCCAACAGAAGGACCCAGAGCAGCTAAAGACAACACCCAACACTCATTAGACAACAGTGGTCTTCTGCTTGGATGTTTGGCAATGTTAATGGGAAACAGTCCACTTAGGACAAAGCCCAAGTTCTGATCAAGTTCTACATATGACCTACTAGGCAGCTTGCACCTTTCTGAGTCTCAATTTTTCCAAACTGTCATTCCTCTTTTGTTCAAGGAAACTCTGTAGATGAAATACAAAAGACCAAGTGGCAAGCATTTTTTATCTAAGTGTCACTGCAGATGAAGAACCGAGCACCTTGGAACAACAAGGGAGATCAGGGCTACCAACCCTCCACATACTCAAAAATCTTCATATAACATCAGCTCCCTTAAAATTTTACTAAGGGTGTGTTTTTCAGAAGTCTTATTAATAATATAAAGTCAACTAACACACACTTTACACTTGATTGCAAGAAGCGATTAGCATGTTTTGTATAAATATTACGTATGGTGGAAACTACGTGAGAACCCAAGAATCACTTTTTACTGCAATCTATCATTTATTGGAGAGGCAAACTGCTTACACAAAAATGATCAGCCACACAGCACTTTAAGCAAACAATCACAATACCTGAGCTCAGAACAGCAACAAGTGGCTATCACAGAAGTACAGCACATACTACAGCTAATTCTCTAGCCTTAGGATGTAGTAACAGCTCATATATGTTTATATTTCTCTCAACTAAGAATAGTTATAACATTAACTGTATTATGTGCCTAATATTGTAGAAATTTTAACTTTAAAAAATTATTTTCTATGTGTATGAATGTAAATGCCTGCATATATATTAAGAGCACCTGTGTTGTGCAGTCCCCCTGGAGGTGAGAAGAGGGCACCAGATCCCCCCGGAACTGGAGTTACAGATGCCATGTGGGTGCTAGGAACCAAACCTGAGTTCACTGCAAGAGCAGCCAGTGCTCTTAACCACTGACCCATCTCTCCAGCCCCAAATTTTATTTTTTTTTACAATAGATCTTTGTATATCCAGGGATAAGTCATAAAACAGATTACTACCTGTGCATATTTTATTCATTCATGACTAGCTTGAATTTTTCAGTATTTCTAGGCCATGCAGTTCATCTGTGAGTTTTTCAAGTTGTTGCAAATCTATGGAAGGATGTAGGTAAGTCTGAGCACAGTTCAAAGCTGTGTTGCTCAAGGGTAACTATACTTGTAGGTAGACCCAAGAGCAGAGAGCAGGACAGAGTGTGTAATGGTCCTCAAAAGGGCCTGGGTAGAATGTACAAGATTCAATCCTCAGCCCACAAAAATAACAGTAATAAATAAAATACAAGTAACAAAAACAATAATAAAACTAGATGTTCACCTTAAATCCAGCTACAGCTCCAGACTGCAAATCAGATTCAATGTTTCCTGGATCCAGATAGGCAATGCTCATAAGAAAACCAGGTCCCGTGAATGCCCAGAGCTTACGAAAGCTAAAACAAGAGTACTACAAAAGAGAAGAGATTAACCTAGGGTCACCCCATCTAGTATCTCTATTTGATCACATATCAAGGAGCAACACCAGCACTACAGGAGCACAAGATTAGAGTAGACCATGTGTGCATCCAACCCTGCAGTCTGGTGGCTCACTTTGTATCAAGAAGATGGCCATGTCTCTGTGACAGCCCCTCTCTTCCCTGCTCACCATCAATGGCTCATTCTAAAACTAGTACCATAGTACCTCTGTGCCCCAACCACTGCCCAAATAGGACCAGAGCCACATCTATGCTTTCCTAATTGAAAAAAAAAAAGCCCAAAATACCACTTAGCATTTACGTTTGAAGCCCCGTTTCCACAGCGGTTTACTTATTTTGATGATAAATATGTAGTCATCAGAGACTGGCTGTCATAATCAGACCTGAAGCTGTTGAGCTTGAGGCTGCCAGAGGACCTTTCCCTGCCAGGACCTGTCACTAACCTCCTCATCAGGAATGGGGATCTTCTCATCAAAGTAGGTGGTGAAGGGCTCCTCTGAGTTCCCAGTGGACTGTGGAAGGGAGGAGTTACTATAGGCAGGGTTGATGGCACCAAGACTGGCAGAGTCTCTATGGTCTCCAGATGCACCATCTGAGTTAATATATGAGGAAAAAAAAAATTAAAATGACAAAATACACCACCAAGCATTCCCAGTATTATGGAAATCAAAGCTTTTATATTTCTGATAGAGATCTAACCTACAGTCTGTTACATGCTTTTCTATCACTGTATCACTGAGCAACATCCTTAGCACTGAAAATTAAATCTGTGCACAAGAGAGCAATCTGACTTTACCACAGTATAATTTTAATGGTTTATTTTAATCTATATTTTAAAATAAATGCATATGCATATATTTATTTAGAGACAGAGTCTCATGTAGCCCAAGCTGGCCTCTAACTCTCAATGTAGCCAAGAATGACTCTAAACCTGATCCTCCTTCTCCTGACTCCCAAGTTTGGGGATTACAAGCATTTGCCACTATACCTGGTTTTGTGTTGCTAGGGATACCCAGAACTTCATGTATGCTGGGCAAGCACTCTATCTACTGAGCTACATCCCCAGCCCAATAAATTTATTTTTATTTCTTTTTCTTGTGTTTTTTTTTTGTTTTTTGCGGGGGGTGTTTTTGAGACAGGTCTAGCCCCAGCTGGCCTGGAACTCGCTATATAGACCAGACTGGCCTTGAACTCACAGAGATCCACCTGCCTCTGCCTCCCGAGTGCTGGGACTAAAGGTGTGATCCATGCCCGGCATGGGTCAGTTTTAATACTAATTTCATAGTCCTTTTTGTACTCAACACTTCTACTCCCACTTGGTAATTTTTAGAACCATTTCATTATCCTCAAAGAACTCTGACATGCTTGGGAGGCCATATGAAAAGGTCACAAGTACCATATGTGGTGGTGCTTGCCTTTAGTCCCAGCACTTAGGAGGCAAAGGCAGGTGGATCTCTGTGAGATCAAAGCCAGCCTGATCTACATAGTAAGTTACATAGAGATTTTGTCTCAAAAAAAAAAACAAAGATCAGGCATGGTGGCTCATGCCTTTAACCCCAGCACTGGGTGGCAAAGGCAGGAAGATCTCTGTGAGTTAAGTTCCAGGCCAACTGGGGCTACAGTGAGACCCTGTCTCAACAACACCAAAGGAAACAAAACAAAACAAACAAACAAGTAGTTTGAGGCCAGCCTGGGCGACATAAAAAGACCTTGCCTTAAAAAAAAAAAAAAAAAAAAAAAAAAAAAAAAAACCCACATACCTAGGACTCAACATGTATCATTGCCAGGCAAGCCCCACTAGCAACCTAAGATCTTAATTTTTAAAAGGTAGGTCAACTAGAACACCCTCCCACCCATTACCTGGTAGCACTCACTCAAAGAGCTGTTCTTAGACATCACACCTCCATCAGGCTTCCCACAGCACAGGTAGAAACTGGAGAACCTGCCAGAGTTCAGGTTCCAACCTGCTGCTAAAGGGAAACTACCAAGCAGGAAGGCCTAAGGCCTAGACTCAGGACTGAAGGACTGGTGATCACGGGTGTCAGCACCCTCCCTCGTGACAGCAGGGCTCATTTAAATAGCAGTGTTTCCCCTGAAGCCTACATTTTACAGTTAATCTTAAACACAGGGAGGGTAAGGTCTGGCAGAAGGGCTAATTCACCAGAAGTATGCAAAGTTCACTTAGCTGCAGGCATCAAATGGCTAGGCTGAACCACAAAGCTTTATTATCTTTCCCAGAAATCCCTATAGCCTCTAATCAGAAAAGTAAGAGTTTCATTTCATCAGCAGCTGATCCACATCATCTTCAGTAAGTACCCTTGCAGCAAGGAGGGAATTTACAGATAAGGCCTGGAGATTCCAAATGACAAGGTCAGATTTAGACAGAACCAGGCATATCACCAAGCATAAGGAACCTGCCCTGCTGTCCTGTCACACACACATCTGAAACGCTGGCAAGTATGGCGAACAGTCTGGAGGTCACCACTAAGTCTGCAGCAGTGTGGCCCCTGCAAACCTTACTCTCTGGAAACCAACCTGTGGCCAATCACAACTTGACTGTGAATCAGAAGTACCATCTGGGGCAGGAATCTATGAATATAAATTCATTTCATTTGTAACCTGACACCAGACAGGGCTTTTGATTGGACTTTTTGGAAAAGACAAGAGGGACACTGTAAATTCCTGCTACTGAAATAAGCCTGATTCCACGTAGAAAATGACACAAAGCCCTAAATTACCATCTGGCATCTTTTCTTCAGGACCCAGCACCATGGCAGAAACCGGAGTGTCTGCTTTCTCAGAATAGGATTCTAGAAAAAAGAGAGGGGAAAGAATTAGCAAGAACAGACCTAACACTTTGTTACTCTTTATGACTGAACTCTCACTATATGAAAGAATAGTTCTTCTGCACAATCAGATAACCCTGACAATACAGCTTTCGCAACATGGTCAAGAGATACTAAACAAAAACCGAATGTTGAGGCCAGCAAGATGGCTACGCTGGCAGCCAGCAAGACCCAGGGATCCTTCAGACTCCGCCTCCTCGCTAGGGTCACAGGCAGGCACAGAAGCACACTTGGTTTTTAGGGTTGCTGGGTTCCCAGCTCTTCCTCATGCTCATACATCAAGCACTCTTGATTGCTGAGCCATTTTCCATCCTCAACAAATCTTTTTTTAAATATTATTTTATTTTATGTGTATGAGTGTATTGGCTGCATGTATGTGAGTGCACCCGTGTTGTGTAATGCCACAGAGGTCAGAAGAGGGCTTCAGATTCCCCTGGAACTGGAGTTAAGGACGGTTCATAGCTGCTATGTGGGTGCTGGGAATCGAACCCAGGTCCACTGCAAGAGCAGTCAGTGCTCTTAACCACTGAGCCATCTCTCTAACAGGCTGCTAGACAATTTACCCCGTCTCTGTCTTCGCCTCAAGATTAACCCAAATATCTAATACCAGAATAATCTCCTTTGATTTTATAACTTTTAAGAACAGAAAGCAGTCAGGCTTGTAATGAAAAAATTTGGGAGACAAAGGCAGGAGGATGAGGAATGAATAAAAAAAAGGACAAACAGAAATCTGCAACTCTATGACCTACCTAGTAAGTTATGTTCAGTTTTCTGGAAGGGCAAGAAAAACCATTACCAAAATGCATTGTAAGTGAAGAGCCACTAGTTTCCAGAGGAAAAACTTTGCCTATAAAGTTCCAGTCTTGGGGGCTGGAGAGATGGCTCAGCAATTAAAAGCACTCACTACTCTTGCAGAAGACCGAGGTTTGATTTCCAGCACCCACATGGTGGCTAAGAACAGTCCATAACGCCAGTTCCAGGAGATCTGACACCCTCTTCTCACCTCTTCAGGCACTGCACAACAGGGGTGCACTTACATACATGTAGGCAACACACTCATACATATAAAATAAAAATAATAAAATATTTAAAGGTCCAGTTTCACTTCCAACCCTCTGAGAATGGGGAGAAGTTAATTACCCATAGTCGAGCCTGCCCTGGGAACTCAGAGAGCTGAGGCATCAACAGGACACTTCTCTAGGCTCTGGTGCAAACAACCCTCAGCAGGACTTGAGGTGGCATATTCCCAGCATCTTGGGGGCGGTGTGGGGGCAGGGGATTAGCAAACTATTGTGGCTACATATCTGCTGCACATCCTCCATCTGGCCTCACCAAAAAGGCTGAACTTTTCTATACTTATTTATTTGGGGGCTGGGGGGATGCACATTTAGAGTCAGAGAACTTGCCTGAGTCAGTTCTCTCCCACTGTGTGGATCCTGGGGATTCAGGCTTGGCAAAGGATGCCTTTACCTGCTGAGCCATCTCCCTAGTCCTAAAAAGGCTAAACTTTTAAATTCCAAATCTACTTACTGTGCAATGTTTGTTTCAAGTGATTCCAAATTAATAATAGAAAGGGAAAGCAGTATTTATTAATTTCTTACTATCCCATAAGTCCCAGCAGTACTTATCCTACTGAAAAACCAACAGCACCTCCACCTGCTACCTTCCATTGCTGAAGTGATCTTTTCCCACTCTCATCCAGTAGGTTGCTCCTAAATGAACTGCTGTTGCACAGGACTGTCCTCCGACAGGCAGACCATGGACAGAAGCCATCTTCCCAAGCTTGGTTGCACCAGCTTGCCTAGGATCATCACAGCTAAGCTTGTTGACCGTTATGCTCACCAAGAAAGGAGGAACGAGCGGGGAGAGTCAGCCACACCTCCCAACCTGGTTAACCAGTCAGCCTTAGTTGCGTGAGGGGGAAGGGAGAAGGGTATACAAATTGAGGGGGAGGGTCTCTTCATTTTGTGCAGCTCTCACCATTCACTCTTGGATCAAGGCTTTCCAGTGTGGCCTTAGAGGGGAGTACCCACACTCCTGTAAGTAAACCCTCATTCACTGCTCTGTAAATAAGCCCAATAAACTCACTGGTTTCCCAGATTGTAGTCTGGTGAAGCCAGACTCTGTTTGTTACAGGGGACAAGGGAGGAAGGGGTGATATTGTTTATACCTCCCAGAAGGAGTCCTCTACTTCTTTTTTGGATACTCTTCATCAGCCTATACCTATACTATAGAATTCCACCATCCAGACCCAAGAGGATTTTAGGTTCATCTGTATGTTATAAAACATACCACTATCTGCTAATTTGAAAAACATATTTCCCCTCTATAGTCAGCAGGGCCACGTGTTATATTACAACAGACAACTAGCCACGTCTCTCCTGTCAGCCAACAGACCCCATTAGCCCTAACCCTCTTTCCCCACTTAGAATGGGCCTCACCTGAGGGAGAGTCACACATCTGACCACTAGCTTAGATTCAAATCATAGCATAGCTGCTTGGCATCCACACAGCCTTTTAGTTTTTGTTTTTATATGTAATTCTAGTAAGACAAAATACCTGGTTATCCTAACCCACAAGAAATTAGAAACTAAAAATCAGATCAGGGACTGGGGTTCTTACAGAACAAAGGAACCATCAAAACTCAAGAAGCACATCAGTGAGCAAAGGTCAAGCAACATGAACCGGAGCCCATTCTCACACTTGGTCCAGTTCTGAAAACAGTCTTATGAGGATAATAACATCCAGAACTGAGTAAATCAGATTGCTTCCGTAATGAGGTTGATATCCTGCTTAAGAATGGTCAGTGTATGGAATATTCTTGAAAAATATTTCCATCTAAAACAGGTTTTCCAAAGTTCTATTTAAGGAGCCAGGCGTAGCGGTACATGCCTTTAATCCCAGCACAAGGAAGCAGAGACAGGCTGAGTGCTGTGACATCAAAGCCAGCCTGGAATGGTCCACACTGGAAGTTCAGGCCAGTTGGGTTACATAGTAAGGCCCTGTTAATAAAAAAAACTTAAAAAGGCACACTGGGTCAGGGAGGTGGCTTAGCATGTAAAGTTATGTAAAGTGCTTGCTGTCAAGACTGATGACCTGAGTTCAGTCCCTGAAGCACACAGGGTGAAAGGAAAGAACAGACTCCCCACTCCCACAAGTCATCCTCTGACCTCCATACACTGGCTGTGGTATGTACCACCCCCTGCAACACTAAAATTTTAAACTGCCGAGAGTTGGCTCAGTGGTTAAGAACACTGGCTGCTCTTGCAGAGGACCCAGGCTCAGTTCCCAGTATCCATATGGCAACTAACAACTGTCCATAACTCCATTTCCAGGGGATCTGATGCCCTCTTCTGACCTCCATGGGCATTGTACAACATGAGTGCACTTACATACATGCAGGCAATATACTCATACACATAAAATAAAAAACTAAAAATTTAAAAATAAAAGGAAACAATTGAGGTAATAGTGTATATTCCCCTGGTACAAGCATGCAAGTAATTTAGTCATAAACATTTTATAACAAATTTTGTTTTGTTTAGGTTATTTGGACAGGATCTCACACTGTAGTCTAAGTGTTCATCCCTACACCAAGGATACAGAGCCAATAAAACACAAGAAGTCAGGTCTTCTGAAATCTCGTGTACTCCAAAAAGAAAACAGAGTCTAGATTCCAATTTTCTCATCACAACTTTTACAAAGATTTATTTTTATTATTTTATATTATGCTTATGTGTGGGTTATGTGCACATGAGTACAGGTGCCTCTGAAGGCTAGAGATGTCAGATCCTCCCTGAAGATGGAGTTACAACTGGTTGTGAACCACCTGACATAGGATGTTGGAATTGCAAGAGCAGTGAGTGCTCTTGACCACTAGAGCTATCTCTCCAGCACATCACAGCTTTCAGTCAACCAAATACAAACTCCATGGCTTGCAGTATCTACAGAACGCACCAGGGCAAGGAACAGAAAGGGAAAAGTATGTTTGGTGTGCTGCAGAATATTTAAATACCCACGAAAATGTATGACGCATAAGGAAACAGCAGGGTAATCTTGGGTGGCACCGCTTACCAGGAGTGTATCACCACATTGTTGCAGGCACTTCAAAGCCTAAGGACACAACTGCTGGAATCAACCCACCAATGCTTAATTATGATTAATACTGCTTTGATAGTCTAGCAATATCCCCAACCATCAAGTGTCACCTTCTCTAAAACCCAATACGTTTACTCCTATAAAACAGCAGTCACCAACAGTTCAGTGTGATTATTATTTTATCCCATTCCTCATCTGCTGTAAATTGCCAGGCACGGTGGTGCACATCTTTAATCCCAGCACACTCAGGAAGCAGAAGCAGGCAGATCTCTGAGTTCAAGGCCAGCCTGGTCCAGGCCAGTCAGGGCTATATAGTGACACCTTGTCTCAAAAAAAAAAAACTAACTTGGAAGGCTGTTACAAATAAAAATAATAATGATGAGCAAATTACATTTTTATGTAGAATTTCAAAAGTCTGCCTCTCCTTTGATCCATCAATGAACCCTAAAATTGCACACAAGGAAATGTGTACAGGGATGCTCTTACAGCACTGTTTATACAACCGAAAGATCGAAAAAAACCTGAATTTGAGCAAAGAACTGGTGAAACAAGCGACGCACATTCACAGGGCACATGACCACATAGCCATTACTAGGCAGGTCTACACATACTGACAGTTGAACCATCTCAAAGATGTTTTGCCAGGTGAAAACACTGACTTAACTAGACAATATGCTATTATATGTAGCAAAAAGATTAAGGAAAGGAAGCTGGAGCTCAGCAACTAAAAGCACTTGCTGTTTTGCAGAGGACCTGGGTTCTGTTTCCAATACCTACAAGGCAGCTCACAACTATTCATAGTTCTACGTGCACTTGGTAGGCAGGTACACTTAAATACATGTAAGCAAAACACTAATACACAAAACATACAAATAATTTTTTAAGAAAAAAAAGGACACACCAAAAATTGGTAATAATACCTCAATGCCTGCCTGTGCATAAAAAAAGGTAGTTGCTGAGTGGTTAGGAGCACTGGCTACTCTTGCGGAAGCTGGGTTCAATTCCCAGCACCCACATGGTGGCTAACAACTGTCCATAACTCCAGTTCCATGAGATCCGACACCTTCTTCTGACCTCCTCGGGCACTGCACAACATGGGTATACTTATATACATGCAGGCAATATAGTCATACACATAAAATAAAAATAATAAGTAATATTCTAATATATATTCTTTTTGAGACAGGGTCTCCCTGTAGCTCCAGCTCGCCTGGAACTCGCTATGTAGATCAGGCTGGCCTTGAACTCCAAAGATCCACCTGCCTCTAGCTCCCAAGTGCTAGGAATAAAATATTGTTTTTAAAACATTAGTTGGCTGGGGCTAGTGAAGTGACCCATTAGCTAAGGTGCTTGACACCAAGCATGAAGACTTGAGTTCAATCCTCAGGACCCATAAGGTGGAAAGAGAACTGATACAAGTTGTCTTCTAACCCTCACACACATAAATAGATGTTAAAGAAAAAAAAAGGAAAGAAAAAGCAGTTGGGAGCCGGGTGTGGTGGCTTACAAATATAATCCCAGCACTTGGGAGGTGGGAGGCGTATGAGTTCAAGGTCAGCCTCAGTGAGACAACAAGCAAGTTCTAGGTCAGCTTGGGCTACGTGAGAAAGCAGTAAAGGAAGGGAGTCTACTTTCAAGTTAAAGTTCTTGACAGTCATCCTACTAAACCACCACTACTTACCCAACAGAAGATTATTTCTGTATTTCACAAAGGACAAGAAAAGCAAAACGTAGGTCAAATGAAAGAAAGACCTTGTACTGAACTCACATTATCTTTTTGCAATAAAAAAAAGTTTCACCAGGTCCTTGTATTATTTTTGTTGCTGCTGTACATACCTTCCATTTCAATAAAATCAAAGGACAGGAAAAAGAATTTACATATAAACAACCAAAAAAGTATTTGCAAGGAAGGAACCAACTGCATACATATGAACAGGAAACTTTAAAGCTAAATAGTAAAGCCATCGCTTCTTTTTGATGCTTTCCTTGGACACCATTCTGTGCCAGAGACACAGTGGTTACAAAATACAAAGTACATACATGTGGAGGTCGGAGGACAATTTTCAGAAGTCTGTTCTCTCCTTCCACTGTTATGTGGGTTCCAGGGATTGAACTTAGGTCATCAGGCTTGGCAGTTAAGTGCCCTTGCCTGCTGAGCCATCTCCCCGGCCCTCAAGTATGGCAGAAAACAAGAGTCTGTAATCTCAGCATGGAGTCTGAGGCAGATGGATCAAAAGTTGAAGGCCAGCCTTGCTGCATAGAAAGACTCTGTCTCAAAAGGGAGGTAAGTGTACCAACAGAAGGGAACCTCGATTTCCACATCCTTTCCAAATTCTCTTTCCTCAAAAGTCTACTTTCAAGATAAAGTTCTTGAAAATCATCCTACTAAATCATGACTACTTATCCAACAGAAGATTATTTCTGTATTTCATAAATTGAATTCTTCCATCTGAATGACTAGAAACCAAACTGTTTTCGGAATATTCAAGTAGTTCAAACAGAACTTGTTACTTTGAGAAACCTATATACATTATAAGAAACAGATTTCTACTGTCTGTCTCTCTCTGCCCCACCCCCCCACCCAGTGACACAGATTGAATCCAAGGCCTTGAACATGCTCTGTACATGCTCTACCACTGAGCAACATTTGTCTCTAATGACAGATTGCTACGTTCTCTTTTATAAGCCTAGATTAAATGAACAAACATCATTTTCAGAGATGTCCCATCAGGGATTTCCAGCTAATGATCTGTACCTACTAAAAAAAATAGCTTGTAAAACATAGACAAACTTCAAAGTTATTCTTGAGGAGGAGAAATTTAGAATTATTAAAATTAAGGGAGCACATGCCTTTAATCCCAGCACTCAGGAGGTGGAGGAGGAGGCCAACCTAATGAGACTCTGCCAAAAAAAATAAAAATAAAAAAGCACTGTGGCTATGGTTCATGGGTTCATGTCTGTAATCCCAGGACTTGGGATATACAGGAAGAAGGATCAGGAATTCAAGTTCGTCTTTAACTACCTAGCAAGTTCAAAGCCAGTCTGGGGTACACAAGACCCTGTCTCAAAAAAGAAACAAATACAATGAACAACAAAATTTCATCTTTTCTCTTGTGAAACCAAAGTTGAGTGCTGGGAATAGAGCTCAGTGACATGCTTGCCTGGCATGTACAAAGCTGTAAGTTTGATCCCAGCACCCCCTATACACACACAGACAGAATCTGACACAAAAAAAAAGCATGAAGGAAAGTAAAAAGAGCAGGATGCGGACTGTTCACTTTAAGACAGAAAGAGAAAAGCACCTCTCCTAACCGTCAATTAAGTGAAAAGACCTCAAGAGCTGGACATGAAGCTCAATTGGTAGAGTATTTTTCTGGGATTTGATCCTCAGCACCCAATAAACCCAGTATGGTGGTGTATGCCTGTAATCCTAGCACTTCGTAGGTGAAGGCAGGGAGATCAGAAGTTCAAAGTCATCCCTGGTTACACAGCAAGTTCCAGCCAGCCTGGGGTACAAGAGACCCTGCTTTTTAAAAAGGCCTCAAAATTATAATCCACTCTACCCAAGTGGGTAATACTAGCACGCCTTTAATACCACAAGACACACCCAGTTCACAAAGTACAAACAGTGCTGCTATTATACAATGCTACTATACATGAATCAGGGCAATCTCACTCTCCCACACAAGGACCATTGAGACACTAGATTAGACTGTCACTTTGCTAACTCTGCATACCGCAGTAATAAGCTCCCATCCTACGTGTCCTACCAGAGAACTATACTTTCAACTCAACACCCAGTATGCTGTTTCTCACCCGAGTTTGACTTTTCAGTTTGCTTTGAGATTGGAAGAAAAATTGATGTTGAGCCCACTTAAGAATAAAGAAAGGGGGGAAGGAGGGAGGGAACAGGAGAGGGAGAGGGAGAGGGAGACAGAAGCAAAAGGAAAAATGCAGCACCGTGACTGACACGTGCTTGTAACCCCAACTTTCAGGAGGCTGAGGCAGGAGGATAAGGAGTTCAAGGCTATCCTGGGAGAAGTTCGAGGCCTGTGCTAGAGAGAGAGATTCTAGAAGATTCTGTCTCTCTCTGTCTCTGTCTCTGTCTCTGTCTCTCTCTCTCACACACACACACACACACACACACACACACACACACACACACAGAGAGAGAGAGAGTCAATAAATATGAAGGAGGGGAAAAGCCTTGGAAAGATCAGATTGCCACTGTGGACATACTGGAAACATGTATTCAGAGCTGCAAAGCAGTTAAAGCTAGCAGACGTGGAGAGAGCAAGCTGTGTTCTCTCTCTGCCTCTCTCTGTCTCTGTCTCTGTCTCTGTCTCTGTCTCTGTCTCTCTCTCTCTCTCTCTCACACACACACACACACACACACACACACACGGACAGACCTGTAAGGGGAAGGGAAGATCAGAGGTGACGAGAAAGGTCTGGGGACAGGAACACAGTCGATAATGAAGCTGCCTGCTTGGGTGTCAAAACCGATAAGAACAGGGAGAAATGGGGCCGGGCTGTCAAGAACTGATCTGTTAGACAAAAGCATTACTTCTCAACCAGACACTTTAGAATTACAGGGCCTAGTGCCCACTAAGGAGCATTCTTCCTTTTCTCTGCTCAGCCAGTTCCTGTCTGCTACTTGTCAAGACCGCTAAAATCTTACTCTGACAGCCTCTATTGGCCTTTGTTCCTCCCACCTCTCACAGAGTCAGCTTCCTACAAGCTTCCTCCCAACAACCACCTTACAGTAGTGTTTCCCTTTGGGGGAACCAATGTGGTCACCTAGCCTGAAACCTCTATCCTGTGAGCAAATTCAAAGACCCTCTCTATGGGAAGAAAAAAAAAAAAAAAAAAGACCTGTGAAAACAGTCTATTAGCTTCTCCTTGCCACCCCAAAATGATCTGCCTTCAAACTGTTTTGCTGCTTGCTTAGTTTTTCCTCTAGCAAATCTGAAGAATGATTATCCTCAGATTACAGCCAACTCATTCACTCTAATAACAGGTATTACCTTCAAAATTACATTAGCAATTTTAAGTACCTCCATTCTCCATTCTTTTCTTCAAAATTGTATGTAAAGACACACAGTACAAGATTCCCCTTCTGCTCTTTGGAACCTGATAAAATTGTAATAATTAACTTTAGCCTTCTCCTCTCATTACATATGTATTTTAACACATTCCAACCTAAAGAAATGTTAAGCTGTCTTAATCCAAAAATAAGTAGGTAAACATATGCTATCAGAAACATCTGGACAGCATGCTTGCTCAGTAAGTGACATTCTCTCTCACTGTGACTAGTTCCTAATGTTGCCACATGAATAACGAACAGCAGCTCCTTTTGCAGGGGAGAATTAGAATACAAAACAGCCTCCACTGGAGTCTCCCTAAAGGCACCAAGAGAAATTAAGAGGGACTTTTAAGCCCACACAAAGACTGTCCAGACAGCTGTACATTGTGTGCATGGTAAGGAACAGAAAATAAAGACATCTAATAAACAGCACCCAACCAAGCTCAATACTCAAGGTCAAAGGAAAAGATCCTGCTTTGTGGAGACCATTCTCTAACCTCCAACACAGCATCAAACCTAAACCAAGCAGCTGTGTAGCTCGGAGAGTAATCCAAGACTGCTGTTTTCCTAAGAGTAGAATTACGGAGATGCACACGGACTTCCCTATTCCTCAGCAGTAAGTGCTGCCAGGCTGCTCAGAATTCCCCTTCTGAGTCCCTCAGGCATTCCGGAAACATGAGAAACCAAGTATGCTGCAATCGTGGCCTTTTTTACGTATCCAAAATAAAATGCTTAAGCCAAGCAAGACTGAGAATTAAACATGGATCAAAACAGTGAAATCTCAAGGTTTCATTTACCAACACGGCTTCCACAGGAAGTGGACTAAAATGTTACTTTCCAAACTCATTTAATAAACACTCAGGAAAATATGGGCATGGGTGGTATGGGTGGCAAACATCTGCGATCCCGCACAGGAGAAAGAGGCTGGAGAATGGCTAGAGTTTCAGGCCAACCTGGTCTACACAGCATGTTCAGGGCCAGTCAGGGCTATATAGCAAGATCCTGTCCTAAAAGAAAAAGAAAAAAGAACGTCTCTCTTCACCTGTAATTAACTGTATCTCAAGCTAAATTAATAAGGATAGAAAGCACTAGCCCAAGGGTTCACTGGCGATAGCCCAATGGAGTCTGAGCTAAGGACAGTAATAACGAGGTCAAAAAGTCTTTGGGAAGAAGCAAGGCATGTGTAGGAACTCCTTCATGTGAGGACCTGAGCTAAGCACTTCGTGTGTTAACTGATTTAATACTCACCACCGATCCCCTTATAGGTCATATCGTCTGTCCCCATTTTAAGTATCCGGAACAAAAGAACAAGGAGCCCAAGCAATTTGCACAGAAGGATGACACAGCCGAAGTGATGGAACTTGGTCACTTTAGATGCCACAATGGTCAAGGTAAACAGCTTCCCGTGGTTTTCCCAGGCCGCTGACACTATGGCAGGTCAAACATCCTAGAAGCCCACCAGCCCTTGCCAGGTCTCCTTCCATGTTTGCTTTTGCTGCCTTAGCTCACAATGCCGTTGAAAAGCAATGGAGAATGTCTCCATTCTACACCGAGGAAACTCATCTTCGGTCCTAAGGGTACTCTTGCAAACAGTCTGGTGTATAAATGAAGTCGTGAATCCGGAAACCAAGGCGGAATATCAGTAAAGTGAGCTTTAAAAGTATGGGACCCACAGAGCCACAGAGCCACCCTATTTTAAATCCTCCTCCTGAATTAAGCCTAGAAAGCGCAGAGGTCCGCCAGGCCAGGCCGCGGACTGCGCGCACGGCGCTCGGCAGCGGGGGATCGCAAGGACCCCGGGGCTCCGGGACAGGAGGAGGAGGGGGGACATCGCCCTTCGCGTAGCAGCGGGTCAGGGAACCTGAACTCGGGTCCCCAGGCAGCCGGCCGGGGGGGGGGGGTGCCCTGTGACCTCCCGCGTCAGTCCGATCCCCAGACCCCTCCGTCTCTACGACTCCGTCCGCCACGGCCTAGCCGCCCGCAGCCCAAGCAGAGCGCCGGGGCCTCTCTGGGACCCGAGGCCTCCCACCCGACGCCCCTCCCCGGCCGCCGGCTCAAAGCAGAGCCCGTAACCCCCGAACCCTCCAGCCGCTCAACTCACCGACCTCGCCGCCAGCTGACATGCCGAGCCAGCGCCTCCATATCCCAGGAGCCAGCGCCGAGCGGGTCAACCCCCTGCCCTCCCGCGATTGGCCGGCACGACGGCAGCCCCGCCTTCCTATTGGCTGGGTTCCTGCAGATGAGCGTGTGCGTGTCCAGACGGCTAGGCGCGGAGACCCCGCCTTCCCCGTGCCGGACCGGGAGCGGGGCCAGGCTAGAGGGGCGGGGCTCGGGTTGGGGGCGGGGCCTAGGGAAGGAGCGCTGAGCTAGCGCAGTTCAAACCTACCGCGCCAGTGAAGTCGGACCCTCCTAGCCCGAGGCGGCACAGGAGACATAAAATTCTGTCTCCAAAAGACCAAAAAAATTCCCGTCAGAGCTCCCCGCCATCTTTTGTTATGTACTGGCCAGCCTGTTTCCTCCTACGAGATGATGGCTCTACGAAGATACAGCTACACCCTATTTTAAACCATGGCTCCACCGCAGTCCTTTTCTTCTGGCTCCTAAAGCCACAGCGCCAAGATCACTCCACTTCTGGGAGGGACCGCGAAACTTCGACCAGTAGAGCCAGTTCCGCCGCATCAAGCATCCTGCTCCTAAGCCGGATAGAAGTCGTTCTCCATCACATCTGGCTGTGGCTCTCTTCCCCCCAATCTTTATCCCTGGCCTGCCCCAAAGCGGCCTCACGCCAGCCTCAGCCTCACATCCCAGGGTCTTTGTAGAGACGAGAACAAATGACCTGACAAATCCCCGGCTCCCCCACGGTATTCTTTAGCTTTCAGCCTGCTGGTTACAGCAGTAGTAGAGATAGCAAAGCTGTTATCAAGTAGAAACTGCAGGCCAGATTGTATTACTTGGTAAAAAGGACAGTGAACTGCAAAGGGAGAATCCAAATAAAATGACAGTAAACCAAATCGGGGGGAAGCTAAACTTCCACACCCCGGCAAGGGCTGCTTCTCTCCATACTCAGTGTCCCCTGGAGAAGAGAGAAAAAACACGTTAGTTCCGAGAAGGTCTCCACAGCGAATCTGCGGAGTTTGAGAAAAGCTTGACAAAGCTTCCAGTCCAGAACCTTTCCTTTGCGAACCTTGGCTGCACCTAGAAAATAAAAGGGCAGGACTGTTCTTGTTAGCCTTCTAGGTCGGCCCAACTGGCCGGCTTCCCCGGGCTCCCGGCTACTAGCTGGCTACTTACTTAGCTCACAATTTGTAGCTGCCATTTCTTTCTGCTGCTTCTTCCCCATGGTGCAGAACTGGTTTGACTCTTTCCAGAG
Organism: Nannospalax galili; assembly: GCF_000622305.1. Taxonomy (NCBI): domain Eukaryota; kingdom Metazoa; phylum Chordata; class Mammalia; order Rodentia; family Spalacidae; genus Nannospalax; species Nannospalax galili. The sequence continues at coordinate 208,255 of NW_008333903.1, forward strand.
TCTGTCTCTATATATGCAGACTAGTGCGCCTCCCTTGGTTAGAGAGAACACAAGGTAGGTAAAGTCTGAGGGAGAATTGCAAGAGGTAAACCGCACCCTCCAAAGCATAATCAAATTTCATCTTTGACCTGCCGTAAAAAGGAAGCATTATATTTCTGCCACTCCTAGTTATTAATGAAAATTGAGTTAAAAGTTTTCTACTGAGATTTCATTTCTGTATCATTTGGCAGGGGCAGGAGTTAGAGGCGGGCTTATGGGTGCTGGTAGCTGAGATGGGTGGAGTAAGAGGAAGCGCTTTCCTCTGGATGCCTCTCCCCTGGGAGTGAAGCTGGTTCAGGTATTTGTATTAGGGCCTCTTGCGCACTAGGGTTGCTTGAACTAGGACTCTGTCCCTCTGAGACAAGAGGCCAAACCAATTAACCCAAAGCCTGACAGTCCACATGCATTTTCCACATAGTACGTGCTCTACGGATACAATTATGAGGCGTCTCAAAGTATAGGTGAAAATGCCGCCTGGTCTATCCCTTGGGATCTGAAGAAGCCGAAGGCATTAACTGGTCAATCAATGAGCTGCAGGCAGACAGCGAAGCCGGGCAAAACCAGAACTTAGTGCCTGATGGAAAAGAAAAAATCCTGAGGTAGCAGAAATCAGGGCAAGCCAAGAATTTTTCAATTTGGAAGGAGGGGAATTTGAAGAAAGGGGAAGTTAGCCGGTCATGGTGGCACACACCTTTAATCCCAGCACTGTGGAGACAGAGGCAGACCCTGTCTCAAAAAAAAAGGGGGGAGGGGATTTTGCTTCCTGGAAATAACTGAAAATACCTAAGAATAAATGAAAAGAAAAACAGTGAGTGATCAATTCAAATGACCAAAGTAGGTTTCCAGAAAGTTGGTTTGATTCACACACAGGTCAACCCTCACACCAGTAGTAGTTACTATGGATTTTCTGAGTAGGACCCCAGATGAGTCTCTTTCTCCCAGGGACATTATCAAGCACTGAAAGTCGTATGTTACCATGAAATCTGCTCCTTGTCCTACTCTCTATCAGACAATTCCCTAAGACGAAGTTGCCTCTGCAGATTGAGCTGGGGACAATTCGTCTTCTTCAGGAGAACATAGAAGTACCTGTAAAATCATCCATGAAATAAAATCTGGCAGAGATAAGACTTGAGTTCATGAATTCTAAAAGTAGGAATGGGGCTGGGGATGTAGCTGAGTGGTAGAGCATTTGTCTACCATGTGTGGGGTTCTGGGTTCTATCCTTACATGGAATCGATTTTGCACTGAGGCTCTATCATAACCTGCTGTCTCCTTTAATCATCTGTTTCTTCCAGCATACTCACTAGGCTCTTGCCTTTTTGGTCCCAGATTCTTGTATAGTCACTGGCAACAGTAACTGAAGTCTTACTATGTACACTGTATTTAACACTTCACAAACATGCCTAAATCCTCACAAACTCTCAAGCCAAGAACTGTTATCTTCAGTTTGATGTTTAGGAATCAGAAACTAAGTAATTTGCCCAAACACACATAGTAGTTAGCCAGCAAAGCTAGATTTCAACACAACTCCATTAGATCTAGCAGCCTCCACTCAGTACCACCTCCATCTTGAACACCCTAAACACTATTCTCTTCCATTCAAATCTAGCTCAAAGACTTACATCTTTTTCATAAAATCCTATTACTGAAAATCCACTAAACATTCCATAGGCCAATAGCAACACATTTCTGCACACATGGCAGTAACAATGGATATCACTTATTAATATGAATCTTATCACATGCACCTTTTATTTGATTAACAAGTTCTTTCCATGGTTGGAGAGAAAACTCAGTGGTTAAGAGCACTGGCTACTCTTGCAATGGACCTGGGTTCAGTCCCCAGCACCCACAGGTTGGCTAACAACCATTCATAACTCCAGTTCCAGGGAATCTGACACCATATTCTGACCTCCATGGGCATTGCATGACATGAGTGTACTTACTTACATGCAGGTAATACACTCATATACATAAAATAAAAATAATAAATAAAATATTTCTTAAGTTCTTTCCAAGCTTTCCATCTACCTACTCTTAGGACATTTTTGCATGTTTTTGTTTTCTCTACAAACTGCCTAAAACTAGCTGTTACTGCCAATTCCCATCTTTACCTAAAAATCTCCTGTTTATTCTTCAATGTTCTCTCAAAATACCCATCTCTGAGGCCAGAGTAAAAATGTCCTATGGAAACCTGATGACCTGTTTGATCCCAAGAACCCATATAAAGACAGAAGCAAAGAACTGGGTCCACAGAGCTGTCCTTTGACCTCCACACTTGCACATCAGACACATACATCTAGACAATAATAGATGTTTTTAAAACTCACCCCTGTGGCTGGAGAGATGACTCAGCAGTTAAGAGAGTTAAGAGTTAAGAGCAGTGACTGCTCTTGCAGAGGACCCAGGTTCTATTCCCAGGACTCATATGGCAGCTAATAACCGTCTACAACTCCAGTTCCAGGGGATCCAATGCCTTCTTCTGACCTCCGAGGGCATTGTACAACACAAGTGCACATACATACATGCAGGCAATATACTCATACACATAAAATAAAAATAACAAAATACTTAAAAAAAAAAACACGCCTGTGATTGTCCCCTGAATCCTCCAGGCCATAGTATGATTCCTACATTCTACTTACTATCCAAGTACTTCTTGCTCTCTTCAACAAATGAACTCATTGCACTTGTATTTACTGAGAACCTATTAGCTCAGTAGTTGTTTCTACCTACTGCCTGGGTGCTATACATACAAACAGCAATAAGATAAACACAGGCCAATACACTGATTATTGTTTTTGTGCTTTTTCTCCCAGTAAACTGTGAGCTTTCAGTAGAGTTTATCTTATCTTTGTAAACTTGGTGCTAGCGAAGATCAGGTATACAGGGGGCAGCCTATAAATACTTTTTTTTCTCACTGTGATTGTAGGCAACAAGGAATAATAATTACTATATTCCTATTCATGCCCTTATTTCCAAAGTTAGGTTTTATCTATGTTGCAAATATTTTTCCCCAGACTCTGCTAGTCCTACAAGCTCTTCGTAGGAAAACTGCTAGAATTTAGAGCTCAGACCCCCTTTAAGAATGAAGAACTTTTCAGGGAAGAGTGTTGAAAGAGGACTTCATGTAACCCAGATTTGTCCGGAACTTGCTATGCAATTCAGGCTTGTACTCCTGACCTTCCAGCGTCAGCTTCCTGAGTGCTGGGATCACAGGCATGGGCCACCATACTCTGTTAGGAAGGATTTATTACTCCAGCTGTTGATAGTTGAAATCCAGCTGGCAGATGGCCTTAGAGTGTCCAGTCTTATCTCTACCCAACAGCCCACATCCAGTGACCTGTCTTTCCGAGTGTAACCTCTCGCCCTGGTTGGAGAGATCTCTGGAGTTGGCTGAGCTTCGGTCCTACATCGCAGCTCATCTGTTCCTGCCCAGTCTTCTTTCTCTTCCCTCAGTATTGATCCCAACATTACTTAAAAAAATTTTTTTTTGATTTATTATTTTTATTTTATTATTTTAAAAATACTATTTTATTTATATTCATGTATGAAAATGGCTATACTGTCATGTTTATATACAATATACTGATTTGAAAACAGAATTAAACAACATTTAAATTTTATAAACACAAATATTAAGACAATTTTTATAGAAAGAAAAGTCATAAGCTATAATCCTCCCTTTTATTAAACAGCAGCACCCTCTGTGAAGAACCAAATCAATTAGTAATATTCATCTATGCCAAAAATAATATATACAAGGGAAAGTTAGTGATTGTACTAACTTTATTATTTTTACTAAGTCATTTTATCTTCCTCACAATGCAAAGAAAGCAAATATAATCTGAAGAAAAATATGTCCTCATTATTATTCACAATAAAAAGGATCTGTGGCCTGCAGAAGTGGGCACTTACGGGCTCCAGTGGATCAATACACCATTTTGATTCTGATCCAGTGGACAGACTAGCATTCGTTAGCAGGTGCCCACACTAACTCCATGGGAGCTGCAATAGACTGAACCATTTCTGTGGTGTCCCCAGATCTCCCGAGATAAGAAAAGACCTTCTACACACAAATAACAGCTGCTCTGTCTATACATTACAGCTACAGGCTCCTCTTCTTCAGCATCAGGTGGTAAGGGCCCCTTTCCTGAATACAAAGGTGAAATTATCACTGTGGTCTCAAGATTGCTGGATTGGTGTTAAGCTCCTACAAAGAGAAGGTGCACATCAAAACCACAGAGAGATTAAGACGCTTCCACAACTTTTATCAGTTCTTCAAATAATGGAGCAAGTTCCTTTACTAGGCTGACGATTAGTCCTGTGTTCGCGCTACTGCTGGAGATGAAGCTCAACGACCAGAGGTAAACAATTGAACTGAACTACCTGGTAGGTGTTATAGTAACAGATGATGCTTTTATTTTTTGAAAGTCCAAGCTTGCTCCCCTGGTCTATTGCAAGGGCAAAAGTGGATAAGAATCCAGGCCTCAGTGCGAGCTCCAGGGCGCTGTTATTGGCCACTTTAATAACAGGTACTCCATCGCTATCTGAGACAGCAATAGCATGGAGCCCTTCAACACTTGGTAACTTTTTGTACAGGAATCGCTTTAGATCATCCGCCATGATGAACCCCTTTCTCTCACAGGTTCAGTCTCCACGCCGGTACCTGTGGAGGACGTCCATGCCACAGCACTTCAAAGCCGTGGTCAAGCGGCTGTCCTCTTATTTTTATTTTATGTGTGTGAGCATATTACCTGCATGTAGGTAAGGGCACCCATGTTGTGCAATGCCCTTGGAGGTCAGAAGAGGGTGTCAGAGCCCCTACAGATGGTTGTTAGCTGCCATTGTAGGTGCTGGGAACTGAACCCAGGTCCTCTGCAAGAACAGTCAGTGCTGTTAACTGCTGAGCCATCTCTTCAGCCCCAAGTTTACTTTCCAATAACTTCCTGTCTCTGTAGTCTTTGTATTGGCTTCCTTCCTTACTTCTTCCAGGAACTCAAGGTCAAAGTTAGCTGAAAATGTGGTCTGCTCCCGCTCTACCTCCTCAATCTGTTTCTCTGCCCTTGTGAACCATTCCAAGAATGATTTTCTCATTGGCTAACTTGAGACTATCATTGACCAGCTCCAGTGAGAACCCTCTGTAAGAAACATGTCCTTTCACCATGTCTGCATCTGAGATGGTAAACTGCTCCCCTTTCCCATCTGCCTCTGGCCACCACCATCCTGTGTTCTCTGGGTGCTCACCCAACTTTCTCTGCTTCCGTTGCTGCTTTTCCTCCTCTGCTCCTTACATGGAGGCTGTGATGGTTTGAATGAAAATGTCCCCCATAGGCTCCAAGTAGTTGGACATTTTGTCCCCAGATGGTGGTCCTGTTTTGGGAGGTTTTAGAAGGTGTGGCTACCCTGGAAGAAGCATGTCACTGGATGTGGGCTTAGAGAGTTCTTAAGCCTTGATGGATCTCAAGTTGCTCTCTTGCATCCTGTGCCTGCATGATGATGTGAGAGCTTGGCTTCTGCTGCTCCTGCTCCAGCCACCTCCAGCCACCTCCAGCCACCTCCAGCCACCATGCCTTCCTGCCATGACAGACTATAATTTCCCTGGAACTATAAGCTCAAATAAACTCTTCCTTCTATAAATTGCTTGGGTCAGTGTTTCTATCACAGCAACAGAAAAGTGACTAATACAGTAACTGGTATGGAGACTGGGGTGTTGACTGTGAAGAACCTGACCAGGGTTTTGGAGGAATGTGGAAGACTTTGGAAGTTTGGGCTAGAAAAGGGGTTGACTGCTGTAAGCGGAGCTTAACAGGCCTTTCGAGTAAGTGGAGGGAGACTCAATTGGGAAATTGCCTTCATTGGACTGCCCTGTGGCCATGTCTGTGGGGCATCTTATTGATTGCTGAGTGATGTGGGAGGGCCCAGCCCACTGTGGGTGGTGCCACCCCTGGGCAGGTGGGCCTGTGTTGCATAAGAAAGCAGGCTGAGTAGGGGCCAGGGGAGCAAGCCAGTAAGCAGCGTTCCTCAATGGCCTGTGCTCCAGCTCCTGCCTCCAGGTTCCTTCCCTGAGTTCCTACCTGGGCTCCCTGATGAACGCAGGAGATGTAAGCCGAATAAACACTTTCCTCCCCAAGTTGGTAGCGGTAGAGTGTTTTGTCACAGCAATGGAGAAACAAACTAAGACACAGAAGGAAATAAGGACTTAAGCAGCACTTGGACTATTTTGGCAAAGAGTCTGGCTGGAGTCTGCCCTTGACCTAAAAGCTTGCCTGAGGCTAAGTTGAAAAGCAATGGACTAATTTCTCTGGCAGAAGAAACTTCAAGACAGCCTAATGTAGAAATTGTGGCATGGCGATTAATGGTGACTATTATGCAGATCTACAGTGAAAGAAGAGCAAATGGGCAGAAAAAAAAATGGATTGAAAAAGAGCACTAGGAAGATTAATATTGGAGCCCTGGAGCTGATGGAGAGGATCCCATTGATAAGGAGATTAAAGTGATTAAGGAGGGGCCTAGAGAGTTGAACTTAAACAATGGAGAGACTGCCTCCAGGGCAAGACCACACCAGTTAAGCCTCCAACTTATGAAAGGAAAATGCTGCAGGGGCCACTGAAGAGGAAAACTTCTAAAATGGATAAAGCAGGCAGGAGTCCATCCCAAACATGCAGTGAAATTTTGCAGTGTTGTTCACCTGGTGCTGGCTTTAGAGGCATGAAAGATGCAAGAGTGAAGGGGTCATCAGTTCTTCCTCCATGGTTTCAGAGAGCCTTGCAGGCCAGGCAGCATGAAGCAGGGGTACCCCTGCATAGAGAAGGCCCCAATAGGCCATTGCGTGAAGATATGAAGGTGAAGCCTGGCTGGCTATGGAGACTCCAAGAAGACATTCATGATGCCAGAGCTGTGAGGCAACTGCCAAGAAGACCTGCATACAGGGAGTGGTACCAGCACAAGAGAGAGATGTGTGTTGCACACAGCAAAGCTAGAGAGGCTGAGCCATCGAAGCCCTTTGGAAGTAAAGTCCCAGAAGTTGGACATGGAGCTACTGGATTTGGTGTTTGCCCTGCTGGTTTTTGGTCTTGTTTTGGTCCAGTATTTCCTTACTATGCCTCCATTCCTCCCTTTTGGAATGGTAATGTGTATTCGATTCTACTGTATGTTGGGAGTATGTAATTTGTCTTTTGATTTTATAGGGGCTTAGAGGTATTTACCTGAGTCTCAGAAGAGACTTTACTTTGGACTGTGGACTTTTGAATAGTATTGAGACTGATAATGACTATGGGGACTTTTTAAGTTGGACTAAATGCATTTTGTATTTTATATGGTCATGAGCCTATGGGGGCCAGGGGGTGGAATGTGATGGTTTGAATTAAAATATCCTCCATAGGCTCCAAGTATTTGGACATTCTGTCTCCAGATGGTAGCACTGCTCCTGCTCCAGCCACCATGCCTCCCTGCCATGTTGGGCTGTAATTCCCCTGGAACCGTAGCTCAAATAAACTTCCATTTACAGCATTGCTTGGGTCAGTGTTTCTATCACAGCAACAGAAAGCTGACTAATACAGAAATTGGTACCAGAGAGTGGGGAATTGCTGTGACAGACCTGATCTTCGTGTTTTAAGGAGGATTGTGGAAGTGTTTGGAACTTTGGGCTGGAAAAGCCAGTGAGTGCTTAGAATTTGTTGCTGTGGAGCTTGAACAGTTATGCTGAAAGAGTTGTGAATGACAAAGTCCTGGCTTGTGAAGCTTCAAAGGGAAGCAGTGACTATCAGTGCTATTTACATGATATTTTGAATTGAGAATCTATGGGTTCTGGTCAGCTGGAGCTGAAGAATCAGTTGTGATTAAGAAGAGACAGAACCTTAAGTAAAACCTTTGCTTTACCTGGATAATTGATGCTAGTTAGCTAGGGCTGAAAAATCAGCTGTAAGTAACAGGAGACCAGCATCACTGTGGTGAAATCTTCTGGTAGGCATTTCCTCAGGGTCAGTACACAGAGGGGACCCGAGCCTCCATCTCAAGCTGGAAGCAGGACTTGGTAATGTGTAAGAGTCTCCTGCATGGTTCTGTTGTTGAAAGCATGAAGGGGTCACTGAGAGCAGCTGAGGCTTAGCACCCTGAGAGACCAGGTAAAGCCATTGATGTAAGTGCAGCCTCAGTTGCAGCGAGGGCCCCAAAGTTGAAGGGGTCATGGAGAGAATCTGAGGCATTACATCCCAAGAGGCAAGAAGAGGCCATTGGTGAAGGTGTAGCCTCAGTTGCAGTGGAGACCCGAGCTTTTTGGAGATGCCAGAACTATGGGACGACCACCATGGGCAGCAACAGGTGTGGAATGGAGCCAGCCTGGGTCTGTGAGCTGTGTGTGCTGTGGACTGCAGAGTCAGGGAAGTGGAGCTCCAGAACCCTTTGGAGCCCAGAAGATCGTGAGTGAATCCCAGATGTCTGGCTTTGAGCTACTTTGCTGGACTTCAGTTTTGCTTAGGTGTGTTCTATTCTTTCCTTTGAAATAAGAGAGTACTTGTTTTGGATTTTATAGAAGCCCACCCACAGTTAAGAGACTTTTAAAAGAGACTATGGACTTTTAAGTGTTTGGATTTTTTAAGGACTGTTGGGCTTTTAAGGTTATGCTGTCTTATGTTGTGATATTAATATCGTATCTTGGGGATGAGAATTGGAAAGGTTTGTGGTTTAATTGTGATCTGTTTGTGTGTCAAGTTGACAGGGGTCAATTGTGCTGGATAGCTTTAGTGTCAACTTGACACACCTGGGTTGAGGGAGACTCAATTGGAGAATTGCCTCAATAGGGCTGGCCTGTGGCCATGTCTGTGGGGCACCTTCTTGATTGATGAGTGATGTGGGAGGGCCCAGCCCACTGTGGGTGGTGCCACCCCTGGGCAGGTGGGCCTATGTTGCATAAGAAAGCAGGCTGAGCAGGGCCAGGGGAGCAAGCCAGTAAGCAGTGTTCCTCCATGGCTTGTGCTCCAGCTCCTGCTTCCAGGTTCCTGCCCTGAAGTTCCTACCTTGGGCTCCCTGATGAACTGTGACCCAGGAGATGTAAGCTGAATAAACTCTTTCCTTCCCAAATCAGTAGTGGTCACAGTGTTTTGTCACAGCAGTGAAGAAACAAATTAGGACAGAGGCATTCCTTGGTTCAACCCTCTCTTCTAATTTTCACACTGTCTTGGCAGTTTCAGGGTGTTAGCGAGGGGATCCACTAGAGACATGCAGGCACGAGTTGAAGTAGTGGAAAGAACCTTGTTGAATAAGACTGAGCCGATCCCCAGCCTAGAAACCCTGGGAAAACTAGTGAATTTCTTTTTTTTTCTTATTAGTTTTTTGAACAGGGTCTCCTATAGCCCCAGCTGGCCTAGAACTCACTATGTAGACCATGTTGGCACTGAACTCACCAAGAAGATCTGCCTATCTCTGCCTTCCAAGTGCTGGGATTAGAAGTAAGCATCACCATGCTCAGCCCATAAATCTGTTTCTTTTTTTACTATTATTTTATTATTCTTATTTTGTGTGTATGAGTATATTGCCTGTATGTATGTAAGTGCGCCTGTGCTGTGCAGTGCATAGTACAGAGGTCCCAATAAGGCATCATATCCCCCTGCAACTGGAGTTATAGATGGTTGTTAGCCACCATGTGGGTGCTGGGAATTGAACCCAGGTCCTCTGCAGGAGCAGTCAGTGCTCTTAACCTCTGAGCCATCTCTCCAGCCCATGAATCTGTTTCTTATCCATGTTTCTTTCATTTCTTTAAGACAGGATCCCGTGTAGCTGAGGCTGGCCTTGAACTCCTGATCCTCTAGCCTTCACCTTCCAAGTGCCACCACAGCTCTTCAGTGAATGGGATAGCCCATGAGGATGTATGTAGTTCTCCAGGAGCTGCAGTGTCATTTTTGAAGCTCCTATCACAGAGCCGTCTGAACCCCCAACACCTGGATGAGGCTGTTCTTTCTATAGTCTTAGAACACTGTACTAGGCCCTGCCCTGTCCAACATCACTGGCCAAGCAAAGCTTTTGCAAATATCTGTGTCCCTTCCTCCGACACCAGGCATTTGTCCTGTTCACAGCTGTATCTTCTGGAAAAATGCTAAGCCACCATCCCCAAGAACCACAGCTCTGTTTTACATTCTCAACAACGACCCAAAATATCACTCTTCATAGCCTCTTTCCCTGAGCTGAAATCATCTATCATAATCACTTTCTCCCTGGATGTCTAGCTGGACAGTTGACACTGGTATATCCCCAATTATGTTCCTCTCCATACAACCAGCAGGTTCTTAGCATTTCCCTGGGTCCCCTGTGTCTGGAGCATCAAGCCTATAAGTCCCCATGGGCTTCTCTTCCTCCCCCACAGCACATAATGCCAACACCAGGCCAGTTTCCCTTGTCATTTCTACTGCACTTTCTTGCTTATGCCTCTGCTGCTCTTAAGGACTGCAGTGTCCCTCTGATCAATTTGATTATTTCCCTTCTCCACTTAGAGACATTTTTAATAGTTCCCAATTGCTTACAGACTGAAGGCGAGGGAAGGGGAGTGAGCTCAAGTTGAGTGCTTCCTGTTCAGCCCTCTTTCCCCATGTCTGCCATGCAAATCTTTCACTGAGGTTGAATTTTATGTTTCCTGTTTGTTGAACACATTCTGGCTCTCATGCTGAGCCCCTGCCATTGTCTCTATTTTTTGCCACCATATTATGGCCTTCACGAAGATTATTATTGTACCTTATATATTATTCACTGTACCTCATAATATACTCAGCATATCATTTGTACTCGATAAACATTTATTCTGTTAAACTTTAGCTTGGATTTGACATTGCATATAAGTGAACTATAACAGCTCTTTTCAAACCTACACACATTATTAATTTTTAAAATGTTTATTATTTTTATTTTATGTGTATGAGTGTATTGCCTGCATGTGGGTAAGTGCACCCATGCTGTGCAATACCCATGGAGGTCAGAGAGGATGTTAGATTTCCCTGGAACTGGAGTTACAGATGGTTGTTATACACCATATAGGTGCTGGGAATCCAACCTTGGTCCTCTGCAGCCAGTGCTCTTAACCACTGAGCCATCTCTCCAGGCCCTTATTTTTTAAATCTTTAAAGGAAGAGTGTGTGTGTATGTGTGTGTGTGTGTGTATGTGTGTGTTTTGAGACAGCGTCTCCCTTTAGTCCCAGCTGGCCTGGAACTCACTATGTAAACCAAGCTGGCCTTGAACTCACAGAGATCTGCCTGCCTCTGCCTCCCAAGTGCTGGGATTAAAGGCATGTGCCACCACTAGAAAGATGCACCCAGCTAGAAAGATTTTAATTTATTAAGGTAAAATATATTTCTTATTGTGAGAATCAAAGAGAAAAGTGGGGAAATACCATCATAATACATGTGCGATATTTCAGTCAGCTAATTACAAGCTCTTTGGTGAGCAAAAGCAGCACTGGCACACAGGCTAAACTTACCACCTATTTTCTGGCCTAATCATCCAGGAAGTTGCCCTAAGACCTAAAGTAAATAGCAAGAGACTACCTTAAGTGATTTTCTATTCTTCTAAGAGAGAAAATAAATTCATATGAAGAACTTAAACAAATAGCTAAAAAACCAGCTCTGGAAACCAGAGAGACTCCAGCACAATGGTTAAAAGTGCTTTCTGTTCTTGCAGAGGACCTGAATTTGGTTCACCCATGTTGGGCAGTTCACAGTCACCTGTAAGTAGTTCCAGCGGAATCTGATGCCTCTGTATTTCACACAGAACATTCGGTACTTCATACAGAACATCTTAATCACTTTATACTGCCTTCCCCTTTGGCACCCACCCATAGCCACCGCCACTGGAATTCATACATTTGTCATTTGTGTTAATGCCTATCATGTCAGGTTAGTGTCCCCAGATGTCCTTCAGTGCAAATTCATCCACTGAGGTCTAGTCAGCCTACCTAGAACCCCTCCCTTTAAGAAGTTCTTCCTCACCCAGCAGTAATCAACTGCTAATAATTCTTCCACTAAGATTGGGGCCTGCCACCAATTTCTACAGTTCCGTGCTGGGTTTTTGTCTGCTTAAGTTTGCGTGGGTCTTCTACATGCTGACACCATTGCTTTAGGTTCATATGAGAAGGGTCCCAGGAGCCTGTAGGACTCTATTTGCATATGGTCACGCACCTCCTCCCTGGCTCTTACAGTCTTTCCACTTCCTCTTCTGCAAAGGTCCCTGGGCCCTGAGTTAGTGGAGTTTAATATAAGAAGTCCTGTCCAAGTACTCACACTCTGTGTACTCTTATTCTCTACATTTTGGCCAACATTTAATATTCCTGGCCCTCTATTGCATGAGGGTGTTTCATTGATGAGAACTGAAAGATACATTTGTATTCTCTTTATCCCTTGTTCAATGTTCCATGAGTCTTAGGTATAGAGGTTGCCATCATACATGTGTCACTCAGGCTTGGGCAATTCACAATCTCTGTGTATGACCTGTGGAACTCTGTAATAATCTCTGTTGTAAAAGAAGCTTCTTTGATGGGTGGCAACTGGGATACTTGTCTGTAAATATGAGGATCCATATTTTGCACATGGTAAGAAATTACACTTGTCTAGGATCTAAGATCTGAGGTCTAAGATCTATGACCATTCCAGCTATGTGCATTTGGGTAAATTTACAGTACTGCACATGGTGGCACACACCTTTAGTCCCAGCATTCAAGAGGCAGAGGCAGGCGGATCTCTGTGAGTTCAAGGCCAGCCTGGTCTACATAGTGAGTTCCAGGCTATCTGTGGCTACAGGGAGACCTTGTCTCAAAAAAGACAAAAAACGGTACCACACATGAGTTTCCTCCCATTGAATGGGCTTTAAGTCCAATTAGGTAACTGTTGATTACCCACACAATAAACATGTCCATGTCACTAGTACACCAATGTCATTTGCTATGCTGGTCATTGATGTGGTTATTAGACCTTAAAACTGGGGTTAGAGCATCCACTGATGTTCTTCTCCCTTACCAGTTTGCATAGTGCTCTCCAAAACTATCAGAGCTAGCCTGAAAGTGGCTTCCAGTTCAGCTCCAGCTCCATTGTTTCAAATCCTGTGTCCGAAGTATGTCCTTCTTCAGCAATAGGGTCTTAACGTCAAGTTCTGGGAGGCAATCAAGGGCTGTGGCAATAGACCTGTGAAATTTTGGGAGTCTCTTGGACTACACTGGTCAACAACTCAAAGATCTCTCCTTTGTTTCAGTTTTTTTTAAAGACAGGGTAGATTGTTCCAATTGGTTTGAAACTTGCTATGTAGATCAGGCTGGCCTTGATTTCACAGAGATCCACCTGCCTCTGCCTCCCAAGTGCTGGAATTAAAGATGTATACCACCATGCCAAGCCCATGATTTTTGTTTTGTTTTTTATTTATTATTTTTATGAGTGTCTTGCCTGCATGTATGCAAGTGCACTGTGTCAGGCAATGCCGCAGAGGTCAGAAGAGGGCTTCAGATTCCCCTGGAACTGGAATTAAAGACGGTTCAAAGCTGCCATGTGGGTGCTAGGAATCAAACCCAGGTCCTCTGCAAGAGCAGTCAGTGCTCTTAACCGTGGAGCCATCTCTCCAGCCCCAATTTTTGTTTTTAAAGGTAGATTCTCCCTATATAGCTCAGACTGGTCTGGAACCCAGGATCCTCCATCTCAATCTCCTTCCTAACTGCTTATTTTGGGTTTCACTTGCCAGTGCTAAATACCCAGTTCATTGTCTGGTGTGGTGGCACATGCCTTTAATCCCAGCACTCCGGAGGAAGCAGGTGGATTTCTGTGAGATCAAGGCCAGCCTGGTCGACATAGCAAGTTCCAGGCCAGCTGGGGCTACAGGGAGACCCTGTCTCAGAGACAAAAAACAAACAAATAAACAAAACCCAGTTCATTCTGATTATACTCAAAAGGAATTGAATCACTCATATAATCAAGAAACACAGGGATATGGTGAATTTAGCACTTATTGTCTGGGGTCCAGATAATAATGTCACCAGGCTACTGTCCACTTTTCTGTTATCCTTCATCTCTGCTTTAGAACCAGCATGGTTTTATTCTTCGGCAGGTTTCCCTAAGCAGGTGAAACAAAGACTGCCATCTGCTCTAGGATGGCTCTTTCTCTCCAGATAGCTGATGGAGAGTTTCCTCATTTCCTATAGTTCCAGCCAAAATCCTGATAGTGCAACTTTTGATGCCTCCGCTGGGCCATAAATCAAATTCCAACCAAAAACAATTGCTAGGAGTACTTGGGACACAAGCTGACCTCTGGAGGTAAAGGATGGGTCCTCCATTTCTGAGTCAGCTAGACTAAAACAGAGGTTGATAGAACAGTCATCTCAAGAGTTAGATTCAAAGATGCAGAATGACTAGGTTCCTAATATTAAAAGGGGTTAGTTTAGAAAGACTTCTTGAATCTAGAACTCTAGTCATCTTGCTGTTAGTCTCTGTTTAATTTCACCATTATAGCAAGGATATACAAACGCATATGCTTATTTCTTTTTTTGGTCTTTTTAAGAAGGGTCTCCCTGTAGCCCCAGCTGTCCTGGAACTCACTATATAAACCAGGCTGGCCTTGAACTCCACAGGGATCCACCTGCCTCTGCCTCCCAAGTGCTGAGATGAAAGGTGTACGCCACCACACCCCCTGCATATGCTTGTTTCATTCGTTTTTTGGTTTTTGTTTTTTAACAAATACAATATTAAGCTGAAGCACTTGGTGGGGGCCCACGCCTTTAATCCCAGCACTCGGGAAGCAGAGGCAGGCAGATCTCTGTGAGTTCAAGGTCAGCCTGGTCTACATAGTGAGTTCCAAGCCAGCTAAGACTATACAGTGAGACTTTTTCTCAAAAAAACAACAAAATAGATGATAAATAAATAAAATGATTTGAAAAACAAATACAATGTTTATTAAAGGTTTACTTCATGCTAGGCACTGTACTAAGTGCCTGGGATATAGTACTGATCAAGATATACAAAGTTTGGGGGCTGGAAAGATGGCTCAACGGTTAAGAGCACTGGCTGGTCTTGCAGAGGACCCTGGTTCAGTTCCTGGCACCCACATGGTGGCTAACAACTGCTGTAACCCAGTTCCAGGGGAATCTGATGCCCTCTTCTGACCTCCGCAGGCATTTCAGGACATGAGTGCACTTACATACATGTAGGCGATATACTCATACACATAAAATAAAAATTATAATAAATAAAATATTTTTAAAAGA
>NW_008333903.1:223595-232041 GCF_000622305.1 Nannospalax galili
GGAAATAAAAAAAAACCCCTTTCCCAAAAAAAAAAAAAAAAAAAAAAAAAAAAAAAAGAGAGAAAAAACAACAACAAAAAAGTTTCTACTCTCAGAGGACTTGCACTGTGTATGTGTGAGACAGATAATAAGTAAGTCAGCGTGGGACTAGAGAGATGGCTCAGCAGTTAAGAGCACCGGTTGATCTTGCAGAGGACCCAGGTTTGGTTCCCAGAACCTACACAGTTAACAACCACCTGTAAATCCAGTTTCAGGGATCTAATACCCACTTCTGGCCTCTGAGAGTAGTGTACATATATGGTGTGCTTATATACAATGCAGGCAAAACATTTATAAAATAAATAAATATTTATAAAATAAGTAAACTATAACAAGAAGTATGTAAGTATGTATTGAAGAGTGTTAATTTCTATTTAAAAAACAAGAAAACAGGGCCAGTGACAGGGTTCAGCAGGTAAAGGCATTTATCATCAAGCTGATGACTTGAGTTCAATTCCCAGAACCACATGGTAGAAAGACAGAACTGACACCTGCAAGTTGTCCTCCAGAACACTCTGGCACACATGCACACACACATATATACATGCACATAAAAAAATGTAAAAAAGTGCTTTTTTTAAAAAAAGGAGCAACAGAGAGTTATAGAGACAAGGACTATTTAAGGGCTAGTTAGGGAAGACCTTACTAAGTGTTTTGTGTGTATATATCTGTGTGTATATATGTTCATGTTCGTGTGTGTGTGCATATTGGGTGGTGCAATGCACATGTGTGACTATGGAGGCCATAAGCTAACATCTGGTATCTTCCTCAATCTCTGTCCTCCTTATTTTTGTTTTCTTTTTTGATTGTTTGAGACAGGGTCTTCCTGCAGCAGCAGCTGGCCTGGAACTTGCTGTATAGACCAGGTTGACCTTGATCTCATAGAGATCTGAGTGCTGGGATTAAAGGTGTGCACCACCATGCCTGGCTTTATTTTTAACTATGTGTATGTGTGTGTGTGTGTGTGTGTGTGTGTGTGTGTGTGTGTATGTGGTATGTGCACATGGGTGCAAGTGTTCATGGAAGCCAGAGGTATAAGATTTCCCCAGGAGCTGGAGTTACAGGTGGTTGTGAGTGCCTGCACTGGTCACTGGGAACTGAACTCTAATCATCTGGAAGAGCAGCAGCATGCTTTTAACTGCTGGGCCATCTGTCCAGGCCAATCTGATTATATTTTTGAGACAGGATTTCACTGAACCTGGAGCTCACAGATGCAGCTAAACTGACTGGCCATTGAGCCCCAGGCATCCACCTGTCATTGCCTCCCTAGGAATGGGATTATAGCGTACGCCACCACATCTAGCTTCTACATGGGAAACTAAGGCTCCAACTCTTCATGTTTTTCATTTGTTTGTTTTGTTTTTGATACAGGGTCTCCATGTAGCCACAGCTGACTTTGGAACCCGATCTGCAGAACAGGCTTGCCTTGATCTCATAGAGATCCACCTGCCTCTGCCTGGGATTAAAGGCATGCACCACCATACAGGGTTTGGTCCTCTTGCTTTTGAGGCAAGCATTTTGTCAACTGAGCCATCTCTCCCTTCAGTCAGTGATTTCTGAAGCACAAGGCTGACTGAAGAACAAGAGCAAACTATAGAAATACCCATCGATTACAGAACCTACAGCTTGAGGGAACAGCATGTAAAAAGACTGTAGGACAGGGCCTATAAATTTTTCCTGGAGCAACGTGTGTACATTTGTTAACATACATGTTAGCATTTGATGTAAACATACTAACATTTTATCTTCCTACACTGAAACAACAGGTTGTTTGTTTTGTTTTGTTTTTGAGACAGTCTTACAATGTAGCACAGGATGGCTTTGAGCTATCAATCTTCTGGCCTCTGCCTCCCAAATACTGGATTATAGGCATGACCCACTGCTCCCAGATGAAGCAATACTTTTTCCAACAGTGAGGTCAAACTGTTAATTAAATAATTAAATTAACAGTTAATTGTTAATCAAATAATTAAATCCTGAGATCTTTCTTGGCTGTGGGTATTGTTCAATATGCAAGACCTTGGATTTAATCCTCAGCCCAGAAAAAAAAAAATCCTTGAAGGCTTTCTAACATTGACCCGCCTAGGAAAGGTTGTGAATCTTGCTGAATGTGCAAAGGTGCCTGAATTGAATGCTTCAAGGCAGGGGCTTCCCTTATGCTAAGGAGTGCATTCCAGGGCAGCTCAGGGTAAAGAGCCATGCTCCCCCACAGTGAGTACTGGTAATGGGGCTCCCAGTGACCTTGACAAAGCTGGGTGAGGAAAACTTCCCTCAAAGAGTTTTCTGAACTCTGTCCTTTCACTCTAATTGCTGTGGACGTGCCAGGTAGCACTAAGTGGCTCCCAAGGGTGGTTCCTGCTGATGCTGGGTAAAGGTCCCTGCTTAGAGTCAAGGACTACACAAAGTAAAAATTCTTCTGATCTCAAGACTTAGCAAAGAATATGCTGCCTAGGAGAGGAAAAGCGTGGGGTAGTGCAAGTCTGAACAGAGTAGAAGGAGGTGGGAGAAGTCAGAATGCAAAGGATCTACTCTCTCTGCAGCTGACCTCTTCTGGGTACTGCTTTTCACCCATTGATGCCCTTATTCTTGATATGTGCTGACTTCTGAAGTGTTTGGTTAGTTCTTTTGTTTAAAAAATGTTATTACATTTACTTATTCAAGGCAGGGCATGCACATGCCATGAAACAAGTGTGGAGGTCAGATAACTTGCAGGAGTTGGTTCTTTCCATGTAGGGCCCAGGAATCGAATTCAGGTTATTAGGCTTGGTGGCAGCTGTCTTTACCTGCTGAGCCATCTCACCAACCCTGGTTAGCTATTTACTATCTACAATAGTTTTAGCTTGATCTACCTTTTTACTGTCATAGAATGTTTCCTTGACTTATCAATTTTAGTTTTCAGAGTATGAATACTGACACCATACTGGGACACAAAACAAGCCTCAACAAATACAAAAAAAAAATTGAAATAATTCTATGCATTCTATCAGACCACAATGCAATATACCTTAAAATCAACACGGTTGTAATGAATATTAAACAACACACACTGAATGATGAATGGGTCAAAGGAGAAATTAAGAAAGAAATAGAAGTATTTCTGGAACTAACTTAAAAGGACAATAGAACACAACAAAACCTCTGGGACACATTGAAAGCAGTCCTTAGAGGGAAGTTTAGAGCTCTAAGTGCCTACATTAAAAAAATCTGAAAGATCACAAATAAATGACTCAAGACACTTGAAAAGCAACAATAAATGAAACCCAAACCCATCAGACAGGAAGAAATAACAAAAATCAGGGCAGAAATTAATGAAATTGAAACAAAGAAAACAATGCAAAGAATCAACAAATCCAAGAGCTGGTTCTTTGAAAAGATAAACAAGATAGACAGATTGGTAGCCCAGTTCACAGACCCTTAGCCCAGTTAATCAAAAGAAAGAAAGAGTGCCTCAAAATCAACAAAATCAGAGATGAAAGGGGAGGAAACATTACAACAGACACCGAAAGGATCCAGAACATTATAACAGAATACTTTAAACATTACTAAATTTGAAAACCTAAAGGAAATGGATGGGTATCTAAAATCATGTGAATCACCAAAGCTAAACTAAGAAGAGATCAACAGCTTAAACAGACCCATAACATAAGGAAATTGAAACAGTAATACAAAATCTCCCGATGAAAAAAAGCCCAAGACCAGATGGATATACAGCAGAATTCTACCAGACATTTAAAGAAGATCTATATCCAATACTACTTAATTTATTCAAAAAGATAGAAATGGAGGGAGAACTCCCAAATTCCTTCTATGAATCCACCATCACTCTAATACCAAAACCAGGTAAAGATACAACCAAAAAAGAAAACTATTGACCCATATCCTTAATGAACATAGTTGCAAAATTTCTCAACAAAATGCTTGCAAACCACATACAGACACACACCAGAAAGATCATACACCATGATCAAGTCAGCTTTATCCCAGAGATGCAGGGATGGTTCAATATACATAAATCAATAAACATCATAAATCATATAAATGGACTCAAAGACAAGAACTACATGGTCATCTCAATAGATGCAGAGAAGGCATTTGACAAAATTCAACATGCATTTATGTTCAAAGTCCTAGAGGGAATTGGACAGGAGGGAACGTACCTCAACATAATTAGAGCCATATATAACAAACCCACAGCCAATGTCATTCTAAATGGAGAAAAACTGGAAGCATTCCCATTAAAATCAGGAACCAGACAAGGATGTCCACTATCTCCATTCCTTTTTAATATAGTGCTTGAAAGTCTTGCAAAAGCAATAAGACAAGAGAAGGAAATTAAAGGAGTACAAATTGGAAAAGAAGAGATCAAATTATCCCTTTTTGCCAATGATATGATTCCCATGCTCATGGATTGGAAGAATTAATGTAAAAATGACCATACTACCAAAAACTATACAAAGAACTATGGCAATAAAGATGGGGGGGAGAAAAAATTCTCCAGATTCACAGTAAAAAAAAAAATTCTTAAGCACAGAAGGAACCCTCTGAGGATGGAAGAAAGCCCTTCCAAAAACAATATGGCTGTTTGTTAAATGAAAATCCCAGTGCCAGAGGTGGGTTGCCCCCTATGAGCTGTTTGGCCTGAGGGACACTAGAGGTCCCCAAAACAATAAAGGCCATTGCCAATAATGTTGGTTGTGTAGGACCCCGAGATCCCCCTCATTCAACCCCTCCCGAAACCCCACTGATTGCTCTTTTCAGCTTCTGTGTAATGCTTGAAATGCACACCTGCTGCTACTCCTCCTCTGCTGTTCCCTTTCCAGAAAACTATAGATTAGATAAGCCCGGGTATGAACACTGCTCTATAGAGTAAAAATAAAGACTCCTAACCACACAGACGGCCCACACATCTTCCCCCACCTGGTGCTCTCAGGATGGTTCCATTTTATCGGTGTGGTCTGAGAGCCCGAGCTTAAGCCCAAATAAACTATAAACCTTGCTTTTGCATTTTTGGTGTGTTGGGTCCTCGGTGGTCTTCTTGGGGTCCTGTGATTGAGGTAGAGCAGTTGTACACTGGAAGTAGACAGAAAAATCCTATTGCTGAAGACACTGCATGATGTGAGCATGGGGGAGGGATGAAGCTGGAAACTCCCTGCCACTGGATGGGTGGGTTTCATGGTCCCAACAGGCAACATGCAGATGACTGGGGGAGAATAGTCCCCTATAATTCTTCTCAACAACAGGCCCCACATGTTGCACTGTCAAGATACAAAACAAGATGTTCCTGCTGGTGCAATAGTGGAGTGTCTAGTGTATGTATAACCAGCAAATTTTCTACTGGATACAATGCCTGCTCCTGGGGTGGAACAAACATCTGGTACTGTAGACCTGGCCGACCCCCTGTGGCAGGGGAGAATATAGGCCCAGTGGGAAGTCACTGCAATTGTCTTGTTAGATGGAAATGATGCACTAGCTTAAGTACTGACCAAACATTTGTGTTTACAGCCATAAGTTAAGTTATTATAGCAGTCACTACTCAGGTGTTCTTGCTTCTTGCTTTGTGTTTTTATAATACATGAATCCCACTCAAATTGCCCAACAGCCCATGGAAAACAGACGATGCAGAGAACCAAAAGTTCAGTGGCTTGCCACAATGGGAGGAAGATCATCCCACACCTACCACCCCCTTCAGGGCTGAAGGCTTTTTTGGAAGAGCTTGGCAGGAAGAATGTAAGAGCCGGAGGAAGGGGTGGAGTGTTAACCAGAAATGTCCTCCAACCACTATGACAGCAAGCTATAGTCACACCTCCTTCCCACTCTCATCAAGGAGTTGAGGGGGGAGTCAGTTACCCCTCCCACTCAGTTGACCTTAGCTGCATGTAGGGGGAGGGGCAAACAATATATAAGCCAAGAACACCAAGAAGCACCTCTCTTACAATTTTTTGTGGCTGTCAGGAGGTCACAGGATCTGTATTTGAGTGTGCACTGGGGAGCCCACTCTTCTGTAAATAAACCACTGCCCTATGCTCTGTTGAAAAAAAAAGAAGTGTGGAGACCCCTTAACAAAACTAAAAATGAAGTTGGGCATGGTGGTGCACACCTGTAATCCCAGCACTCAAGAGGCAGAGGCAGGCAGATCTCTATGAGTTCAAGGCCATCCTGGTCTACAAAGTGAGTTCCAGGCCAGCTGGGGTTACAGGGAGACCCTGTCTCAAAAAAAAAAAAAAAAAAAAAAAAACTAAAAATGAACCTACCATTTGACCCAGTTATACAATGTAAGGAGCCGCCGGGCTCCCTACCCAGAATTAGTAACTATTGTCTGTGAAGCAAGCTGTTTACAGCTTCAGCCTTTGACTTCCTTTTAAGAGTAGCGGGATGACTTTGTGAAAAACATGTTTTTCTGCCTCAACCTTGTAAATTTCCTCATCCTGTAAAAACATCCTGCCTCCTGGTCTGGCTTGTGGAATGTGCGGT
Organism: Nannospalax galili; assembly: GCF_000622305.1. Lineage (NCBI taxonomy): Eukaryota > Metazoa > Chordata > Mammalia > Rodentia > Spalacidae > Nannospalax > Nannospalax galili. Next base: position 230,106 of record NW_008333903.1, read on the forward strand.
AAACAGTGGAACTTACCCACCCAGCTTCTTCCCCCCTCTGCTTCCCTATAAAAGCTTTGTGCAGAAGTTTAAATAAACGAGACTTGATCAGAGCACTGTCTTATCTCCATTCTCTGTGTCTCTAGCCCCATTCAATCCCCACTCCTCACTCCAGGTACCCGGTTGAAAGTCCCACGGGCCAGGACATCTGGCGCCCAACGTGGGGCTTGGATACTGAGGCAGCAGTGAGGGAGACGACGTGAAAAGGAACGCTTTCAACAAATTTTGAGACACATCGGAGCTGCCGTGGGAACCTGCCTTGGCTGAAACCGAAAGTAAATGGAAACTTCCGATCATGGGGCAAGAATTGAGTCAGCATGAGCTTTATGTTAAGCAGTTAAAAGAGGCTTTAAAGACACGGGGAGTAAAGATTAAAACTACAGATTTATTGCATTTCTTTGATTTTGTAAATGACACTTGTCCCTGGTTTCCCCAAGAGGGAGCCATAGATATAAAAAGATAAGAGTGGGAGATGCATTATGATTGGAATTTTTGATAAGAGAGTTAATAGATAAGAGAGATGAACATGAGCCAGTAGTGGCAGTTGCCCAAGCTAAAGAGATTTTTAGAAGTAGTTCTCAGTCAGAGTTGAGGGAAATTCCAGATACTCCCAAAGACATGCCTTACTTGATTTCTCTTGATAGTGAAGATGAGGATTCTTCTCAAAATATAAAAAGGGAGTCCTCCGGGTCAGTTAAAAGGAAGGGGACTCAAGAGGATGACAAAAACTTAAAATAGGTAAAAAAAATGTTGTGGATAGGAAAAAAGTTTGCCACAATCCTCGAAGGCCCAGCCTCCATTTATACAAAGGAGACTTTAATGACCCTGATAGATTTTCTTCCCATATGGAGGCTTTTCCCATAACAGAAACAGTTGATGACCGGGGGCAGACATGGAGACATCATAGAGGACATGAATTCCAAGTAATCAGAGAATTAAAGGCTGCTGTGTCACAGTATGGGGCTACAGCTACATATACCTTGGCTCTTGTGGAAGGGGAGGCTGAAAAATTTCTAACTCCTATTGATTGGAATACTCTGGTAAAGGCAGTCCTTAGTGGGGGTGATTATTTGCTATGGAAATCAGAATATTATGACAATTATAAGGAAACAGCTAGAAGGAATCAACACACTGGAAATGGATGGGATTTTGATATGTTGATAGGTGGAGGCCGGTATGAGTCCAGTGAACAACAGATGCATTATGATGCAGGACTTTTTGCGCAAATTTGAGCTGCTGCTATGAAGGCATGGAGAAAGCTTCCAGTTAAGGGGGACCTGGGAACTTCTCTCACTTCTGTCAAGCAGGGGTCCGATGAGCCCTTTGCAGATTTTGTTCATCGGTTGATGACCACAACAGGAAAGATATTTGGAAGTGTTGATGCAGGGCTAGAGTATGTGAAACAGTTGGCATATGAAAATGCTAATCCTGCCTGCCGGGCAGCCATTAGACCTTACAGGAAAAAGACGGCAAAGGCAAGGGGTGTTCTAAATGTGGTAAGAGTGGGCATTTCACCAGGGAGTGCAAAACAAGGAATGACCAGCAAAATACTGACAGCAAAAGAGTTCCAAAGATCTGCCCTAGATGTAAAAAAGGCAGACACTGGAAAAAGGAGTGTAGATCAAAAGAGATCTCCATGGAAATCTTCTGTTAAAAAGTGAGAGGAGAAGCCAGTTTCAGGCTGTGCCTGAGAGGCTCAATAACACTGCCTTTCAACATGATTCTCAGGCCCCGGTCCAGTGTGCATCATCAATGGTTACCATTCCTAACTGTAATAATGCACATCGAAGTTTTGGCAGCAAGGTTTCTTGGTCCTCTGCCTCCTGAAGGAAAGAGTGTGGCAGATGTTTAAATACTGTAAGTGTTTGTATGATGTATACTATGATTTTTATAAACC
>NW_008333903.1:232423-255647 GCF_000622305.1 Nannospalax galili
ACCTAATCTAAATTGATCATATGATAAACCTGTAAAAACAGGCGTACTGTAATTAATCAGAAAAACAGTTGGAGAGCTGCTCAGGATGCTGACCAGGGCTGTCCACAGTGATGCTTTGGACGTAAATCAGGCGTGCCCACGCAATGTCGACACTGTGCCTTTTACAGATCTGCGTTGGGTCTCATTCCCAACATGTTTTGTTTGAATTCGGTTTGATCGTACCATTTAACAAATTTCTCTCAGTCTGAGCCTGGCACGACTCTGTGTGGATAATGTGTAAAAAATGGCAGTTTTAAAACTTGTCTTTCTCGACAACACAGTGCTTTGTGGCAGAAATAGCTTGTGAGGGGTACTCTAAACTGGTGGCTTGTGGCAGGAGCTGCTTGTGATGAGTCTTAGAGCAGCAGGTAGTTCGTGACAGAAGCTACAACTCTATTTTGCTCTTTTCCAGGTTCCATGAGTTTACAATAAATGTCAAAAATAAAACATTAACACACTACAAAACTTACAAAATTAGGTTACTGATATCAGTTATAAATTATTTTTGCCTTGTTTGTCTCACTTTAAATGGTATGTTTGTGTCTCCATGGTTAAAACTTAGGTGTATGTCCTCCCTCTCTTGTCGTTTTGTTTCTTGTATGTTACCTTGGACACCTGCTTGGTACATACGTATTTTTTTTTTTACCATGTGTTCCCTCTTGCCCTCTTTGTTTTTGTTTTTACCTTTAGGTACGTCCTCCCTGATCCTCATTTGGGGGAGAGGGCATGTTTGTTTTTTCCGCAGAATGCTGACAATGCATGCTGGGTACCTAAATGCCTCGTCCACTTTGCAACATCTCCAGACTCTATGCCACCTGTGTTATCACTGCACCATCCATCATTCGTATCCTGTGTTCCCAGTTTTTTTGGAATGGGTTTTTGGACTCTGTTCGTGTTTCGTATGGACTGTTTCCACCGCCTGGCACCCACCGTTCTCCTCTCTTGACTTTGCCTGTGATGCTGTGCCCTTCTGTGCTGTACACTGTTTGTCCCCTTACTTGCAGGGGGGTACTTTGTACGGCTCTTAAAGAGGAATGCTGTTTTTACCTAGATAAGACTGGTACTGTAAAAGATAACATAAAGATCTTGAGGGAGGGGCTGGAGTGGCGCAAAAGGGAAAGGGATCAACAGGATAGTTGATATAAAAATTGGTTTTCCACATCACCTTGGGTTTCAACCCTCTTGCCCACCATATTGGGGCCCCTCCTAGCCATCCTGGCTGTAATATCCTTCGGCCCCTGGGCCTTCAAAAGGATCACAACCTTCATTAAGAGTCAGATTAATGATCTGGCAGCTAAACCTATTCAAGTACATTATCACAGGCTGGAGCTCGAGGATTGAGACGACCCCTTTGAGCCTGCCAGGCCTTATGATGACGTGACCAGTCGTACCCTTGAGAGCTGAACCGGTCAGCCAAAGATGGGTAAGAGAGACTTTTACTGATAAGCAACCTAAGACAGGCAGGCAGCCGACGCAGCTGCCCTAGCCCATGACGGGTGAGCATCAGATAAAAGTTCTCCAACCTAAGACAGGTGCAGTTCCCTAAGGGATCATTCAGCCTTGGCCCCATGCTCTTGTTTATAACAAAAAAGGGGGACCTGTAAGGAACCGTGGGCCCTCTACCCAGAAATAGTAACTATTGTCTGTGAAGCAGGCTGTTTACAGCTTCAGCCTTTGACTTCCTTTTAAGAATAGCCAGATGACTTTGTGAAAAACATGTTTTTCTGCCTCAACCTTGTAAATTTCCTCATCCTGTAAAAACATCCTGCCTCGTGGTCTGGCTGTGGAATGTGCAGTAAACAGTGGAACTTACCCGCCCAGCTTCTTCCGCCCTCTGCTTCCCTATAAAAGCTTTGTGCAGATCAATAAATGAGACTTGATCAGAGCACTGTCTTGTCTCCATTCTCTGTGTCTCTTGACCCATTCAATCCCCACTCCTCACTCCAGGTACCCCATTGAAAGTCCCGTGGGCTGGGACAATACAACTCCTAGGCATATACCCAAAGGACTCATCCTATTGCAGAGACACTTGTACATCCATGTTTGTTGCTGTTCTTTTAACAATAGCTAAGAGATAAGAGAAGGCAGCAACCTAAGTGTCCCTCAACTGATGAATATCTACTTTCTCACCCACTCAAAGCAGGCACTGTTAATAGAAAGCCTTGGTGATGAAGATTGTGACCATAACGGGACTAGAGAAATGGCTCAGTAGTTAAAAATGCTTGATTGCTCTTCCAGAGGACCTGAGTTAGTTCCCAGCACCCACATCAGGCAGCTAGCAGCTGTCTATAACTCCTGAGCACACACAGCATTCAAACACATTCATAAATAAAATTTTAAAAAGATTATGACTATAATGACTGAAATCAAAGGAACATCTTGTAACTTTTAGAACAAAACCTGCTTCTTTCTGTTACCAGGTTTTCCTCCCAAACTCTGTACTTCTTCTTTTTTTGTAATTGTGGAACCATGTGTGGTGGCACATATATGTAATCTCAGCATGTGCTTTACCTTTTTACTGTCACAAAATAGCAGGAGGATCAGAGGTTCAAGGCCAGTCTCAGCTGCATAGGTCTACATGAGACCCTAGCTCAACAAAACAAAAATTTTCTAAAAGAAAGAAAATGGAAATAAGTTTAAGTCTTTCCCAGGGGTCTGAGAGATTATCACAAAATTGTATTAAGCATTGATTCAACTTTTATCCTGGGGATTTTCTCCCAGTTCCTTAAGGAGAATAGCTTGGGGGCTAGGTCAATGGTTCAGTCAGTAAAGTGCTTGTGCTGGCCAAGGAGAGCATAAGGACCTAAGTTTGGGTCACAAGTTCCCAGAAGGAGACCCACTGTCTGTCCTGGGACAGGCAGATCCCCAGAGCTTGCTGGCGAGCCAGTCTAGCTGAATCAGTGAACTGAAAGTTCAGTAAGAGACCCTGTCTGGAAAGTTAAAGTGGAGAACAACTGAGAAAAACACCTGACATTGACTTCCTCATGCATGAGCACACATGCAGAAGAACACATACAACTACCACACACACACATGCAAACACACATATACATTTATGTACCCCCAAAACCCAGCCTGTCTCATATCGCCCTGTCAAATTCAAGGAACTATTATCAAAAAGATGCTCACCGGTCCCCAAGGGTCCACCCTTCCCTGTTGTTTCCCATGTGCCTCCCAGGACTTGTCTGCCAGGTCATTTCCAATTTATCTTCCACAACTAGATACAACCTGACTTCTTCATCTGGAAACTCCCACCCAACACACACTAGAACTGCTGGATCTGCTACTTTCCAACTCCCACACTTTTTCAGTTCTCTGTTCTAGTGCTCATCACATTGAAACACAACATTCTTGACTACCAGTCTTCTTTTCTAATATACTGACCAAACTGACCCCACTTTGGATAAAGCAGCCATCTTAGAAGCTTGGCCATGGTGTATTTCTAGCTCGAGGATTGTTTTCAGAAGCCCTGACCTCTGTCTCCCTTTTCCTCCCAGGAGAATGCTGCCGTGGCCACTTGCTCTCTAGACATATAGAAAACCAAATTATTATGATATGACTAACTGCTGATTCAGCTTCTGTAACTTGCTTGTTTTGCTATTTTTCGGGCACCTTGACATGTAGACTGAGATCACCCTCCACCCTGTTATTCGGGGACCACCTTGTCAACATTCTTTTTTGCTTTAAAAGGTCCCTTTCCCTCTCCCTCCCCACTGCAGCACTATAATCCTATGTGGTGGCTGCATTCCAAGCTAGCTTGAAGAAAATCTTTTATCTCCATCTGAATTGAGTCTGGTGGTCTTTCCTCAGTAGTCCTGGGGTCCATAACACTAAGGATCTGAGATTTTTTAGGGAAAAGCTTGACTCTTATTCATCTTTATTTTCCTGAAACCTAGCAGAGTGGCAACAGAGCAGGCCCTAGATGCAGAATGAGCAGCAAATGCTCATGATGAGCCAGAGATAACTAGTTAATGACATGCAAACTTGGTGGCACCAGGGTAGACACCCCCCCTCCAACAAATATGGGACTACTTAAAGATGCTTACCACCATTTGGGAGCAATCTGTTGGATCCTTATTTCTTTTGGGAGGTGCAGTCTAGATATTTATAACCTTATTTGTCTTTAATCTCCAATTTCTTCCTACTCTAATCCATTTTGGACATCACTCCAGGCTAATTTTAAGTGAGTTTTGATTTAAAAGAAAAAAATGTTTTCCCTTTTTGCCTTCTAGCCTGGACACTGGTTCACTTCTCTTGGCACCCCAGACCTCTGGACTACCCTCTCAGCACAGACTCTAGGTAACTGCCTATTTGTGTCTATGTGTAGCTGTCCTTCAAATTATTTTCATTTACTCTGTTCATTATCAGAAGACGAATATTAGGTTAAAATGATATAATAAGGAAGAAGTTAAGAAAACCTAATCATCTAGTTGAAGTGGTTGCCTAGTTATGGACTTAATTTTGGCACTTTTAGCTAAGAACTTAATTTCTTCACACTTTCAGCACTTCAGTTTTGCTGAACCTTATAAATTTTGTTAAATCAAGTAAGAACAAACAAAACCTTCAGGCAAGAACTAGGCAATGCACTTTTATCCTCTATGATGAAAGAAAGAAGTAAATAGTTCCTTCTTACTTCATGGGACTCAGCTAAGAGCACTGATTATATTTCCCAACCTATTTGAATAGCAGATGTAGCTATTATAATACTTTAAAGAGAAAAAAAGATTTTTGATAGGGTCTCATAGTATCCCAGGCTGGCTTCAAACTCACTATGTAGCCCAGGATGACCTTCAACTTCTGATCCTTTTGCCCCTACCTTGAAGTGCTTGGATTATGGGGTGTTGAGGATGAACCCAGTGTTTCATGAATGCTACATCTCCAACCCTGGAAGAAGATATTTTTAGCAGACACAAATCTCACATGTTATCCTTTTATTCCAAGTGTGAGCAATAGGCAAATCTTTTTTGAAATTTAATTAATTTATTTTTATTTTTATGTATGTTTTGCCTGCATACATGTAAATGCACAATGTGCATGTGAAGCCTGCAGAGGTCAGAAGAGGGAATCAGATTCCCCTGGAACTGGAATTACAAACGGTTGTTAGCTGCCGTGTGGGTGCTAGGAACCAAACCCAGGTTCTCTGTAAGAGCAGCCAGTGCTCTTAACTGCTGAGCCATTGCTCCAGTCCCAAAAGTAAGCAAATGTTCTTTAAAAAATTAATTACACAGTCAAATCTAAGGAGGAAGCATAAAATTATCATAGCTAACTAATTCAGGTTATACCAAAGCTAAATCTCTTAGCTATCCAATTAGACAAACTTAAAAGAAAGTCAATTTTAAGGCTGGGTGCAGTAGTGCACACCTTTAATCTCAGCACTCAAGAGTCAGAGGCAGGTGGATCTCTGTGAGACTGAGGCCTGCCTGGTCTACATAGTGAGTTCCAGGCCACCTGGGGCTACAAGGAGACCCTGTCTCAACAAAACAAAACTAAACTAAACAAACAAGTCAATGTTGAGAACTTAAATTATTAAAACTTTTAAGTCTGTGTCAAGACAACAGGTCACAATGTTCTTAGCCTCCCTTCACGTGTATGCAGAGTAGAGCCAGCTGAGGAACAGGTCAGAGTTCATGAGTGATGGGCACTGGGCTTGAGATAGGAAGATATGTGGTGATTATTACCATGAGTTGTACATTGAAAATCTGGAACCAAATACAAGGAGCCTTCTCCAAAATGACAGTCTTCACATTCATCACCCAGCAAGTGTTTATGAAGCATATCCTAGGTGCCAGACACGCTGGTGCACAGAGAGAGGGGAAAGACTCACTCCCCATGTGCTGGAGTGTTGGGGACCTCTGTTGTGTAAAGTAGAAGTTTCTTCATGTCCAGATAGCTCACGAGCTCGGAGCCATATGCAGAGACTCCTTTCACAGCAGGGTGTCTTCCCGGCATTTTTCCTGACTCCTTTGTGAAGTAGCAGCCACAGGAATGTAGCCTCCGGCTCTGTAACTATTAGGCTTTCCTGTGTGATTTTCAAGCAGTTTGGCAGCCTGGCAGGAGCCCATTTCCACACGCAAATGAGGCATCCCCAAAGTACCTATCAGCTGAAGCTTTTACCACTACCCCCACGGTATAAAGTTCCCTGATTCCCCTCAGTAATTGAAGGAGCTGGATCACTCTGGGACACTGAGGCTTGGAGCCACGCAGAGCCATTGAATAAAGAGCTGTAACACTGAGTCTGACTGAGCTGAGTCTTGTCTCACTGCCTACGATCCAGCCTTCCGGGGAAGAGCTGTCTTTCCGTCACTGACTCACGGATCCCAGCTTTAGCCGCCCTCACACTCTCCCGCGTGATCCAGCGACCGGTGGATTTCGCATCTTGAGGAAAGTGCATGGGTGAAATTAGGGCGGGACTCGGCTGGGCAAAGCCCCAGCAGCAGAGAGCCACAGAAGATGCAGGGAAGCAGCGCAGGAGCAGATACCCACACCCACACCTGGCGCCCAGCGCGCCCCATACTGGAGAGCTTTAGTTGTCAACTTGAGGTTGAGGGAGCCTCAATTGGGGAATTGTCTCCATTGGACTGGCCTGTGGCCGTGTAGGTGGGGTATTTTCTTGATTGTTGGGTGATGTGGGAGGGCCCAGTCCACTGTGAATGTTGCTACCCCAGGTAGGTTTCCTGAGTTGTATAAGAAAGTAAGTTGAGCACAGGCAACAGGAGCAAGCCAGTAAGCAGTCTTCCTCCATGGTCTGTGCCTCAGTTCCTGCCTCCAGGTTCCTGCTCTGGCTTCCCTCGAAGATGGGCTGTGCCTTAGAAGTGGAAGATGAAATCAACCTTTTCCTTCCAATGCTGGTATTAGTCAATGTTTTATCACAGCAACAGAAAACAAAGCAGGTCAAGGTTCTTGCTGAAGAGCTGGGGCCTGAAGTTGTCAGGACAAATAGAAAGGATAGGTGGATGTAAAGTGGGAGAAACAGGGGCAAGCCAACGATGACCTAGAATGCACAGGACTGGAACTCGGGGTTTTTCTCTAGGAGAACTAAGTTATGTATTGATTACATGTGGTAATGAATGATTCACAAACTTCATTCCCATCTATCTTCTTATCTGGTCAAGTCATGTTAGATATCTCTTTTTCTTACCACATTGGGGATTGAACCCAGGGCTTCATGTAGGCTAGACAAGTACTCTACCACTGAGTTACATAACTGCCCCTTTTTATTTCTTTGAAACAAGATTTCGTTAAATTGCCCAGGCTGGCCTCAAACTCCTGATGCTAATTAACCCTTATCCCAATTATTGGTGGCACCACCATCCGCAGCACAGCAGCCACTTTTATTTTTTTAGGTTTTGTTGTTGTTGTTCTTTATTTTTAAGATTTATTTTTATTTATGTTTATGTGTTTCTCTGTGTGTGTACCCATGGAGTCCAGAAGAGGGCACTGGATCATCTGAAGCTGGAGTTAACAGGCAGTTGTGAGTTGCCTGATGTGGGTACTGGGAACTGACCTAGGGTCGACCCCCTGGAAAAGCATCAATCACTCTTAACCGCTGAGCCATCTCTACAGCCTCAACAATCACTCTTGTTTTTATACAAGAGTTCATGTAGCTCATTCTGACCTTGAATTCACTTTGTAGCCAAGAATAACCTTAAACTCCCAATCCTCCTATCTCAGTCTTCCAAGTGTTGGGATTACAAGTGTGCACTACTATGCTTGACTAATAATCACTTTGTGTGTGGGTGTGGGTGTGTACAATATGATTGTATGTCATGTGCACACACATTTGTGTGTTAGAATGTGGGCATGTGCATGTCACAGTGTATGTGGAGGTCAGAAGATAACCTCGGGTATCAGTCCTCACCCCCACCTTGTTTTGAGTCAGAGTCTCTTTGTTGTTTGCTGCTGAGTAGGCCAGGCTAGCTGGCCCACAAGTTTCCAAGGACTCTCCTGTCTCTGCCTCCCATCTCTCAGTAGGAACACTGGACTTACAGACATGAGCTAGCACACTTGGCTTTGCATGGGTTCCGGGAGTTCAAATTCAGATTCTCACACTTGGCAGGGCTAACGCTTTATCTGCTGAGCCATCTCCCCAGCTCACAAAAAAAAATTAATATTAAAAACAGTTTTGAGAGTCTGAGAAGATGGTTCAATCAGTAAAGGGCCCAACCCACAAGCATGGGGACCCGAGTTCAGATCCCCAGAACCCACAAAACATGTCTGGTATTGTAGGAAACCAAGATGCCAGGCCCTAGGTTAAGGTGAGCCTAAAACTTATAGGCCCAGGCTTCATTCTCTGCTAAAGGAGGGGCACTGAAAACAGTGGCTCTGATAATCCCTGTCTTGCAGAACACTGCTAGACTGGCAGGAGAAAGAGGCCTGGTCATAAAAGTGCAGGCTCCCTGCTCTGTGGGAAAGCATCTTGGTCAACAACCCTTAGCTCATCTCCTTGTCCTGAACAAATAACTCAGCTATCCCTGGCTAAGAGATTAGGCCAGGTTAAAGGTTTACTCCTGAGCTAAAAGCTAAAAGTTCACTACACTTTTAGCTCTAAGAAAGAAAACACTGTGGCCAATAAATTACCGGATGTGCATTGATAACCTTGAGTAAAAGCTTATTCCTTCTGGTGCCAACTAACAGACTAAATTGTTATAGAACAGAGTTTGTAAAAAAAAAAAAAAGTCAACACCACTTTAAGAAAAGTAGCAAGGTAAATTTTATTTTTCAACCAGCTGGGCTGTCTGTCTCAGGAGTAGAAGCAGCCCTGATGATTGTCGGGTCAGAGTTTTTATAGGATTACAGAAATATTATTCAAACAGGACACTTGTGAACCAATCAGGTTCATACAACATAGCAGAATTTTGACTCTATTAATCAACAACCAATCATTATACAGACAAGTGATACAGTCATATAACTTGGCAACAAACTTTGTAATTTTAAAATTAGTCAACTCCCTAGCCGTAACAAGTATAGTAAGAAATCTGAAATCAGCAGTTACCAGGTGGTCATACAATAACAGGATAACAAGGGTGGTCTTATGCCCTGTGTCAAGGTGACCCAAGACACCAAGCGGGTTACAGAAGTGAAAACAAGCTGGTTAGCCAGATGTATAATGTCTGGAATTAGCACATTCCATGGTTCATGGTGAGGACAATTTCCCAAGACCCAAGTTTGCCCCCCTTTTCCTTTTGGTGTGGAGCAAAGTTGCTGCTGAACAAAATGGAGTAACTTAGGTAGGTTTGCTGAGCCAGTTCATAAATGTCCTGTTTCTTTGTACCCTGAATCTTTGTATGTGACTGCCATATCCCACGTGACTGCAAGTTTCTTGGGATATACAAAAAACATCTGAATTTTAAAATAAATTGGCCTGTTGGGAAGACACAGGTCCCAGAGTTTATGACTCTGTCACCGATCAGACCCTCTGCCCCGAAGCCAGTAAGTTCCCCGCTAAGCAAAGCAAACCTGAGTCCCAGCATAGTATGGTGGCACATGCCTATAACCCAGGGGGGTTATAGGCAGATGGGTGCAGGTAGAGGCCAGCAGATCCCCAAAGTTCACTGGCCAACCAGCGTATCTGAATCCGTGTGTTTCAGGTTCAGTGAGAGACCCTATCTCAAAAAATAAGGTAGAAAGCAATTGAGGGACACACGCAGTATCTACCTCTGTCTTTCACACACACAGATGCATGTGCACTTGCATGCACATGTACACACACCTACACACTAACAAGTACATATACCACATGCATAGAACACACACACTAAAAAAACCAAAACCAAACCAAAACAAAAACTCTTCAAACCTCTGCTGTTGAGATGGGGAGATAGCTCAGTCAGTAAATGACTGCCTTGTAAGTACAAGAACTTGAGTCCAATGCCCAGAACCCAAGTTAAGCTGGGTGTGGTAGAACATGCCTGAAATCCCAGCACTGGGGGAGAACAGACAGGTGGATCCCCGGGGCTTACTGGTTGGCCAGCCTATTGTACTTGTGAACTCCAGGCCAGTGAGAGACTCCATCTCACACATTAAGGTGGATGGCCCTGAGTTGTCCTCTGGTTTGCACATACACAGACACCCTCATACACATGAACATATGAATATGCACATCTTTTGTTGGTGTGGTGTTTAATTTTGTCAACTTGATACAATCTAGAATCACCTAGGAAGAATCTCAGCGAGGGACCGTATAGATCATGCCTGTGGCCATGTCTATTGACAATCATCTTGATATGTTAATTGGGAAGACTTGCCCACTATGGATGGCACCATTCCCTAAGCAAGAGGTCCTGCGAACTATATGGGTGGAGAAAGCAAGCTGGCATAAGCAGCATGAACTCATTGTTTCTGCTCTCAGGGATGTGAGCAGCTGCTTCAAGCCCTTGCCACCTTGACTTCCCCACAATGACAATCTGGAATCTGGAACTGTGAGCTAAAATATACCCTTTCCCCCTAAGTTTTTTTCGGGGTATCTAATCACAGCAACAAAAATGAAACTAAATAGTTGGGATTCTTCATGCTTTCTGAAGATTGTAAACTAAAAAACTTGCTATACAAATCAGTAAAAATACAATCCATGAGGGATTTTTTGTCCATAAATGAATATTGTCTAATAAAACATATCTTCTGGGTACCATCTATTCCCTGCTAAACACTGCATTTGGCTGAGTTTATGAGTTTATGGTTCCCTGTCTTTCTCTAACTCTTCTGTTCTGCTTTGTTTCTGGTAGCCGTTAAAACCTGTCACTGCCATAAGTGCTGCTGCTGGAAGAGCCATGGCCACCCTGGTTTCATGGTTCGACAAAGTGCTAGCCTCCATTCACCACCACAGGGGCCAGAGCATCTGCCTCCAAATATTCCTCCTTCCATTGGTCCAAGATTTGAAGGCTGATTGTTGTGATTGCCAAAACCATTGTGGCTTCTATTTCCAAAATTGCTTCCAAACCCATTGTACCCACCACTATGGCTGCCACTGGCCACCACTGGTTTCCCCCAATGCCACCAAAAACACCTCTACGGCCACCACCAAGGCTTCTAAAGCCACTCTGACCTCTTTGTCTAGAAGAAGCACCAGCTGTCTCTTGCTTCCTTCACTTCAGCTATGGCCACTCACAGTATTGCATTTCTGAATTCGTCTTACACATTGTTGGAATTGTCAAAGGGCACAAAAAAAAAAAACCACTCTTCTTCCACTGCCTGGGATGCCCATGATTTCAGTTATTTCAAGTTTCCTACAGCATTCCAAATGACCTCTCAGGTGTCTGTCTTAAATGTCTTTACTGCCACCAACAAAGTTCTTTTTCAGGGGGCTGTCCAAATGGCCTGGTTCCTCTGAGGGGTGGGGCCTGCTGCAGAGAATTGACTGCGGAGAGTTAGCAATGGTGGAGGGGCTTTTGGGTGCCATCTTGGGACAGAAGCAGTGCAGCTTGAGGAAAGGAATGGCCCCATGTCTCACTCACGTGGACATGAGAGGGGGCATTTACCAACCTGGGGAGAGACAGCAGGCCCAGAAGGCATGAGTCAAACAGTGACTGTGGGTGGGGTGCAGAAGCGATCTGGAATAGTAGGCCGCTGAGCCACAAAGCAGAAAGGGGGATGGGGTGTTTACTTTTGTAAATTACTCTGTTTCCCCTACCCAGGATATAAACTATGAAAAATTCAGATAAAGATATGTTATGTGGTTTGTCTAGTAGCACCAGGGGCAAGGGACCCTAGAAAGCTAGAAACATGGCTCAGTGGTATCAAGAAGAGCTCAATGCGCAGTCATGACTTCAGCTCCTATCACCTATATCAAGCAGCTCAAAATACCTGTAACTCCAGTTCCAGGGATCCAGATTTCTCTTCTGGTCTCTGTGGACACACACACATGGACACATGCACACTCACAAATTAAATTTTAAAATTTAAAGATTTTTTTTCAGAGTTCAGTGGGCACCTGGTCTCAGACTCTTCTGAGACGGCCTTCTTTGTTTCAAGCCTTCCATCCACCTTGTGTGTCTTGCATTCCCAGCTGCATCGACCTGCTCCACGGTGGTGTGACAGTTCGAAAGCCCTTGGAGTGCTTGGTGTCTTGTTACCAAATGTCATGTTTTGGACATGAAGTCTCCCCAAAAGGCTCACATGTTAAAGACTAGGTTGCCTCCATGGACTTTTGGTAAGTGACTGGATCATGAGGATGTTAATGCAATCAGTGAATTAATTATAATTTTATGGCATCGATAGGAATTGGAAACTAGGAGGAGAACCCTTCCTGGAGGAAGTAGGCCATTAGGAGTGTACTTGGAGAGGTACACCTTGTGCCTGGCTGTTTCTCTGACAATAAAAACATAGACCAACCTAGAACTATTGTAGATAGTAAGAACTAACCAGGACCTGTGAGATAACTCAGTGGGTAAAGGTGCTTGCTGTCAAGCCTGACAACCTGAGTTCAATCCCTGGCACCCACATGGTAGAAGGAGAGTTGTTCTTTGACCTCTATGCATGTGCCATGGCACACATGTGAGCATACACATGTGCACACACAATAAAATAAATAAATGTAAAAAAGTACATGACCAGCCAACCTTTATGAAACTAAATCCATGCCTACTCTTTTCCTAAGGAGGATCTGAAGTCCCTTTTTCTAGCTGTGGGTAATACAGCTTCCTATGGAACTGGCATTCCAATTGATATCCTGTGACTTAAATCCTGAGATGTAAGGTTAACTGTTATTAACACCTCTTGGGCTGGAGAGAAGACTCAGATTGAGAGTGCTTACTATTAACACCTCTTAAGTTAAATAGTAGGTAAATACAAGTAGGAAATAGGAAACGGGTTAATGTATACACAAAGTATTCATATTGCTCTAAATGAGCAAAGACTGTCTTCACAACTGGTCAGATGGTCATAGCTGATAGAACTTTTGTATTTCCCTTGCCTCCAGCAAGCATCTCTAGACATGGTTGTTTCATGGATGGCACAGACCTTCAGCTATTTTATTTATTTGTAGTGCTGTGGAGCTAAACAAAGGCCTTGGATGGTCTATGGAAGTGTTCTACCTCTGAACTGCATCACCAGTGTGCTGGATAGCTTTAGTGTCAACTTGACACACCTGGGTTGAGGGAGCCTCAATTGGGGAATTGCCTCTATTGGGCTGGCCTGTGGCCATGTCTGAGAGGCATCTTCTTGATGAGTGATGTGGGAGGGCCCAGCCCACTGTGGGTGGTGCCACCCCTGGGAAGGTGGGTCTGTGTTGCATAAGAAAGCAGGCTGAGCAGAGGCCAGGGAAGCAAGCCAGTAAGCAGCATTCCTCCATGGCCTGTGCTCCAGCTCCTGCTTCCAGGTTCCTGCCCTGAGTTCCTACCTTGGGCTCCCGGATGAACTGTGACCTGGGATATGTTAGCTAAATAAACCCTTTCCTCCCCAAGTTGGTAGTGGTCAGAGTGTTTTGTCACAGCAATGAAGAAACAAACTAAGACAACCAGCCACCATTTATTTCTAAAGGTGGCTTTTCTATTTCTGAGTCATTAGCTGTCTTCCTGCACTGGATGTGATTTTTCCATTGTCCCTTTTTTCCCTAGTGAGTGCTGTCAAAATAATGGTTTCATTTTATCATTTTTACACATGTCTAGCATTGCATATTGCTCATGTCCACCATTACCCTCTTTGGTATCCCCTCCCTACTTTAGCTAGTCCTCTTCCTGCCCTCAAACAGTCACCCTCTGCCTTTATATCATAAAGATGGATGGATATATCTGTGTAAGTATAGATAGATAGATGGTAGATTGATAGACAGACAAACAGACATACATCAGTTCTACATGACATAAAATGTGATATTTGTCTTTAAAACTTTTTAATTTATTTTTATTTTTTAAAGAAAAGATCACAGCCAGGCATGGTGGCACACACCTTTAATGCCAGCAGTTGGGAGGCAGAGGCAGGTGGATCTCTGTAATTTCGAGGCCAGCCTGGTCTACATAGCAAGTTCCAGGCCAGCTGGGGCTATAGGGAGACCCTGTCTCAAAAAGAAAAACAAAAGAAAGAAAAAGAAGATCACATGGCCAGGTGTGGTGGTGCGCATCTTTAATCCCAACACTCGGGAGACAGAGGCACAGGCAGGTAAATGTCTGTGAGTTCAAGGCCAGCCTGGTCTACATAGAAAGTTCCACACAAAAGGCCAGAAATGGCCAAAAGCAGAGACTAACAGTCAGCAGAGTGTGGGTCCTTGAACAGGCCTCTGATACTGAGGTCCACCCACCCAGGGCTCAGGGACCATTTTCTGAAAAGGGGGCAGAAAGATTGTAAGAGCCAGGGAGGAGATGCATGACCACACAGAAATAGTCCTACAGGCACCTGGGACCCTTCTCATACAAACCTACAGCAATGGTGTCAGCATGCACAAGACCCATGCACATTCAAGCAGACAAAAACTCCAGTACAGAACTGTGGAAATGCACAGCAGTCCCCAATCTTAGTGGAAGAATTATTGGCAGCTGATTACTGCTGGGTGAGGAAGAGCTGATCTTGAAGGGAGAGACTCTAGATAGGCTGATTAAACCCCAGTGGATGAACTTGCACTAGGGACATCTCGGGACACTAACTTCACATAATACACCTTAATACAAATAAGAGACTGTATGGACTTCAGTGGTGGGGCTATGGGAG
The DNA here is from genome assembly GCF_000622305.1 of Nannospalax galili. NCBI lineage: Eukaryota > Metazoa > Chordata > Mammalia > Rodentia > Spalacidae > Nannospalax > Nannospalax galili. The sequence goes on from NW_008333903.1 coordinate 247,103, forward strand.
GGTGCCAAAGGGGAAGGGGGTATAAAGATGATTTTCTGTATGAAATATACAAAAATTCAATTAAAATTTTTTTTTAAAAAAAGTTCCAGGCCAGCTGGGGCTACAGGGAGACGCTGTCACAAAAAAAAAAGGAAGGAAGGAAGGAAAAAAAGGAAAAGAAAAGAGCATTTGGGGTTGGAGAAATGGCTCAGTGATCAAGAGCACTTGCTACTCTTGTAGAGGACTCAAGTTCAGGCCCCAGCACCCACATGGCAGCTAACAACAGTCTATAACTCCAGTTCCCTCTTCTGGCCTCTATAGGTACTGCATGTACCATGCAGGCAAAACACTCATACACATAAATAAAATTTTTAAAAAGAGAAAAAGATAACTCACAAGAAGACTTTTTAAAAGACCTGTTAAAATATGTGAATGTCTATGTGTGGGTTTGTGCACAAGCATGCAATGCTCACAGAGACCAGAAGAGGACACTGGATATCCTGGAGATAACATTACAGGCTGTTGTGAACTGCCCAGTGTAGGTGATGAGAATCAAAGGAGGGGCCTCTGCAAGAGCAGTATGTGCTCTTAACTACTGAGTCATCTCTCCAGCCACAAGAGAAAACTTTTTTTTTTCGTTTTTTTTTTTGAAACAGTGTCTCCCTGTAGTCACAGTTGGCCTGGGTTCACTGTGGAAACCAGGTTGGCCTCTAACTCACCAAGATCGGCCTACCTCTGTCTCCTGCCCAGTGCTGGGATTAAAGCTGTGGGCCACCACACCCAGCTGAGAAAACCCTTTTTTTTTTCTAAAAAAAAAAAAAGATTTACAGCCCCGCTGTTTACAATCATATTGTGTTGCTTAGGGGATTTTATCCATATTTTCTTTTTTTAAATGTGGAGTTCGGAGCTGGAGGGATGGCTCAGTGGTTAAGAGCACTGACTGCTCCTGCAGAGAACCCGGGTTCGATTCCCAGCACCCACATGGCAGCTATGAACCGTCCTTAACTCCAGTTCCAGGGGAATCCGAAACCCTCTTCTGACCTCCGCGGCATTGCACAGCATGGGTGCACTTACATACATGCAGGCAATACACTCATACACATAAAATAAAAATCATTAAAAAAAAATTTTAATGTGGAGGCCAAGCCGGGCGTGTTAGCAACACACCTTTAGTCCCAGCACTTGGGAGGCAGAGGCAGGCGGATCTTTGTGAGTTCGAGGCCAGCCTGGTCTACATAGTGAGTTCCAGTTCAGCTGGGGGTACAAAGAGACCCTCTCTCAAAAAGCCAAAAAAAAAAAAATTTATCTATTTATTTACTTATGTGTATGTGTGTCAGTATGACCCGGATGTTCCTCTGACCCTATGACAAGCCATGGATTCGCCTCCTTCCCACGCTCAGCCAAGAAGCCACTCCCCTTCCCTCTTCAAGCCAATCGGTTGACCATAGCTGCTTGAAGGGGAGGGGCTAAGGGTATAAAGGCTGGGAAAACCATGAGGCTGGTCTCTCCCCATTTTGTAAGGCTGTCAGGAACCACAGGATTTATGTCTGGGTGTTGACTTTCGAACACAGCCGTGAATGGGAGTGTGCCCGCTTGTCTATAAGTAAACCTGCACCCCAAGCTCAGTTAGCAACTTGTTAAGATTCTTCAAATGGGGGGTTTGGAGAATTTTTTCCTCAGGGTGTCGCAAGGACCGTGGGAGGAGGGAATTAGATGCCACGTGCATCTCCCAGCAGTGAATTTGACTTACAGTCAGCCTGCATGAGTTTTGTGCACCATGTATACAAAGGAGCCCTTGGAGGGCAGAAGACTGTCACAACCGAGTTATAGTCAGTCATGAGCCCTATGTGAGTGCTAAGCTGAACCGGGGTCCTCTGCCAGAACAGTAAATACTTTTAATTACCAAGCCATCTCTCTAGCTCCTGAACTTTTTTTTTTTTTTTTTTTTTTTTTTTTTGAGACAGACAGGGTCTCCCTGTAGCCTCAGCTGGTCTGGAGTATGCTATGTAGACCAGGCTGGCCTTGAACTCAGGCTGGTCTGGAGCTCACTATGTAGGCCAGACTGGCCTTGATCTCACAGAGATCTGCCTCTGCCTCCCCAGTGCTGGGATTAAAGGCATGTGCCACCACACTCAGCTACTGAACTCTTTTTTTAACTGACACTTTCTGCCAAAGTAGAAATCAGTGTCAATTCAGAGCCAGTATTTAAAGATTTCCTGTAAGGGCTGGTGAGATGGCTCCGCAGGTAAGAGCACTTGCCACCAACCCTGATGACCTAAATTCAATCCCCAACACCCACACAGTGGAAGGTGAGAACTGAATCCCAAAAGCTTGTCCTTTGACCTCCATATGTGTGTTGTGCCATGCACATGCCACCCCCCACAATAAATGACAAATGAATGTGAAAAATTCTTACATACCCCATTAATGAAATTTTATCTTCTTTGGTACACACGTATCCTGGAAAATAGCTGTGGGTCTCTAGGAGGGAAAGCTGAAAAGATTTATGATACATTTGTATAGACATAAATGTGTGTGTGTATATATTTATATATACATACATATGAATATACATATATATATGTGCTACGTGGATTATTCATACTTACATGTATGTCTGTGTGCAACAGGATCTTTCCTTTAAGGGCCCAAGCTCATTATATTCCTTGTTTCCAGATGTTCTAAGGCAGGAAATTCCTGCTCATCCAAAAGCTGGTTCTCTGTAACCTGACCAAAGTATCTATTTGATAATAGTATCTACAGTGATAACATTTTGCTACTGCATGCCACCACTTGCCAGCATTCACCTTATCACTGAAGAAAATGTCCATTGATGCCTTTAGGTCTAATCTGATCAATGACCCAATTGCAGATAACCTAGAGGCAATTCAGATTACCTACAATCGTTATTCTGTTCCTCTGGAAGCACTTCTAAACCACAATCTGGGTCAGCCAAAGTTGAGTCTGAGAAGAAAAACAACCAGCAATGATATGGAAAAATGGAATTATTCCAGAGCTATGACCTCAAACAATGTGGGAGCTGATTAAACGGTTGGTATGAAGCTGTCGTTTGTTTCTTTCATGTGTGTGTGTGTGTGTGTGTGTGTGTGTGTGTGTGTGTGATGCATGTGTAGAGAGAGAGAGAGAGAGAGGTGAGGGTGAGAGATGAGAGAGAGTGGTGTCTGTGCATGATGTATGCACACACACACCCACCGCATGCAGGCAGAAGCCAAGGGTATGGTGTGTCCTATTACTCTGCTGTCGTTCCTTGAGACAGGGTCTTTCACTGAACCTGGGGCTAGGCTGGCAAACTAGAAGCTCCTGGCCCTACAGCACTGGCATTACAGGCATGCATAGCCATGCCCAGCTTTCCACCTGGACGCTGGGGATCTATTGGATGATACTGCCCACCTTCAAGGTGATCTTCCCACCCTGGTTAATCCTTTTCTGAAAACACCTTCACAGACACACCCAGAAGTGTGCTTTACTAATGTAGGTGTTTCTTAACCCATCATGGACTCTAACCTGGATGCAGGCCGTTGTTCCTCTTATCTGAATAATCTCTGAAGTGGAAAATGAAGGAACTTGTGTCATTTTAGTAAACTCCCTGCCACTTAGAGGGCCACAGTAGTATAAATGAAACTTGGCTCAGTATAAAGGAAGAGTCTACTCTGAAGAGTCTTTCTACTTTCTACTTTCTGGCCTGCTAAAAACAAACCTTGACTACTTCCTTGCTCAAAAATACAAGCAAGGGGCTAGAGAGATGGCTCGGTGGTTAAGAGCACTAGTTGCTCTTGCAGAAGATGGGCTCGGTTCCCAGCACCCACATGGCAGCTAACAGCCACCTGTAACTCCAGTCCCAGGGAATCTGATGCCCTCTTCTGTCCTTCATGGGCATTGCACACATGTGATACACTTACATACATGTAGGCAAAATACACATAAATTAATTGATTAAAAATAAAAATACAAGCAAACAACAAAGGAAAGAAAGGCAATGTCTGGATTCAAGGTGGGGAAAGTGCCTTATTAAAAAGTATTAAGTCTTAAGATAGAGAAGCCAGACATTTGACTTTAATATTGAAAAAGGAAAGTGATGTTCAAAGAGTTTTTAGAATAAACTCCTTAGAAAGGAAGGAAAGGAGGATATGGTGGTATTTATGTCCCCATGGAGCATGTGAGATTCAGTTCTGAGTAACTGCACTTCTATGTAAGAATACAGCCCAGTTCTGCAAATCTGTTAACTTTTCAGTCAGGTTATTACACTCAAACTTACAAACTTTCAATTCTGGTTTTGTTTGTTTGTTTATTTGGGAGTTTTCTTTTGACATTGCTGGTTATCAAAATCAGGGTTTGGTGCATGCTGGGCAAGCACTCTACCACTGGATTATACCTGAGCTCAAATTTTTTTGTTTTTTTTTTTTGTATTCTTTTTTCTTCAAAATTTATTTCAAAACCTGAAAGCACTGAGTAATTAAAATGGAACTTCTATAGTCAAGCATGGTAGTACACACTGTAATCCGAGCACTCCAAAGGCTAAGGTAGGCTCATGAGTTCAAGGCCAGTCTGAGCTAAATGGCAGGACACTGTCAAAAAAAGAGAACTATAATTTCTTTTTGGCTCATTTTTGTGGTACTGTGGTTTGAACCTGGGACCTTACACTTGCTAGGCAAGCACTCTACCATCACAATATATCCCTAGCCCTTATAATATCACAAAATATAAAACTTTTGAAAATTATAGATACAGCACCAGCAAGTTGGCTCAGCAGGTGAAGCAGTTGCTGCATGTCTGACCGTCTGAGTTTGACTTTTTGAGACAGAGTCTCCCTGTACCCTTGCTGGCCTAGAACTCATACCTCACTCACTGTAGAGATCAGTGCTGGGATTAAAGGCATGTGCCACCACAACCAGCTCTTGACCGCCACATTTTTTTTTTTTTTTGGTCTTTTTGGACAGGGTCTCCCTGGAGCCCCAGCTGTCCTGGAACTCACTATGTAGACCAGGCTGGCCTTGAACTCACAGAGATCCACCTCTGTCTCCCGAGTGCTGGGATTAAAGGTATGTGCCACTACAATGGGAGACCTCCACATTTTTAAAAGGAAAATAGAGACACGATTATCCTCTAGCCATACATTGTGATTATAAAGAGCAATGATTATTAGCAAAATGTAAGATGACAATAAAACATTAAAAGACTTCCACACATTTAGTGAGATTATAATCAGCAGCAAGTTATTCAGATTACACAAAATGCCAGTTTTCATAAGGCTGAGGCAAGAGAATTACTTCTAGGCAAGCCTGGCATACATAGTGGAATCCTGTTTGTTTTGGTTTTTTTTAAATCAAACATTAAACAAACAAAATTCTAGGTATGAGGGAGCACACCTGTAATGCCAGCATTCAGGAACCTGAGGCAGGAACATTGCTTCTAGGTGAGCCTGGGTTACACAGTAAAATCCTGTTTTTAAAAACCCAAACATTAAACAAATAAATTTGTTTTTATACTACTTTCTGAGGTCTTTTTTGTCTTTTGTTTTTGGTTTTTTGGCAGGGTTTCATGTAGCCAAGGCTAGCCTTCAACCTCTAATCCTCCTGCTTCCACTTCCAAAGTGCTGGAATTACAGTTGGACTTCATTACGTCAGCTTGTAATTATTTCTAACTCTGCTTCATAAAGTCACTGACAATTGAGGCTTCTTTAAAGTAAGGTTTTTTTTTTAAACATTAAAGATTATATTTTTTGCTAGGCATGGTGGTGATGCCTTTGATCCCAACATTCAGGAGGCAGAATCAGGTAGACCCCTTTGAGTTTGAGGCTAGCCTGGTCTATAAAGTGAGTTCCAGGCCAGCCAGGGCTGTATAGTGAGACCCTGTCTCAAAAATGAAGAAAAGAAAAGAAAATAGAACAATTTACTGTAATCGCCTGACACATTATATATATATCGGTGTATCTCGTAAGTTTTTTAGGAGTATAGCTCAGTGGTTAGTATTTGCCTAAGCATGCATAAAATCCTGGGTTACATCGTTGGCATTGTAATATAAATGCATAAATATTTTTATCAAGCCACAAGCTGCATTGTTTGTTATAAATTTATATATCAAAAAGTGAAACACAATCCACGAGTCCCTCTACAGTGTCAGATGTCTTTCTATGTATTTTATAAATGTTCATTACTACCAGCAATAAAAAGTCACTTATGCATATTAGGAACATGATCTATGAATTATCTTTAAAATTGTCTTCTGCGTACTTCAACCTCTGTCCCCCCAAGGTGCCTTCCCATTGACAAATCTGTTGCTAAAGTGAAGAGTGATGCCTTGTACTGTAGCTGACGGGTACAAAGCAAGCTTTCATCCTGCTTTTACAAATACCCACAGATTAAAAAAATCTTTTTTAATTTATGTGTATGTGTGTTTTGCCTGCATGCAAGGTACCTGTGCATGCAATTCCCACAGAGGCCAGAAAAGGGCATCAAGTCCCCTGAAACTGGAGTTAATGAACGATTGTTAGCCACCATGTGGGAGCTAGGAACTGAACCCAGGTCCTCTGCAAGGGCAGCCAGTGCTCTTAACCGCTGAGTCATCTCTCTAGCCCCCAACACCCAAAGATTTTAACTTCCTGCCAGTATAAACAAAAGGATCTAAGGGCAGAAAGTTACAGATAATAGGAAGAAAACTGCAAAGTACAAACTTTAAAGAGACTGGTGTAGCAATTCATGCCTAGGAGTCAGATGCAGGATTACTGCAAATTCTAGGCCAGCCAGGGCCGAATAGAAAGTTCCAGACCAGACTGAACTACACTGAGACCTTTGAAAAAGCCAAATCAACAAACAAAACAAAATCCAGGAACCATAACTTTATTATTTATTTATTTATTTATTATTTTTAGTTTTTGGTCTTTCTGAGACAGGCTCTCCCTGTAGCCCCAGCTGTCTTGGAACACACTATGCAGACCAGGCTGGCCTATAACTCACAGAGATCCACCTGCCTCTGCCTCCCAAGTGCTAGGATTAAAGGCATGTGCCACCATGCCTGGCTAACCACAACTTTATTTATGCCTTTCCCTTAAGCTATAAGGACTCTTTAGATACCATTAAATTATATTATTCAGGGGGAAAATATGAACAAAGCATAATATATAATATTATATGTGGAAATGTTACATGAATTCTACCAACTAAAAGACTAATAAAAATTTATATTGTGCCTACATAGCTACAACAGCTTGCATTTTTCTCTGGTACATATAATCACATAACTATTTCATAGTTTAATTGTTTATTAAAATTCTCCAAGGGAGCAGGCATGTGGCTCAGACTTTTAATCTCAGCATTTTCAAGGTGGAGGTAAGAGGATCAGAGTTCAAGGTCATCCTTTGCTGCATAGCATGTTCAAGGTCTGTCTTGGGTTACATAAAATCCTGTCTCAAAGACACACACACGTAAACACACACACACATACACACATGCACGTACACAGGCACACACACAATTTCCCAAGGGGGAAAATAAGCATTGGGTTCTTTAAGAAAGTGGTACAGGGCTGGGGATGTAGCTCAGGTGGTAGAGGGCCTGCCTAGCAGTAACAAAGCCCTGTGTTTGATCCCCAGCACCATGTAAACCAGGGGTGGTAGTGCATGCCTGTATTCTAGCATGTGGGAAGTGGAGGCAGGAGAATCAGAAGTTCAAATTCATCCTTTGCTTCATAGCAAGTTACATGAGACCTTATCTCAAAAAAAAACCCCAACTTTTTCTTTCTAGGATGATGGAGATTTCCCTACAGAAGTCTTTGAGGGTATGTGTGATGTGGGTAAGTGTCCACAGACTTTTTCATATTCTTGCAACATGAATTCCATTTTATGCTCACCATCATCTTATGGATATTTCCACTTGCAACAATGGTCCAACCGTAACAAATAGAGCAACTACATCAGCTGGAAGATGGTGTATGACTTGTTCAAGAACATTAACTACAGAGAGGACCTGGGGCTTAGGCACCATCCAAGCCCTGCAGCACCAGCAAAAGTATGATTGTCACAGTGCTGCCCTATAGGGAGCAAGTTTGTGGCCAGTAGCTACCACAGGGGCAGTGTCCACCCATTCTTTCACCATCCAGGCCACAGAGGCAAAAAGCTCTGCAGGCCAAGTGGCACATTACTGGCCAAAGTACACTGAATGCCACCACTGTGTGTCCATTACAATACTGACCTAACAGAAGCAGCAGGAAGACTAAGGAGGTGTATCACCCCCAGATGTTCAAATCTCAAATATGAAAATTTTTCAGGAGTGGGCATGTAACTCAGTTGGTAGACTGTTTGCCTAGCATGCATAAAACCCTGAGTCAGATTCCCAGCACTGCATAAACCAGGTGCAGTGGTACAAGGGTCAGAAGCTCAAGGTCATTTGCTACATAGGGAGTTTGAAGCCAGCCTGTGCTATATAAGACTGTGTCTCGCCAGGCGTGGTGGCAAGCAGATCTCTGTGAGTTCAAGGCCAGTCTGGTCTACATAGTGAGTTCCAGGACAGCTGGGGCTACAGGGAGATCCTGTCTCAAAAAGACCAAAAAA
>NW_008333903.1:255777-264664 GCF_000622305.1 Nannospalax galili
TTATTTTGATATATCACAGTGAAAGATTTATCGTCCTCTTTTTTTTTTTTTTTTTTTTTTTTTTTTTAAAAAAAAAAAAAAAAAAAAAAAAAAAAAAAAGACTGTGTCTCAAATACTCAAATATATATATTCAATATTCTTAACCATCAAGGAAATGGAAATTAAAACTACTTTCAGATCCCATCTCACCCAAGTCAGAATAGCAAATGACAAGTCATGAAAGCAAATGACTAGACATGCTAGTAAGGCTATGGGGAAAGAGAAGTTCAGCCACTATGGAAAGGCAATATGGAGATTTCCCTAAAAAGCTAAAAACAGAGCCTGGTAAGATGGCTCACCAAATAAAAATGCTTGCTGTCAAGCCTGACAATCTGATTTCAATCCCCAAGTGCCACATGGCAGAAGTTGTCTTCTGACCTCTACACATATGTAACACACACTAACTATAATTAAATTTTTTTGCTGTTATTTTGAGACACAGTCTCTCTGTAGTCTTAACTAGCCTGGAACTCACTATGTAGACCTGGCTGGCCTCCATCTCTTAGGGATCTGTCTGCCTCTGCCTCCCCAGTGCTGGAATTAAAGGTCTGTACTATCACACTTGGCAATTAAAGTTTAAAATTTTATATATTTCCCCCAGGGGAAAGCATGAATGCAGTCCCCTACTACCACATATTATGAAGTCAAGTTTCCTGAACTTGGGGAAATCGCAGGGGTCAGCACTCCTGGAGTGCAATGGATGAGCTTTACCCTGGGAAAACCACCTTTATGATCATGATATCTCCCCTGCCAGGTAAGTGTTATTATTTATTTTTATTATGTGTATGAGAGTTATGCCTGCATATATGTAAGTGCACCTGTGTCGTGCAATGCTCAAGGAAGACAGAGGGGGAGTTGGATCCCCTAGAACTGGAGTTGCAGACAGTTATCATCTGCCATGTGGGTGCTGAGAATCAAACCTGGGTCTTCTGTAAGAGCAGCCAGTGCTCCGAACCACCGAGCCACCTCTGCAGCCCCCCAATTTTTTTAATTTTTAGGAGGAAAAAAAAAACCAAAATAGAACTGCCATCTGACTCAGCAATAACACTCCTAGACACATCCAAAAGATTCTAAATCCTACTACAGAGATACTTGCATATATATGTTTATTGCTGGCTTTATTAGTAACTGTGGTGATTTAAATGAATGTCTCCCATAGGCTTCAAGTATTTGAATACTTTGTCGCCAGTTGGTGACACTGTGAAGATTTAAGAGATGAGTCTTGCTGGAGGAATCACATCATGAGAGTGGGCTTTGAGAGGATATATATATATATAGCTTGCCCACTTCTAATCTGTCTCTCTCTGCTTCCTGTGTCTGCTTTAAGATGTAAGCTTCGGAGAGGGAGAGAGAAAGGAGAGATACATAATGCCTCATTAGTGTAAAAAAAAAACAGAGAGAAGGCCAAGCATGGTGGCACAGGCCTTTAATTCCAGCACTTGGGAGGCAGAGGCAGGTGGATCTCTGTGAATTCAAGGCCAGCCTGGTCTACATAGCAAATTCCAGGTCAGTTGGGGCTGCAGGGAGTCCCTGTCTCAAAAAGACAAAAAAAAACCCGAGAGGGAATCATATTAGTCCAAAAACCTACTGAAAAATTACACATGCATGAGTCCATGATTACACATGAATCTACACGAGTCCATGTTTATAGCTGAAGGCTACATAACAAGAAAAGTGCCAGACAAAAGAAACCTCCCTTTGAGTTGTTGGCCAGCATAGTCCAAGAGACCCCCAAAATTATACAAGCTATTGCCACAGCCCTTGATTGCCTCCTAGAACTTGGCTATAAGACCCCATTGCTGAAGACAGGGCACAGGGTTTGGAGTAATGAAGCTGGAACTGATCTGGAAGCCACCACCCCTGAAGGCTAGCTCTCATAGTTTTGGAGAACACTTTGAACATTGCTAAGGGAAAACATCAATCGATGGTTCAACCCAAGCTTTAAGGCCTAATAACTACAACAATGACCAGCACAACAAACTATATTGGGACAGTAGTGACACTTTTATCTTGAGAGTAATCAACACCTACCTAACTGGACTTAAAGCCCACTCAATGGGAGGAAACTCATGTGTGATACAGTAAACATAGCCAAATACAAATGGCTGGAAAGATCATTTAGATCTTAGAGAAAACCTCAAGGTTGTCACAGCCCTAGATAAATGTAATTTATTACTATGTTCAAAATATGGATCCTTATATTTACAGACAAGTATGAGTCACCACTCATCAAAGAAGCTTCTTTTGCAATAGATAGTAATTATTACAGAGTTCTACAACTGGTCACACACAGAGATTGTCTGTGAACTGCCCAACCCTAAGTGACACATCTACAATACAACCTCTATACCTAAGGTTCATGGAACATAGAACAAGGGGTGAAGAGAACACTAATGCATCTTTTACTTCTCATCAATGAAGCTCCTTCATGCAACAGAGGGCCAGGAACACAAAAGGACACAAACAGCCAAAGCATAGAGAATAAGTGTTTGCAGAGTGTGGGTCCTTGGTCAGGACTCCTATATTAAAAGCTACCCACCCAGAACTCAAGGACCATTGTGGAAGAGGGGATGGAAATATTGTAAGGGCCAGGGGAGCAGGTGCATGACCATATGGAAATAGAGTCCTACTGGCTCCTGGGACCCTGCTCATATGAACCTACAGCAATGGTGTCAGCATGCACAAGACCCATGCAAACTCAAGCAGACAAAAACCCAGCTTAGAACTGTGAAAATGGACAACAAGCCCCAATCTTAGGGGTAGAACTATTGGCAGCTGACTACTGCTGGGTGAAGAAGAGCTGATCTTCTTAAAGGGAAGGACTCTAGATAGGGTGACTATACTTCAGTGGATGAACATGATCTGGGGACACTAATTTGACTTGATAAGCCTTAACACAAATGATAGAATGCATAAAATCCAGTTGGGGAGGCTATGGGAGGGTGCCAAGGGGGAAGGGGGAATAAAGATAATTAAGATGTTCTGTATGAAATCCACAAAAATTCAATAAAAATTTACAAAACATAAAAAAGATGAGAGTGCTGGGACTGGAGAGAAGGCTCAGCAGTTAAGAGCACTGGCTGCTCTTGCAGAGGGCCCAGGTTCAGTTCCCAGCACCCATAGGTCGGTTAACAACTGTCCATAACTCCAGCTCCAGGGGATCCAATGCCCTCTTCTGACCTCTACAGGCATTGCACAACACAGGTGCACCTACCTGCATGTAGGCAATACACTCATACACATAAAATTAAATAATAAATAAAATATTTTAAAAATCATATTAAAAATGATGTGAGCATTCTTCTTCCTGGTTCTGCCATCTCTGCTGTCATGCTTCCCCACCAAGATGGACTCATCTCTTTGGAGCCATAAACCAAAAAAATCCTGCCTTCTGTAAGCTTCCTTGATCATGGTGCTTTATCACAGCAACAGAAAATTAACTAATACAGAAGTTGGTACCAGAGAGTAACCTATTGATGTGACTAACCTGACTATGGTTTTTTGAGGCATGTAGAAGACTTTAGGAGTTTTGACTAGAAAATCTATTGACTCTGTAAGCAGGTGTTCCAGAGGAAGATGGAAACAAGGACTTAAATGGAAACTGGGATATTTTGAAAAGAAGTCCAGCTGTCATCTACCCAAGGTCTAAGAAGTTGCCAGAAGCTAAATTAAAAAATTAACAGACTAATGTCTTTGGGAAGGAGTTTTCAAGCAGTCTAATGTACAATCTGTGGCATGGCTATTAATGGAGAATATTATGCAGCTCTCCAATGTAAAAAGAGCAAATGGAGCAGAAAGAAATATAAAATGTACAGTTTGGATTGAAAAAGCACTAGGAAGCTTAATAATGTTGGAACCAAGGCATATGCTGAAACAGAGGCTCTCTTTGATAAGGATATTAGAGCCATTAAGGAGAGACTTCCAGATTTGCATTTGAACAGGAAAAAATACCCTCAGGACAAGACCCCACCCAACTAAGTTTCCTTTGGAAGTAAAGTCCTAGGCATTGGAAATGGTATAGGATTTGATGTTTGCCCTGCTGGTTTTTGGTCTTGCTTTGGTCCAATATTTCCTCAATGTCTCCATTCCTCCCTTTGGAATTGGAATGTGTACTCAGTGCCATTGTATTTGCAAGTATGTAATGTGTCTTTTTTATTTTTCAGGAGCTTTCAGTTAAGAGTTCCTTGAATCTCAAAAGAGACTTTGGAATTTTAAATGTTTTTTTAACTTTTTAAAAATTTTATTTATCATTTTTATTTTATGTGTATGCATGTATTGCCTGTATGCAGGTAAGTGCACCTGTGTTGTGCAATTCCCTCAAAGGTCAGAAGAGGCTGTCAGATCCCCTGGGACTAGAATTACAGACAGTTGTTAGCTGCCGTGTGGGTGCTGAAATTCGAACCCAGGTCTTCTGCAAGAATAACCAGTGTTCTTAACCGCCGAGCCATCTCTCCAGCCCTGAGACTGGAATTTTAAACAGTGTTGCAACTGTTAAGAATTGTAGGGATTTTAAGGTTGGACTAAATGCATTTTGCATTATGATGTGGCCTTGAGACTATGGGGGCCAAGGGGTGTGGTGGCTCAAATAAATGTCCCCCATAGGCTCCAAGCATTTGAGCATCTTGTTCCCAATTGGTGGTGCTGTTTGCAGAGGTTTAGGAAGTAGGCCTTGCTAAAGGAAGCACATCACTGGGAGTGGGCTTTGAGTATATAGTTTACCCACTTCTGGTTGCTCTCTCTCTCTCTCTCTCTCTCTCTCTCTCTCTCTCTCTCTCTCCTCCAGTGCCTGCTTGAAGATGATGAGAGGACTCAGCTTTCTACTTCTGCCACCTCTACCACCACATGTCCCACCATAATGGACTCTTCTGGAATCATAAGCCAAATAAACCCTTCCTTCTAGTGGCTTTGGACATGATGTATCATCACAACAACAGAAAAGTACTAATGCAGCAAGGAAATGGAACCAGTCTGGATGTCCAACAACAGATAATGCAAATGTGGTAAACATGTACAATGGAATTCCTTACAGACATAAAGAAAAATGAAATAACGAAGTGAATGGATCTGAAAATGATTCTACTAAGTAACTCAGACTCAGAAAGACAAATACCACATGTTCTCTCTCACATGTGATCCTAGATTTTAATTTTTGTATGTGTGTATATGTGTGTAGGGAGGTATGGGTCATAAAACCAGAGAGGAAACCATGAGAAGGGAAAAAGAGGCTTTACAGAAGGAGGTAGGAAGGTTATAAAATACACGTGACAGGAGAGTAAACAGGGGTCTCCTTGTGGGAATGAAGGGAAATAAGGGAGATGGGTAGCAGAGGAGGACTAAGAAAAAAAAGTATGTATGAAAATACCATAATAAAAACCATTACTTTGTATATAAATTAAAAACAAATAGGGGCCTGCAAAATAGTCCAATAGGTACTGAGGCTTGCCACCAAGTCTGACACCCTGAGTTTGATCCCCGAGACCCACATGTTTGAAGGAGGGAAGCAACTCACACAAGTTGCCCTGTGACTTCTATACTCACATCATGGCACACCTCCAGTAGATAGATAAATGTAAGTGAAAAAAGCAAATTTTCAAATGAAGAAAGGGGCTAAGAGATAGCTCAGTGGTTAAAAACACTTGCTCTTCCACCCCATTTCTCCTCCTAGCATGGGCACTGGCCCATTTATTCTCTTGGCACCCCAGACCACTGGACTACCTTCTTGGCCCAGACTCTCCACTGCTTCCTGATCCTTTGCACCCAGACCAACCCAATTCTTCAGTCGAGGACCCTGGAGCCCTCAAAGCCTGCCCCCTCCCCCAACTCATCTTTGCACACTTGAGACCAACCTTCATCCCTGGCTGTCCCACCCACAACTTGGATTCCTGAGACCAGCCTCCTTCCCTAACTACCTGAGAGTTCTGAATCCTAACTCTACCTAGCAATTCTCCCGAATTGTGTTGTGCCTGCTGTCTAGAGGGATCCAGACCTTAGGAAAAAGCCTGAAGCATCTGATCCTCACCCAACATGGGCCTCTGTCAGAACTCCTGAGCAGCAGGATGAAAGCCATCTGGCCCCTACAACATAAAATCAAAAGAGAGAACCTGAAGCCTAGACCAACCAACCTTTTCATGCCCAACAAGTAAACCACAAAAGCACATAAAATTTACAAACAGAAGCAGACCTAAACTCAAGAAGAGAAGGCTTGAGTCTCACATAAGAATCAGAAACTACAAAAGAAATCCATATGCCAAAGTCACAGTGAAAAAATAATAAAATGAAAAACCCACATTACATATCCCCACCAAGTACCAACAGTCCTATAGAGGAGTACAATAAGAACTCCCTAGAGATAACACAGGACATGGAATTCAAAAGAACAGTTACAAACATGATAAAAGAAATCAATGAATTTAAAGAACACACAAAGAAATTAAAGAACTGAAAGAAGATAAGGATAAACTTCTGTATAAATTCAGAAAAGAGTTAGAAATATTGAAGACTACTCAGGCTGAAATGAAGAAGGAAGTGAAACACTCAATGAGTGAATTGGAAACGACTGGAGAAAGCATCACCAATAGGATGAATGAAATGGAAAACAGAATATCAAGACAAAGATAAAGTGGAAAAATTAGACTGCTCAAGAAAGATTATGAAAATTTTAAGAAAACACAGGAATGGAATATGCAATAATTGTGTGACACCATAAAAAGACCAAACTTACACATCATAGGTATAGAGGAAGGAGAAGAATCTCAGGATAATGGTATGGACCAGATCTTCAACAGGATTGTAGAAGAAAATTTCGCAAAATTAAAGAAAGACATGCCCATACAAATACAAGAAGCATATAGAACACCAAATAGGACCAGAAGAGAAACTCTCCATGGCAGATCATAGTAAAAACACTAAACATACAGAACAGAGAATACTGAAAGCTGCTAAAGAAAAACAAGTCACATATAAAGGAAAACTCACCCAAATTACAGCTGACTTTTCAGTGCAAACTGTGAAAGCCAGAGAGCCTAGGCCAAAGTAGTCCCAGTTCTAAATGACCACAGATGCAAACCCAGATTATTTTACCCAGCTAAAATGTCCATTATATCGAGGGGAAAGAAAAATCTTCTATGACATAAATAGGCTGAAAGAATTCGCATCCACAAAACCAGCCCTTGAGAGTTCTTGAAGCAATACAAAGAGCTGAAGAAAGGAATGACTATACCCAAGGGGCAACAGAAAGAAACTTAATGAAGGCATAACTGTGGAAACATACAGTTACACCAAGAATGCGAACAGAAATCAAAGTGACAGGAATCAATACACATCTTTCATTAATAACTTTAAATATCAATGGACTGAACTCCACAGTCAAAAGACACAGACTAGTTGAAGGGATTAAGAAACAAAACCCATCTTTTTGTTGTCTGCAAGAAACCCATCTCACTTTCAAGGATAGGCACTAATTGAAGGTAAAAGGATGGGGAAAAAATTCCAAGCAAATGGTACTAAGAAAAAAGCAGGAGTTGCAATTCTAATATTGGATAAAATAGACTGCAAATTAAACTAATCAGAAGAGATAAAATTGGCCACTTCATTCTGATCAAAGGAACAACTGACCAAGAAGATATTTATAATCATGAACATATATTCACCAAACTCTGGTGCACCCAACTTCATAAAAATAGTACTACAGGACTTTAAGACCCAGATTAATGCCAACTCATTAATAGAAGGGGACTTAGAATACCCCACTGTCTCAATTAGATAAGTCAACAAGACAAAGAATTAACAGATATCTGACTTAAACAATACCATACATCAAATGGACCTAACAGACTTCTACTGACTATTCCAACCAAACACCAAAGAATATACTTTTTATTCAGTGCCCCCACGGAACTTTCTCTAAAATCAACCACATACTGGGGCACAAAATAAGCCTTAACAAATACAAAAACCAAATTGAAATAATTCCATGCATTCTATCAAACCACAATGCAATAAAGTTTAAAATCAACACTGGAAGACACCCTTGTAACTACACAAACACATGGAGACTAAACAACACACTCTGAATGATGAATGGGTCAAAGGAAAAATTAAGAAAGAAATAAAAGTATTCCTGGAAATAAATAAAAAGGACAATACAACACACCAAAACCTCTGGGACATGCTGATAGCTGTCCTTAGAGGGACGCTTATAGCTCTAATTGCCTACATTAAAAAATCAGAAAGGACACAAATAAATGACTTAACACTGCAACTCAAGACAGTGAAAAACAACAAATGAAACCCAAACCCAGCAGACAAGAATAAATAACAAAAATCAGGGCAGAAATTAATGAAATGGAAACAAAAAGAAACAATATAAAGAATCAACAAATCTAAGAGCTGGTTCTTTGGAAAGGTAAACAAGATTGACATATCCTTAGCCCAGTTAACCTCCAAATCAACAAAATCAGAGATAAAAGGGGGAACATCACAAAAGACACCAAAAATTTCCAGAACATTATAAGGGAATACTTTAAAAAACCTATATACTACTAAACTTGAAAACTTAAAAGAAATGGACGGGTATCTAAAAGCATGGGAATCACCAAAATTAAACCAAGAAGAGATCAGCAGCTTAAACAGACCATAACATAAGGAAATTGAAACAGTAATACAAAATCTCCCAACTAAAAAAAAACCCAGGGCCATAGATTTACAGCAGAATTCTACCAGATATTGAAAGAAGATCTATGTCCAATACTACTTAATTTATTCAAAAAGATAGAAATGCAGGGAGAACTTCCAAATTCCTTCTATGAAGCCAGCATCACTCTAATACCAAAGCCAGGTAAAGACACAA
>NW_008333903.1:264919-270443 GCF_000622305.1 Nannospalax galili
ATACATTTATGTTGAAATTCCAAGAGGGAATTGGACTGGAGAGATCATAACACAACAAAATTAAAGCCATATACAACAAGCCCACAGCCAACATCATTTTAAATGGAGAAAAAGTGGAAGCATTCCCATTAAAATCAGGAACTAGACAAGCCTGCCCACTATCTCCACTCCTTTTTAACACAGTGCTTGAAACTCTTGCAAGAGCAATAAGACAAGAGAAGGAAACTAAAGGAGTAATTGGAAAAGAAGATATCAAATTATCCCTTTTTGCAGATGGTTTGTTATTATGTCTAAGAGATGCCAAAAATTCCACCAAAAACTCCTAGATATGATTAACACTTTCAGTAAAGTGGCAGGTTACAAAATTAATCTGGAAAACTCTGTAGCCTTTCTATATACCAATAACAAGCAATCAGAGAAAGAACACATAGAGCTACTCCCTTTCACAACAGCCTCAAAAAAAAATCTCAGAATAAACCTGACCAAAGACATTAAAGACCTCTACAACGAAAATTTTAAATTTCACATAAAGCAGATTGTTTTCTTATATTTTAATATTATTTATTTTTATGTAAATGAGTGTATTGCCTGCATGTGTGTAAGTACACCCATGTCATGTGATGCTCACAGAGGTCAGAAGGGGATGTGAAATCCCCTGGAACTAGAATTACAGATGGTTGTTAGCTGCCATGTGGATGCTGGGAATCAAATCTGGGTCCTCTGCAAAAGCAGTCAGTGCTCTTAACCTCTGAGCCATCTCTCCAGCCCCCAAAATTTATAGAATGAGATTGAAGAAGACACCAGACGATGGAAGGACCTTCCATGCTCATGGATTGGAAGAAGTAATATCATGAAAATGACCATCCTACCAAAAGCCATTTATAGATTCAATGCAATGCCAATCAAAATTCCCATGACATTCTTCACAGAATTGGAAAAAAATCCTAAGATCCATATGGAAGCACAAAAGACCTTGGATAGCCAAAGCAACCCAGAGCACTGAGAAATGATGTGTGTGTGGGGGGGGGTACTATATCAGATTTTAAACTATATTACAGTGGTATGGGCATAAAAACAACATGGTACTGGCACAAAAATAGACCAGTAGATCAATGGAACAAAATTGAAGACCCAAATATGAGTATATGCAATTTCAGCCACCTGATATTTGACAAAGGGGCCAAAAACATTCACTGGAGAAAAGACTACATTTTCAGCAAATGGTGCTGGCAAAACTGGATTCCCACCTGTACAAGAATGAAACTAAACCCCTATCTTTCACCTTGCACAAAAGTCGACTCCAAATGGATCAAAGACCACAATGTGAAGCCAGAAACTCTGAAAATGTTAGAAGAAAACATTGGCAATAACCTACCAGATATAGGTGTAGAAAAGGATTTTCTAAACCGGACATCAGTTGCTCAGGAAACAAGGTCAAAAATCAACAAATGGGACCTGATTAAACTAAAAAGCTTCTGAACGTCAAAAGAAACAACCAAAGAAGTGAAGAGAAAACCCACAGAATGGGAGAAAATCTTCACCAGTAACACATCTGACAGAGGTTTTAATATCCAGACTATACAAAGAACTCAAAAAACAAAGAATCAAGAAAGTAAGTAACCCAATTAAAAGATGGACTAAGGAACTGAACAGAGAGTTCACAAAAGAAGAAATAAAGATGGCTAAGAAGCATCTTAAAAGGTGTTCAACATCAGTCAGGCATGGTGGCACACACCTGTAGTCCCAGAACTTGTGAGGCAGAGGCAGGTGGATCTCTGTGAGTTCAAGGCCAGCCAGGTCTACATAGTGAGTTCCAGGACAGCTGGGACTACAGGAAGACCCTGCTTCAAAAAGAAAAAAAAAAGTGTTCAACATCATTAATAATTAGGGAAATGCAAATTAAAACCACTTTAAGATTTCATCTTACCCCAGTCAGACTGGCTAAGATCAAGAGAACAATGATACCAAATGTTGGAGAGGATGTAG
Organism: Nannospalax galili; assembly: GCF_000622305.1. Lineage (NCBI taxonomy): Eukaryota > Metazoa > Chordata > Mammalia > Rodentia > Spalacidae > Nannospalax > Nannospalax galili. The sequence continues at coordinate 266,906 of NW_008333903.1, forward strand.
GGAAAGGGGAATGCTCATCCACTGCTGGTGGGATTGCAAACTTGTTCAACCCCTATGGAAAGTAGTGTGGAGAACACTTAAAAAACTAAAAATGAGGGGCTGGAGAGATGGATCAGCAGTTAAGAGCACTGACTACTCTTGCAGAGGACCTGGGTTCAATTCCCAGCACCCACATGGTGGCTACAAACCATCCTTAACTCCAGTTCCAGGGAAATCCAAAGCCCTCTTCTGACCTCCACAGCATTGTGCAACAGGGGTGCACTCCCATACATGCAAGCAATACACTCATACACATTAAATGAAAATAACAAATAAAATATTTTTTTAAAAAACTAAAAATGAACCTGCCATTTGACCCAGTTATACCACTCCTTGGCATATACCCAAAGAACTCATCCTATTGCAAAGATATTTATACATCCATGTTTGTTGCTGCTCTTTTCACAATAGCTAAGAGATGGAAGTAACCTAAGTGTCCCTCAACTGATGAGTGGATAATGAAAATGTGGTTCATTTATACATGGAGTTCTAATCAGAAGTAAAGGTAGATGAAATCATGGAGTTTGCATTTAAATGGATGAAACTAGAAACTGTTATACTAAGTGAACACAGACTCAGAAAAACAAACAATATGTTCTCCCTCATATGTGGATCCTAGCACCAAATCTTTATGAGTGAGTATGTATCCAGACATAACTACCTAAACCAGGATAATGAAAAGGAACCAGGGAGGTAAAGGAAAAGAAATAACCTGAGAGAGAAGAACAGTAGGAAACAGGTATTACTAAGGGAGATATAGATAAAAATGGGGTTATTTAGATGGGAGGGGGAGGGAGGATAATAAAGGAACCTTGGGGATAAAGGGAAAGAAGAAGCTCAAGAGAGGTGGGACCATAGGAGAAGGTCATTATCAAGGGAGAAATGAGAAAAATAGGGGCACTTTAAATGGGGAAACCATGGTGAAAGGGTTAGACAGTGAGAGAGATAAATAATGCCTAGCTAATTTTTAAAAACCAGAGGGAACCATATTAGTCCAACAACCTACTGACAAATTATAATACATTATCTCTATATTCATCCATGTGTATAGCTAAAGGCTACATAACAAGAAACAGTGCCAGACAGGAGATACCTTTCTTTGAGTTGTTGGCCAGAGTGATCCAAGAAACTCCCAAAATTACTCAGGCTATTGCCACAGCCCTTGACGGCCTCCCAGAACTTGAAGATAAAACCCTACTGCTGAAGATAGAACATACATTAGACAGAGGATATGGAGGAATAGAGCTGCATCTGACATGGAAGCCACTTCCCCTGAAGGCAAGCTCTCATAGCTTTGGAGAACACTATGAAAGTGCCAAGGGAAAATATCAACCAATGATCCAGCACCAGCTTCAAGACCAAATAACCACATGAATGGCCAGCATAGCATACTCCACTGTGGGAGACAGGCTTGATCCTAGAGTGGAAGTCCTAATGACAGCAATACAGCAGGCCTGAGGCAATGGCCCGACCACTGGAGCCACGAGGAACGCCTTGTGATTATTGCTCCATTTGGCAAGTTGCAGGGCTAATACTTAAGGCTCGCCACTCCCTAGTCACCACCCCTTGAAATTCCAGGTTGTGGTTTATCTACAGCTTGCAGCATGTGGGCATAACAACAGCCATGGTCACATGATTTACCAGAACCAGGGCTGCAGATATATGGCATAGTCATTGTATCCCTGTCTGATTGGTCCCGGAACCTGGGCTGCCCATATATGGCATAGTTGTTGTATCCTTGTCTGATTGGTCCAGGGACCCTATATAAGCTTGTAAATTCCTCAATAAGATAGATCTGCATCACTGAACCTGGTCTCCTGTATCTGAATGCAGCTCCACTGACACAGTCTCCTCACCAGCCCTGGGGTCCGGGATCAGGCAGCAGCAGCTACAACTGTGAAGGCAGACCATATGGACAGCCACACTCCATCGGTTCAGTAGTGGCACTTTTGTCTTGGGGGCAATCAACAGCTACCTAATTTGACTAAACACCCACTCAAAGGGAGGAAATTCAAGCGTGGTACTGTAATATAACCTAATACACATGGCCAGAGTGGTCATAGATTTTAGAGAAAAACCCCAAAACTCGCACATCGCTAGACTAATGTGATTTCTTACTATGTGCAAAATATGTATCCTTATATTTACAGACAAATATCCCAGTCACCACTCATCAAACAAGCTCACTTTGCAGCAGTCAGAGACTAATACCAAGTACCACAACTTGTCACACGCGGACATTGTCTATGAATTGCCCAGGCATAAGTGACACATCTGCAATGCAACCTCTACACCTAAGGCTCATGGAACATAGAACAGGGATAAAGGAGAGGACATTAAGGAATCAGTTCTCAATAATGAAGCTCCCTCATGCAGCGGAGGGCCAGGAACACAAAAGGTCACAAATGGCCAAATCGTAGAGATCAAGAGTCTGCTAAATAATGGTCCTTGCACAGGACCCCTTTATTAAACTTCACCCACCCAAGGCTCAAGGATTATTGCAGAAGATGGAGCAGAAAGATTGTAAGAGCCAGGGAGGATGTGCATAACCATATGGAAACAGAGTCCTACAAGCTCCTGGGAACCTGCTTATATGATTCTATGGCATAGGTGTCCACATACACAAGTCCCATGCAAACTCAGGCAGACAGTAACCCAGCATAGAACTGGGAAAATGAACAGCAGACCCCAATCTTATCTAAAAGAATGTTGGCAACCGATTGCTCCTAGATGAAGGAGAGCTGATCTTCCTAAAACAAGGGACTCTAGATACGATGACTAGGATCAGTGGACTTGCACTGGGAAACAGCTGGGGGCACTGACAACACAATGGGCAGTAACAGGGTGACAGAGTATATGGGCTCCAGTGGGGGTGGGTATGGGAGGGTGCCATTTGGGATGGGGGCATAAAGATGACTAAGATTGTTTGGGATGTTCTGTATGACATACACACCAAAAAAAATCAATAAAAAATAAAAGAACATTTGCTCTTGTAGAGGGCCTGGGTTCATTTCCCCGCACCCACACAGTAGCTCACAACCATCTGTAACTTCAGTTCCAAGGGATCCTACATTTTCTTCTTCTTCTCCCAGGGCACTGCATGCACATGATGTACTTGCATACATGCAAGCAAAGCATTCATACATATAGAATAAATAAAACATGTAAAAGAAGATGGACTGGACTTTGTGGGCACCTGCACACATGTATGCACATACACACACACAATTAAAAAAATTAAAATTTAAAAGACAGTTGATTTGACAAGTTCATTATGAAAAGCCATTATTTCTTTTCCTTTACTCGCTTGTGCCACAGACAAAACATATCTAATATACATGCACATGCTTTTCTGTTTCAGGTTCTTTTGAGACAAAGTTTCACTATGTAACGAAGACTGGCCTTGAACTTCCTATGTAGCCCAGGCTGACTTCAAACTGGAAATCCTCCTGCCTCAGCTTCCCAAGTATGTGGATTTCAGGTATGCATCAAGAACTAT
>NW_008333903.1:270528-302008 GCF_000622305.1 Nannospalax galili
GACAACCTGTGCTCAATCCCTGGTGCCCACGTCAAAGAGGAAGGAGAGCCAAGCATGGTGGTGCACTCAGGAGGCAGAGGCAGGTGGATCTCTGTGAGATGGAGGCCAGTCTGTTTTACATAGCAAGTTCTGAGCCTGCTGGGGCTACAGGGAGACCTTAAAAAAAAAAAAGCAAAGAGAAGGGCTTGGAAGGTGGCAGTGATGAAGACCCTGCAGTTGAGGTTGCTCTGTGGCAGGCTTGTATTTTCAACAGAGTTCCACAAATGAAGAAATAACATTTGTATTTTGAGAAAGGGAAAGTCTTCCTGTTATAGAAGATAACTTTGTGAAACTTCATGTTAAAGCTTGTGCTCTGAGCCAGATAAATACAAAGCTGCTGGCAGAAATGAAGATGGAAAAGGATTTCCTTCCTGTTGGAAGAGAAGTTGCTGGAATTGCGTTAGCTATTGGAAATGAAGTATCATTCTTTCAACCAGATGATGAAGTAGTTGGGATTTTTCCCTTGGATTCTGAAGACTCTGGACTTTGTGAAGTTGTCAGAGTATGTGAGCATTATCTGGGTGCTGGAGATGGAGCTCAGAGTCTTCATTCACGCTAGGCAGTGCTCTACCTTGGGCCACTTCAACAATGGAAAATTATAACATAGACCAGAAGGGAAAGAACAAAAACAATTGCAGATGTTCTTTGACAATGAAAACAAAATCAGGTATTTCCTTAAAAGACATTTTTTAATTAGGTGTGATAGCGCATGTTGTAATCTTAGCTCTTAGGTATCAGAGGCATAGGTTCTAGAGGTCAAGGTGCAGGCTACAAACTGAGAGACTATCTCAAAACAAATCCTTTAAGCCAGCAGGGCTGGAGAGATGGCCCAGGGGTTAAAGACACTTGTTGCTCTTCCAGAGGACCCAAGTTCAGCTCCCAGCACCTATAACTTCAGCTCCAGGGGATCTGATACCCTCTTCTGGCCTCTGCAGGTATGCACACACGGCATACATTCACACAGACACATAAATAAAAATAATGAATATAAATCTTATAAAAATGAATGACAGCCAAGAAGATGGGCCGTAAGTGAGCTCCTGAGCACAGCAACTGTCCATAACTGAAGACACTCAACTGTATGATCTCTGTTCTGTTTGCAGCTCCAGCATTTTATGAACTGAGGACTGATCTCAGTACGTTCCATGAAACTTTGTGTTGGGAAATTCTGTTTATCACAACTTTGAGTTTCTGTTCATTCTTAGCCTAGTAATTATTTAATGAGAACTCAGCAGTCAAAAAAATAAAGAAAAAAAAACAAGAAAAAAAGGTGGAGAGAACCAACTCCAAAAAGTTGTCCTCTGATCTCCACATGTACACTGTGATATCATAAATAAAATAAAAATGTGAAAAAAAGTGTATTTAAAAAAAAAAAAACTAAAAAATAGGCCAGACATCATGGTACACACCTAGAAATCTCAGCACAGGGAAGGCTGAGGCAGGAGAATCGTGAGCTCATAGCCAGCGTGGGCTAGATAGCAAGATCCTATGCCAACACAAAATAAGGACGTAGCTTAGTAGGAAGCACTTGCCTACCATGCATGAGGTTTGAACCCCTAATATGACAAAAACCACAACTTATGTCCATTATATATAACCTTAAAATTCTACCTAAATTGGTTTGCTGAGGATCACCACACAAACACCACATACATTTTTGTTTTATGTATTTATCATATGCTGGCAGAAACCAGAAGAGGATAAGTCCCTCTGAAACTGAAGTTACAGATGGTTGTTGGCTGCCATGTGTATGCTGGGAACCAATTTTGGGGTCTCTGAAACAGCAGTCAGTACTCTTAACAACCGAGCCATCTCTCCAGCCACCCCCCCAACTTTAAATCACAAAAATAAAAAACAAAAACACAAGCCTTTAATATGGTTGTCCAAGGTCGGTTATTAACTCTGGCTTCTGAGAGGTGGGCAGGCCTCTGAGCCACACTTGTAGCTGTTAGCTTATTTTTGGGTTGGACAACTGGGTGAGACAGACTCATGCCATGTAATAGCAGAAATAGCCTCCTGCCTTAAGCTGGGATTGCAACTATGTTCCACCACACCTAGCCCATAGCTGTGAATTTAACTCCCTTCTCAAGAGGAAATCTTTGCCTTTGTTCACAAAAGGGAAAATAATACTCACCTGAAAACTAACAGAGACATGCTTATAGACATTTGGCTCAAAAGGGCTTAGAGCAAATGTTCTTACAATCTCCGGCTGTTAGTGTCCACAGACTTTACAATGTAGAGTTCAGATTGAGCTGTCAATCTCAGGTGGTATTAAGGATAAAAAGAAGAAAAGGAGTTATAATGTTTTTTCTTTTAAGAAGGAACTCACATTGTATCTCAGGCTAGCCTGGAACTCACACTGTTACCCAGGCTGGCCTTGTACTCAAAGCAATCCTCCTTCCTCAGCCTCCTAAATGCGGGAATTGTAAGTGTGAACCATCATGCCCACCTTTAGATTAATTTTCCAGTAGTTAAATATTGACATAGACAATTAAGTACCAATAATCATCATGCTAATTTAGAGCCTTCCCCTTTTTCGGTGATACTTGGGACTGAAACAGGGCCGTGAGAACAGCAGCAAGTGCCCCACCCCTGAGATACATCCCCAGCCATTTTTGAAACAGGTTCCGGCTAAATTGCCCAGGACGGACTCAAATTCCTGATCCTTGTGCCTCAGCATCCCAAGTAGCTAGAATTACAGGTATGTGACACATCTGACAATTTAGGTCTTTTTTTTTTTCAGGACTGATGTATTTTTTTATTTCAAGGTACAAATGGCTTATGGGTACATGAGTGGTTTCTAATGTTTAAACTAGTAGGTGCTGAGACAGTTAAGGAAGAGGAAAGTGCCAAGTGCATTCTGACTAACCTTGTGGTGCACAGCTTCGGGATGGACTTATCACTAAACACGCAGACAGAATGCTGTATTTTAGCACTGTGTGTACTGGAAACCCAAATTTTTAAATGGTTTACTTCCCATAACCTGTAATTCTGGCCCCCTCAGCCTTTAGCACCTGAATGGAGACAAGCCTTTCAAAAAGATATACTTGCCGGGCATGGTGGCACATGCCTTTAATCCCAGCTCTGGGAGGCAAAGGCAGGAGGATCACTGTCAACTGAAGGTCAAACTAGTCTATTTAGTAAGTTCTGGGCCAGCCAAGACTATACAGTGAAACAACAACAACAACCCACAGCTGGAGAGATGGTTCAGTGGGAAGGAATGCTTACATGAGGAGCTGAGACCAGATCCACAGTGCCCATGTAAAAAGCCAGGTATGGCCATGTATGTGCCTAAAATCCCAGCCTTGCTCCAGGTTCAGTGAGAGATCCCGTCTCAAGGGAATGAGATGATAGAGCAGGACACCTGATGTCCTCCTCTAGCCTCTGCACACCCATGCACCACACACATCACACACACACACACACACACACACACACACACACACACCTGAGAACATATTTCCAGGGGCTGGAGAGATGGCTCAGCAGTTAAGAGCACTGGGTGCTCTTGCAGAGGACCCAGGTTCAGTTCCCAGCACCCACAGGGTGGCTAGCAACTGTCTGTAACTCCAGTTTCGGGGAACCCAACACATTCTTCTGGCCTTCTTGGGCATTACACTCACAGGTGCACTTGCACGCATGCAGGCATAACACTCATACACATAAAATAAAAATAATATATAAAATTATTTTTAAAAAAACCATTTCCAGGCCCCAATCCTATAGAACTAAATCCAGATGGTTTGTTTGGGGGGGATCTGTGACATTGTACTTCATTTTGCTATTTTTCTATCCCCAAATACAATTTGAAACAGTCATTTACTCTAAATTTGGCCCATTTTCTCAATGGTGAAGGGTCAAACTCAGGACCTTGTGTATCCTAGGCAAGTGCTATATTACCAAGCCAAACCCCCAGCCTTGCCTTGTGTTATTAAATAGGGCATTAGGAACATCACTACCCTTTGAAACCATCAGCCAATAGGTTAATGCAAAACACAGACTGAACTGTAAATCTCCGAGAAAGAACCATCCCTACTATGATGTAATGGCGAAGGAACTGGAGTTGCATTTGTCAATCCCTTCCTAGGACCTCGGCCATGTCTTGTATCTTCTTGGAGTCTTAATTTACTTATGTGTAAAATGGGAATTAAGTGCACTACTTTAATATCTCATGTTAGTTTTAGATTTCTTTCTTTCTTTCGAGAGTCAGGGTCCACTGTGTAATCCCTGGCTGGCCTGGAACTCATTATGTAGACCAGGTTGGCCTTGAATTCACAGAGATCCTTGTGCCTCTGCCTCCTAAGTGTAGAGATGCCACCATGCCCAGTTCTGTTTACATATTTTAATTTTGTTTTACTATTTTTTCAATTCTATATCTTTCAACATTTCACACAAACATACCACCACAAGTCAGCTGCATATGCTGGCACTGGAAGATTTTGGTTTCTGTACATAGTTTGTTGCACACAACACTAGTTGAAGTAAATTCTCTCTTGGTGAGTACCAAATGGGATCTGGGACTATTTTGACAAAGTACAATACTGTACCCAAAGAACTATAAAGTGCCATTTATGTAGAGGAGAAATTTTTCATCATTATAAATCTTGAATATACCTGTTAAAAATAATGTTCTGCCCTTTTGCCTGGGTTCCTGAATGTGTGTAAAACCTCAAGATGTCAGTCCCAATATTTTCAGAGCACCGTTATGATCAATTTGGAAAACAGCGGTGGGAGGGGGGAGGGCAGGTATGAGAAGGGACTGTCACTTGTGTTCTCTACTCTATTCTTTGAGAGGCTAAGGGGAAACATAGGGTGAGTGACATGCCTTCTGTAAGAATCCACTCAGGATGAACTTCTAACAGGATACAAACTACCAGTAAAAACACTTTTGGAGCACAGACAATCAGAGATCATCTGTGAGCCAGCACACCAGAAGGACAGCTCCAAAGATGAGAAGTCCTTCCAGGCTGTTCCTACTGCTGTTCCCAAGACAATCACTGTAAAAGACTTTACTTGTTTATCTCCACCACACAGACATGGTCTGACTGAGAGGATCGGTCTGAGACTCCCCAGAGGCGGTTGCTGAGCACAGCGGCTGTTTCCTCCACTCCAGAGCACCATCATCTGGTCTCACAAGCTCTCTCTACTGGAATGGTTCTAGAGAAGCAGGCCAGTCCCACTTTGCTGTGAGGACTTTGCAACACAGGGACACCTAATGATTTGCTCCTGGAAGGGGGGAACTTTGTAAAAGTTAAGCCCCCAGCACCTCCAAGACTTCTCGAAAGTCATCTTGGGTACAAAGCAGAGGGTGATGTGTCAGCAAGACTTTTGGGTGAGATGTAATTATTCAGAATTGGTCCCTCTTCACTCTTCATCCCACCCCCAAAGTCTGTGAACATCAGTCCATGAATACTGCTGTACTTTAGTATCACTACCCTCTCAGAAAATAGAGGTGGATTTCTCTAACACCGTGCTGCAAAGTAAACATCATCAGGAAAGCTCAGTAGCAACACATACTGAGTCTGAAGCATATCTCTGTCTCTTGTTAATTTCCAGTACACTGTAGCCATACAATCATTTCTAGAATGTTTTTAAACATTCCAAGCAAATATACTGCCAAGGGGCATTGAGCATCCTGGCATGGGAAGGCTTAAGCTTATACAGGTTGTGTACAAGCAGCTCTTGAAGTACACTCTTCAGTTGTGAGGATCAAAAGGAAGACTGGACTGCTGTTGGCCAGGAAAATGCTACACTCCTAGCATTATGAAATGTCACTTAGCTGGGATGAAACCCGGGGACTTTCAAGGGCCCCTGAAAATCCTTGTAAATCTTCACTCTCTGAGGGTTTTCTCACCCCTTTATCTTTCACTGAGAAATTTAAGGAAATAAAGGAATCCTGGGCCTGATGAAATGGGTGTCTCTTAATTTATTGCTCATATGGATGAAAGGACTCAGGCACTTTTATATTTAAAATAAATGAGAGGGTGTGCATAAAAGTACAGGCTTGTAAAATTCATTATTTGTTATTTTTTAAGATAAGGTCTTGGAGAAATGGCTCAGTGGTTAAGAGCACTGACTTGCAGAAGACCTGGGTTCAATTTCCAGTACCCATATGGCAGTTAACAACCATCCATAACTCCAGTTCTCGAGGAATCCAGCGCCCCCTTCTGACCTCAAGTATTGCACAATACAGGGACACTTACATACATGCAGCAATACATTCATACACATAAAACAAAAACAAATTTCTTTTTTAAAGATAGGGTCTCATGTAGCAGTGTCCAGCCTAGAATTTGCTATGTAGCTGAGGATAGCTTTGAACTCCCCCTGTCTCTGTCTCCCCAGTGCTGTGACCACAGACATGTACCACCACAACCCCCCTCCATATATTTATTTATATTTATCTATGTGTGCCTGTGTGTGTGTGTGTGTGTGTGTGTATACCAGAGGTTGAAGTTGGGTATGCTGGGTGGCCCACCTTTTTGTTTTTGAAACATGATCTCACTGAACCTGAAGCTCACTGATTAGCTATGCTGGCTGGTCAGTGAACCCCATGGATTGGCTTGAGTCATCCCCGACATTGCTGGTGCTACAGGTACATGCTACCAACTGGCATTTTACATGAGTAAAATGAGGATCTGAACTCAGGTCCTCATGCTTTCACAACAAGCACTTTGCCAACTGAGCTACCCCCTGAAGCCCTCTGTTATCTTTTTAAAAAAATTTATTTTGGGGCTGGAGAGATGGCTCAGTGGTTAAGAGCACTGACTGCTCTTGCAGAGGACTTGGGTTCGATTCCCAGCACCCACATGGCGGCTACAAACCATCCTTAATTCCAGTTCCAGGGGAATCCGAAGCCCTCTTCTGACCTCCGTGGCATTGCACGACACGGACTCACTCACATACATGCAGGCAATACACTCGTACACATAAAATAAAAAAAGTATATTAAAAAAATTTATTTCTCGCCAGGTGTGGTGGCACATACTTTTAATTCCAGCACTTGGGAGGCAGAGGCAGACAGATCTCTGTGGGCATCAAGGCCAGCCTGGACTACATAGTAGGTTGCAGACCAGCTGGGGCTACAAGGAGACCCTCTCTCAAAAAAGACCTAAAAAAAATTTATTTCTTATCATTGTGTATATGTGTGTAGGTACGTATGATGTGTGTGTGTGGACACATACATGCCACAGTGGACAACTTTGTGGAGCCCGTTCTCTTCTTCCACCTTTGTATGGTGTATTAGTTACTTTTCTGTTGCTGTGATAAGACACAATGACCAAGGCAACTTAGAGAAGGAAGAGCTTATTAGGCTTATGATTCCAGAGGGATTAGCGTCTATAATGGCTGGGTAGGCATGGAGGCAGAGGTGGCTGGAGCAGAAATCCAAATGATCACATCTTCAAGCAGGTACAGGAAGACTGAAAATCTGGCAAGGTTTAAGAATTCTCAAAGCCCATCCCCAACGATGTGCTTCTTTCAGCATGACCGCACCTCCTAAAACCTTCCAAAACAATGCCACCAACTGGGGATAAATTGTCCAAAAACTTGGAGCCTATGAGGACATTCTGATTCAAACCACCACATGTGGGTTCCAGGGATCAAACACAGGTTGCCACACTCTCATAGCAACGCCATTTATTCACTGAGCCATTTCATCAGCCACTCCATTTTTTATTGATAAATAAAACTTGCATACCTGTAACAAATACCTTCCATATTATGAAAAATGCACATTTTTCAATTTTTAAAAAAATTGTAGTCCTGGAGCTGGGGAGATGACTCAGAAGTTAAGAGCCTTTTAACTTAAGAGCATCTTGACTGCTCTTGCAGAGGACCCAGTTTCGATTCCCAGCACCCACATGATGGCTAACAACTGTGTCTAACTCCAGTTCCAGGAGATCCTACACCTTCTTCTGACCTCTGCAGGCGTTGCATGACACAGGTGCACTTACACACATGCAGGTAATACACTCATACACATCAGAAGTTAAGAGCCTTTTAACTTAAGAGCATCTTGACTGCTCTTGCAGAGGACCCAGTTTCGATTCCCAGCACCCACATGATGGCTAACAACTGTGTCTAACTCCAGTTCCAGGAGATCCTACACCTTCTTCTGACCTCTGCAGGCGTTGCATGACACAGGTGCACTTACACACATGCAGGTAATACACTCATACACATTAAAAAAAATAATTTTTTTAATTTAATATATTTTAAAAAATTATAGTCTTGGGGGCCAGACATGGTGGCATTCCTTTAATCCCAGCACTTGAGGCAGAGGCAGGCAGTTGAAGGCCAGCCTGGTCTACATAGTGAGTTCCAGGCCAGCTGGGGCTACAGAGACCCTGTCTCAAAAAGACCAAATGTGTGTGTATGTGTGTGTGTGTGTGTGTGTGTGTGTGTGTGTGTAGTCTTGGGCTAGAGAGATGGTAGCAGCTGTAGAGCACCGGCTGCTCTTGCAGAGGACCCAGGTTTGATTCCCAGCACCCACATGGCAGCAAACAACTGTCTGTCCATAACTCTAGTTTCAGGCACCCAGTGCCTTCTTCTATCCTTCACGGGCATTGCACAACATGAGTGCACTTACATACATGCAAGCAAAACACTAATAACATGAAATGAAAATAATGAAATATATTTTAAAATAAAAATAAGTTAAAAAGTATAGTCTGGATGGGTGTGGGGAGCCGCCTGCCGTCCCTGCAGACGCCATTACAAGATGGCACTCACATCCGGTTCATGCTGAGCAGTAAATAAGTCAGTACGCATGCCCGAAGTAATTTTCCACCTTCTAGTCTCTGCCTACCTCGTGGCGTGATATGGGCTGATGAGTTTGCAACCAATCAAGAGTTGCCACGTCCAAGACGGGCTTACTAACCTATATAAGGGCTGGGTTTCCGACATTCGGGGTCTTCGCCCTGTAAGCTTATGCTCTCCCTCTCAAGATGCATTAAAGCTTTTCTGCAGAAGGATCCTGAGTGTGCCGCGTCGTTCTTGCTGGCGAGACGATAGCGCGGGACAACTGATGCTGAGACCCGGGAATTCGACCAAACCATCGTCAGCACCATCGGAGACCCCTTGAGTTCAAGGAGGATTCAGAACTGCAGGTAAGGACGTTCAGAGAGGTATGTTTTTTCTGGACTTTGGCTTGAACCTGTTTCCGCCTTGGAAAGGTAGCTTTGAGGCCTTGGTTATCATTCTGGGAGCACTTATAGTTTTGTTGTATAAAACATGCCAGGCCATTGTGGCGGAAAGTCGAAATGTTCTTGAGGAAGTCCAGGATAGCATGTCAGAAACTGAACGCAGTGAGAGGTTAGGTGCACGAAAAAAGAAACGGGCCCCAAATAAGGAAAATGGCCCTCCCGGAAGGTCTGTTGACAAGGGAGCGTATTTTAAAGAGCCTAGAGATTCTTTGCCTGTCAAGAGGCCGGACAAAGGGACTAGTATATACCCCGTCCGAGAACTAAAGGCTCTGCAATTAAGTAGTTCAGGAAGCCCCGGGAGCTCTGAGGACGAGAGCCTTGACCCGGAGGAGGAGGCGGAGCTAGATGAGGAAGTAGCGAAGTATGAGGAAGAAAGATATCATCCAGATGATCATGTACAAGGCAACAAGAGACACCAAAAACATTCACATTCTGTGATGGCCGCTTCACAAGTGGCCCCCTCAGCGTCCCCTCCATATGAGGTCCGCCGAGGATCTTTTTCCCTCCTATCTGATAAAGTGCAGAGGAAGTTACGTTCGGCCTTCCCTGTCTTTGAAGGCCTAGAGAACGGGCGGGTATACGCACCCGTGGAATATAACCAAATAAAGGAATTAGCAGAGTCAGTCAGAAAGTATGGCGTCACCGCCAATTTCACATTGGCACAATTGGACAGGCTGGCGAGAGACTCCATGACACCTACTGATTGGCAAACAATAGCCAAGGCCACGCTTAACAGCATGGGCCAGTTTATGGAATGGAAGGCCCTTTGGCATGAAGCAGCTCAAGAACAAGCCAGGGCCAATGCTATATCTTTGACACCAGAACAGCAAGAATGGACTTTTGACATGCTGACAGGGCAGGGACACTATGCAACCAATCAAACAAATTTCCCCTGGGGAGCATACCAACAAGTCTCAAGCACTGCCATCAGGGCCTGGAAGGCACTCTCTAGGAAGGGTGAGGGAGGTAACCAATTAACAAAGATTATACAAGGAGCTCAAGAGCCTTTTTCTGACTTTGTGGCTAGGATGACGGAGGCGGCAGGGCGCATTTTTGGAGACTCTGAGACAGCCATGCCTCTTGTCGAACAGCTTGTCTTTGAACAAGCCACTCAGGAATGCTGTGCCGCCATTGCCCCTAGAAAAAACAAAGGGATGCAGGACTGGCTTAGGGTTTGTAGAGAGTTAGGGGGCCCTCTTACCAATGCAGGGCTGGCAGCAGCCATTTTACAGTCCCAGAGACGCCCCCCTAAGGGGCCCGAAAAAAGGGTCTGCTTTAACTGCGGAAAGCCCGGACACATGAAAAGAGACTGTAGAAATCAGAGGGCCCACCCCTGCTCTTTGCACCCGCTGCGGCAAGGGCTATCATAAGGCAGACCTATGTCGCTCGGTTAGGGATTTGAGAGGTAATGTCCTCCCTCCTAAGGCAACCTTTATCAATGAGGATCCAAAAAACGGGGCAGCGGGCCCATGGTCCCAGGGCCCACAAAAATATGGGAACCGGTTCATCAAGGCCCCGGAGAAAGCCCCCTTGGGGATGACACAAGACTGGACTTGCGCGCCTCCTCCGATTTCTTATTGATGCCTCAAATGGCAGTGCAGCCCATACCTGCCTGTTTGCCCATACCATTTCCTCAAGGGACTGTAGGGCTCCTTCTGGGCCGAGGGTCACTCACCCTGCAAGGATTGATTGTTCACCCTGGCATAATTGACAATCAGCGTACCCCTGAGGTTCAGGTTTTGTGCTCTAGCCCTAAAGGCATATTTTCTATCAGTAAAGGGGATAGGATAGCTCAGTTGCTACTCCTTCCAAGTACCCACCAGGAATTTAGAAATAGGCCGATGGGATCCTCGGGTCAGGACTCAGCCTATTTAGTTGTCAGCCTACAAAATAGGCCGAAGCTGCTCCTACAGGTTAATGGTAAGAGTTTTGAAGGCATCCTAGATACTGGGGCAGATAAGAGCATCATCTCTTCCCATTGGTGGCCAAGGTCTTGGCCGATTACCGAGGCTTCCCATTCATTACAGGGTTTGGGTTATAGTGCCCATCCCACAATCAGCTCTTCCGCCCTCACTTGGAAGACGGCGGAAGGGCGGGAGGGAAGATTCACTCCTTATGTCCTCCCTTTACCTGTCAACCTATGGGGACGGGATGTTATGCACGACCTCGGGCTTACTCTGTCCAATGAATATTCACCACAAGCAATCCAAATATGAAGAAAATGGGGTATGAGAGAGGAAAAGGGCTGGGGTGTTGTGAACAGGGGTGTACAGAACCCATAGCACCCAACCCAAATCAAGGCAGACAAGGCCTGGGTTTTTCCTAGGTGCCACTGAGGCAGTACGGCCCATACCATGGAAAACGGAGGCTCCGGTGTGGGTTCCTCAGTGGCCTTTGACCTCCAAAAAATTGGCTGCAGTAACTGATCTGGTCACTGAGCAGCTGGCTTTGGGGCATATAGAGCCATCTACCTCCCCTTGGAATACCCCGATTTTTGTGATAAAAAAGAAATCTGGAAAATGGAGGTTATTACATGACCTAAGAGCTATTAATGAGCAAATGTATCCCCTTGGGGCAGTGCAGCGGGGACTTCCGGTCCTCTCTGCTCTGCCTAAGGATTGGAACTTAATCATTATAGATATAAAGGACTGCTTCTTTTCTATCCCCCTGCATGTCTCTGACAGGCAGCGCTTTGCTTTTACCATCCCTTCAATTAATCATATGGAGCCAGATAAGAGATTTCAATGGAGAGTGCTGCCTCAAGGGATGGCCAACAGTCCCACCATATGTCAACTGTATGTACAGGAGGCTCTAAAGCCTATTAGAGAAAAATTTCCTGCGATAACTATTATTCATTACATGGATGATGTGCTCATGTGTCATCAAGAGCGAGAGACCCTTGAAAAAGCTTACCCACAGCTGGTGAAAGCTTTGCAATACTGGGGACTTCAAGTCGCCACTGAAAAGGTCCAGTTTTCTGATACAGGCCAATTCCTGGGCACTGTTATTCTCCCTGATGTGATTCGTCCACAAAAGATAAAAATTTATAGAAAAGATTTGTGCACTTTAAATGATTTCCAAAAATTATTGGGAGATATTAATTGGCTTCGCCCATTTCTCAAAATTCCCACAGCGGATTTAAAACCTCTTTTTGACATTTTGGAGGGGGACACCCATATTACTTCCCCTCGATCCTTGACCCCTGCTGCGGAAACAGCACTCCTCCTAGTAGAGGAGGCAATAGAGAAAGCACAGTTACGTCGCATTAACAGCTCTCAACCTTTTTGTCTCTATGTTTTTAAAACAAGAAAGCTGCCCACTGCGGTTTTATGGCAGGAAGGACCCCTGTTATGGGTTCACCCGAACGCTTCCCCCCAAAAAATAATTGACTGGTACCCCACGGCTATAGCTCAACTTGCACTTAAAGGCTTAAAATTGGCTATAGAACACTTTGGCAAGCACCCTACATCTATCTTGGTCCCCTATAATTCCTCTCAGGTGCAAACATTAGCTGCCACCTCAAATGACTGGGCCATACTAGTTACCACCTTCTCGGGGAGAATTGATAATCACTATCCAAGGCATCCTTTGCTGCAGTTTGCAGCCCTCCATCCTGTAGTCTTTCCCCGAGTTACATCTCCCATTCCACTGAAAGAGGGATTGATGATATATACAGATGGCTCCAAGAATGGGAAGGGGGCATATGTCATGGGTTCCAAGGTGTTCTCACGACAATATGCAGAAACCTCTCCTCAAATAGTAGAATGTCTGGTTGTGTTGGAGGTTCTTCAAAAGTTTTCAGGTCCTCTTAATATTATTTCTGACTCATCCTATGTAGTTAATGCAGTTGCTGTGCTAGAGACAGCTGGTGTTATAAAACCAACCAGCAGGGTGGCTGCCCTTTTTCAGAAAATACAAGATTGTTTATTTAAGAGGAGTACACCCTTTTATATTACACATATTAGGACCCATTCGGGCCTCCCTGGACCAATGGCCCTTGGCAATGATAAGATGCATTAAAGCTTTTCTGCAGAAGGATCCTGAGTGTGCCGCATCATTCTTGCTGGCGAGACGATAGCGCGGGACAGATGGGAATCATGCATGAAGAATTATCTCCAGGGAATTGGGGGATAACTTAGTTGGTAAAGTGTCTGCTGTGCAGCATGAGAAGCTGAATTTGGACCCCCAGCACCCATATGTTCATATATATCTCTAACCCTGACACTGGGAACGGGGGTGAGGGCAGAGACAGGCAGATCCCTGGGACTCACTGGCCAACCATCCTAGCCAGTTGGTGAAACAGAGAGAACCTGTTCCCAAAAATAAGGCAGAAAGCAATAAAGGAGGTACTGGAGAAGTGGCTCGGGGAGTAAAAGGACTGGTTGCTCTTGCAGACGACCCAGGTTCTGTTCTCAGCATCCATACGGTAGCAAAAAAAAATCATCCATAAATCCAGTTCCAGGGGATCCTATGCTTTCTTCTGGCCTCCATAGGCACTGCACACATGTGTTGCACTTACATACATGCCAGCAAAACTCTCATACACATAAAATAAAAATAAATCATAATTTTAAAAGCAGTAAGCTGCTGGGCCTGGTGGCACATGCCTTTAATTCCAGCATTTGAGGAGGCAGAGGAAGATGGATCTCTGTGAGTTTGAGGATAGCCTGGTCTACACAGCAAGCTCCAGGCCAGCTAGGACTACAGGGAGACCCTGTCTCAAAAATACCAAAGCAAAAAAAAAAAAAAAAAACCCAAAAAAACAGTAAGCCAAGCATGGTGACACACACCTTTAGTCCCAGCACTCCAGAGGCAGAAGCAGGTGAATTTCTGTGAGAAATTCTGTCTACATAGCAAGTTCCAGGCCAGCTGGGGCCATGGGGAGGCCCTATCTCTAAAAGACCAAAACAAAACCTAACCAGAGCAGTCTTTTAGTGGCCTGTAACTCGCCTGCTGGGCTGGCCTGGCTGCCCAGTGAGCCCCAGAAAATCCGGAGTCTGCCTCCCTGATGCTAGGATTGCAAGTGTGTGCCACCATGCCTAGTTTTTTTCAAAAAAAAAATTGTAAATTTATTTTTATGTATGTATTTTGCCTGCATGTATTTAAGTATACCATGTGCATGTAATGCCCTCAGAGGCCAGAAGACGGTGATGAGCCCCCTAGAACCGGAGTTACAGATAGTTGCTAGCCATGTAGGTTCTGGGAACTAAACTCAGGACCTCTGTAAGAGCAGCCCGTGCCTAGCTTTTATTTTATATTATTTTGTTTCATTTTATTTTATTTTATTTGGTCTTTTTGAGACAGGGTCTCCCTGTAGTCTCTAGCTGTCCTGAAACTCACTATGTAGACCAGGCTGGCCTTGAACTCACAGAGATCCACCTGCCTCTGCCTCCCAACTGCTGGGATTAAAGGCACATGCCACCATGCCCAGCTCCTGCCTGGCTACTTTTTTTTTTTCTTTTGGTCTTTTTTTGAGACAGGGTCTCCCTGTAGCCCCAGCTGTCCTGGAACTCACTATGTAGACCAGGCTGGCCTTGAATTCAGAGATCCGCCTGCCTCTGCCTCTGATTAAAGGCATGCACCACCACGCTTGGATCTGCCTAGCTTTTTTATTTGGGTTATGAAGATTGAACCCAGGTCCTCGTGGTTTCAAGGCAAACATTTTACTGACTGGGCTACTCCCCAGCCCTGTAAGAGTGCTTACATTTACAGAAGACCAAGGCCATGCCTTGCCTCATTCTTCCTCTCAATTGCCCCCAGTATCCAGCACCCAGCAGGAGGCAAGAACTCAGTGCTGACTAAACAGGATGTGGTGTGTGTGTGTGTGTGTGTGTGTGTGTGTGTGTGTGTGTGTCCCGCTCCCTGCTTACCTGTAAGCTCTGCAGAACATTCAGGAAGTCATTCATCCCTGTTAAATGCTCCACATCTTGGAAGACAGCAACAAGCAGAGTGGGGATGATGGCAATAGAGCGTGTCAGAATCACCCGGGCAAAACGTGACCACTTGAGGTTCAGGAATCCCTGGAAGAGGACATGGGAGCAGGGTGACTATATGGAACAGGAACTGGGAAAATGCCTGGGGAAGTTCAGGGAAGACCTTGGAAGCATGGGATTAAAAACTCAAGGGATGTGTTCTCCCCATCTAGTCCATACCAGGGCCTACCTCCATGACAAACTGGCCAGAATAGGTTCCTGTCATGGTGGAGCTCTGTCCTGCAGCCAGGATCCCCACTGCCCAGATGTAGAGTGCAGCAGGCCCGAAGTAACATCCCAGCACAACACCCTGGGACAGGCAAGGGAGAGACAGGGGCTTGTGTCAGTGACCTGCTTAGATCACACTTCCAACAGCACTTCTCTGCAGCACTTCCCCTTCCTTGCTAAACACCAACCACACCAAGGCTCAGGTTGGGCACTGCCCCAGAAGCCAGGCTCAGTTCTGGATCTGATGCTACAGGCTTCCAATCCCAGGTCTGCTGGGCGTCCCTTCAATACTCAGCCCAGGCCTTCCTCTTCTCCATGTCCCTAAAGCCTTCATCTCCAGCCTCCATCCTAAACACTGAAAAGGCAGAAGTCTCCCTATTTCCTGAAGCGAATTCCTTAATGCACGATTCTGGAAAATGGCAGGTGTGGAGGGAACAGTCAAATAAATGTGGGAAATGGTGTGTATTATATACTCGATTCCCAAAGGGTCACAGAGTGACCAGCATAAAGGGCCTGAGAGAGCCTGGCAAAGAACACTTTGCTAAGAACATTTTCTTCAGTCATGACAGTTAACTTTACAGCAGAACTTCATAGTGTTGTCACAAGTTTAGGAATTGCTGGTATGCTGATCCTCTACCCACCTTCCCCCACTACACAACCCTAAATGCTTGTCTGGCATAAGGACCTCTGAAATAAATGACACTCTAGAGGAGATATGCTCAAGTCTGAAACAAACTCACAAAAGGCCAGATAATATGCTAACATTTATCCAATACCAAAGATCACAAACCAGTGCATGCTTACCCCTTTGTAGGTGTCCAGCCAGAGCTGAGTTAGGAAAGAGCCAGTATGGGAACAGCTGCTATTTGTACAGACATCAATCTAGAGCCCAAAGCAATGCAAGACCAACTTTGGTGTCAGGTAGGAAGAGCCGTACACACCACATGACCCCTCTGGAGGAAGAAAACCCTAGATGAAGGTTCTGATGTGGGCAGAGGCCACTTTATTTGTGATCTTTCTCTACAACCTTGAAGATCCCCATATCATCAGAAATCTATACTGCATCAGAATCTAGATGGTAAAAAACAAACACTGAAAATTTTTAAATGAGGACAGGCAGAGTGTGCCTTAACAAACCTTCGAATGTGCATGAATAGCAAGACCTCAGTCAAAGTAGAACCAGGTGTCAAGGTTCTATGCATGGGAAACAGAGCCAAAACTCCAAAGGCAAGCTACATGGCAGCAACCACCTGCAATTCCAGCACTCAGCAGGCTGAGGCAGGAAGATTGTGAGTTTGAGGCCAAGATTGTGAGTCTGGGCTAAATAGAGCTCTAAAAAGAAACAAACAAACAAACAAAAAAACAGGCAGTTGCCACTAATTTTGAGGCCAACTTGGGCTACATAATAATTTCCAGGCCTTCCTGGCTTACAGAGTGAAACTGTCCCATAAAAATAAAACAAGCTGGATATTATGGCGCACGCCTTTAATCCAAGCACTAGGGAGGCAGAGGCAGGCAGATCTCTGTAAGTTTGAGACCAGCCTGGTCTACATAGTGAGTTCCAGACCAGCCAGGATTGCTCAGTGAGACTCTGTCTCAAAACAAAACAAACAAGCATGAAACAAAACACATATGAAAGTAGTCAGCAATCCAAGGAAACAAAACCTGGCTTCGTCAAGCGGCCTATTCTCGTCACAGTTTCTCTTTTCTGTGTGTCCACTTCCCCCAGCTCAAATGTCAAGACTGCGGGTTGGCAGGAAGAAAGTTACACGAGGGAACAAGGATTACAAAGAGCCACATAGGAAAAAGACCCCGCCTACATGACGCACAGGCAACTAAGTTTAAGGCCAGTTCTCCCTGCAGAAAAGTTGGAGCTCCCAGGCTGCTAACTCTGTTTGGTAATAGGCCTGGGAGGATTGGAGATAAGGACATATTTCCCCTGGACTCTGAACCATTGCAGCTTTCTGCCCCATTCCAGCCTTCATTTTACCCTAGCATTCACTACCACCTGTGGCCCTAGCATTGTTTTTTTTTCCAAAAACTCTTTGGATAAAGACTGAGATAACAAAAATACTGACAAAGAAGGAAACAGAGCACAATGCAGGGTTCAGTAAAAAGGTAAGTATCTGTATCCCAAACTTATTGCTTTTGGCCTGGTTTATCTGTCTAGACCATAAAGATAAGGCCAATCTTTTTAAAATCATTTTTATTTTTAATATTTACTATTTTTATTTTTTTATTTTTATTTTTGATTTATTTTTGGTCTTTTTGAGACAGGGTTTCCCTGTCTCAAATATTTATGTTTATCTCACTATGTAGACCAGGCTGGCCTTGAACTCACAGAGATTCCTGCACCTACCTCCCCAGTGCTGGTATTAAAGGCATCCACCACCATGCCCAGCCCCCCTTCTAGAACTTTGATAATGACTTTGTATTTACATTTGAGACATTTCCTGTTTGGAGCATTGGGAGCCGTAGACTGGTGAAGTGAGCTCTTATGTCTGTGATCATCAACTGCTTCTTATGTATAGTATATAAAATCTACAGTTCTGTAGTGATCTGGCTAATGAACGGTTGGAGGATGATGAGCTTGGAAGTCTCTTCTATGTACCTTTCCTGGGGTTTGAGAGACCTGCACAGTATAAACCACAGTGCTTCTTGAGTGACTGGGAAGGGAATGACACGGGGAAGATGCTCTTCCATCCTCTACCCTGAGGGAAACAGCCACAATTCTCTATGTAGATCCTCATTTGGTAGGACATATCAGCTCAAATTCTTAGAAAAGCCAGCCTCCAGCTTTGACAAAGGTTACTGGAGACAACACAAAGTAAGGCAGTCTGTCCAGGCAGATGTGAAGACTGACTACTAAAGGGAGCATTTTGCTCAAGTTTCAGCTTTCTCTCTTCAAGATAGGCAAAGCTAGTTGGTAGATGTCTGTCCTAGTTAGCTTTCTATTGTTGTGATATAACATTGATCAAAAATAACTTGAGGAGGAAAGGGTTTATTCAGCTCACAACCCTCAGGTCTAACAACGAGGGAAGTCAGGTCAGGAACTCAAGGCAGGAGCCTAGAGGCAGGTATTTTTGAAACAGGGTCTCCCAGTAGCCCCAGCTGGCCTAGAACTCACTGTGTAGACCAGACTGGCCTTCAACTCACAGAGATCTGCCTGCCTCTGCCTCCCAAGTGCTAGGACTACAGGTGTGTGCCACCATGCCTGGTAAGAGCACTGGCTACTCTTGTAGAGGACTCAGGTTTGGTTTCCAGCATTCAAATAGTGTCTAACAACCATCTGTGACTCCAGGAATCCAATGCCCTCTTCTAGCCTCCATGACACTGCATACACATGGTACACTCACATACACATGCAGGCAAAACACTCATACAATCAAATAAAAATAAATCTTTTAAAAATTTATTTATAAGCTGGGCATTGTGGTGCATGTCTTTAATCCCAGCACTCAGGAGGCAGAGACAGGTGGATCTCTGTGAGTTCAAGGTCAGCCTGATCTACATAGTAAGTTCCAGGCCAGCTGGGGCTACAGGGAGACCCTGTCTCAACAACCCCCCCCAGTAATTTGTATTTTATGTGTCTGAATGTTTTTACTACATATATGCAAATGTATGATGTGCATGCAGAAGAGGGCATCAGACCCCATGGAATGGCTGTTAGCTGCCATGTTGGTGCTAGGAACTAAACTCTGGTCCTCTGCTAGAGGACCTCTTAACTGCTGAGCCATTTTTCCAGTCACCCTTTTAAATTATTTTTTCAATATTTATTTCCAATAAATAAATCTTTTAAAAAATTTCAGATCTTCCAAGCATTGTGGCTCCTGCCTGAATCCCAGCACTCAGGAGGCTGAAGCAAGATTGCTACCATTTTTTAAAAATATTTTATTTATTAATTTTATTTTATGTATGAGTGTATTGCCTGCATGTAGGTAAGTGCACCCATGTTGTGCAATGCCCACAGAGGACAGAAGAGGCTGTTGGATCCCTTGGAACTGGAGTTGTTAGCTGCCATGTGAGCGCTGGGATTCGAACCCAGGTCTTCTGCAAGAACAACCAGTGTTCTTAACCACTGAGCCATCTGTCCAGCCTGATTACCACCATTTTGAGGCTAGCCAGGGCCACACAGTGAGTTCTAGGTCAGCACTGCATATTTTTCAAACAGTGATTTGCCTATTGAACTCTTGGATATTGTAGCTGGAAGAATCACTCTAGAAAAACAAGCTGGTTTCAGTCTGAAGGGTAAAATTATAATTATAATTATAATACCTGAAATCTCATTAGTAAATAATTGCCTACAACTTACTGGTAAAGCTTGGTTGCCGTCCACTAGACTAGTCATGTTTCAAGGGTGAAACAAAAATGTCCGATGTACTTTCAGGCCTGTTACAGAGAATTTCAATCAGCATAGCTTTTTTTTTTTTGGATCAGTAATTCCTGAACTATTTGATAATAAAAACATAAGGCAAACTTGTGGAGTTCATAGACAACCAGCATTGGGAATACCTTTTGTGCCTCTTGTAATAAGATTTTTTTTTATTTAAGGGTATGTGTAGGTGCCTATGTGAATGTATACCGTATGTATGCAGATGCCCAAAGAGGCCAGAAGAAGCTGTCAGATCCATTCAGTGGTTGTAAGTTGCCCTATGTAGCCAAACTCAGGTCCTCTGGAAGAACAGCAAGCACTCTTAGCTGCTGAGCCATCTCTCCAGTCCTGTCTTTTATAATTAAAGAAAAAGATCCATAAACTATATACCACTAGAAGGCCACTAAGATAAGGACCTTGGTCACCTTAACTAAGGCAGAATACAGGTAGAGATTTGGTAGTGTGATGATGGCTCCCATGATACCCACAACCTGCTCAGTCTGTGTGGTGTGACAGCCTAACAGAATGTGGCTGGGGCTTTACTGTAACATAGTACACACCAACATAACACCTACTGTCCTATACTGGAACATGAAATGGGGAATAACACAACACCAGGGAATCCCCAGCATCCTTTACTCCTTACAATCCCTTCTGCTGCAACCACCTAGGATATGCAAAACTTGTAGGAGCCAGAGAACTCAGGATTAGATTTTGGATATTTTATATCATATATTAGATGGACAAAACAGATGACTATAGAACAAAATGGTCTAAAAATAAAATAATAAAATATCTACTAATGGTACTATTATTAGCATCACTGTAACCCTGTGAGACAAATCCAAGACTACAGATTTGACTTTTTTAAAATTTTGAAACTTTGGTGGTTTTTTGTTTGTTTGTTTCTTTGAGACATAATCTCACTATTTAGGCATAACTAGCCTGGAACTATGTAGACCAGGCTGGCCTTGAACTCACAGAGATCAGCCTGACTCTGCCTCCTGAGTGCTGGGATTAAAGGCGTGCGCCACTACACCAGGCTCTTATTTGTTTTATTTGGGGGCCCATTGAGTTTAACCAGGACTGTCTGTGGAACCATGGGTTTGGTGGGCTCATGAGTGGGTATACAACTGGACAATGACTCTCCTCTCTCTCCTCTATCTATCATCTATCTATCTATCTATCTATCTATCTATCTATCTATCTATCTATCTATCTATCTATCTAGAGCCAATAATCCAGCAGAAGATGGCCTCATGAGCCCCTTGCCAATCTTTGATTGATTGTTCAGAGGGACAGTGTTATAGGTGTATAGGGCAAGGAGCTACAATTGTTGTGAATTTGTGGTTGCAG
Source organism: Nannospalax galili (assembly GCF_000622305.1). Lineage (NCBI taxonomy): Eukaryota > Metazoa > Chordata > Mammalia > Rodentia > Spalacidae > Nannospalax > Nannospalax galili. The sequence goes on from NW_008333903.1 coordinate 291,702, forward strand.
AGGTTCTGTCATTCTAGAGGATAGCATTTTGCAGTCTATCACTCTATCTCCCTTCCCCTGTCCACCATGTTCCCTGACCTTTGGAAGGGGTGATATAAGTGGTCTTGTTTAGAGCTGAGTGCTTGACCATCACTTATTCTCAGCATCTTGGGCATGAGTCCACATTTGCAAGTGTTTTGGAGGCTACAGCATTTGAGCTGGGGAAGCTAGGGTTTGAGGGTCTGGATATGTACTGGCTAGGCTCAGTCATTCTTGTGGTTAATATTTTGAACATATTTATGAGCACAATAACCCAGTTTTCAGATTACACCACTTATCGTCCAGGACTCATTAAATTGGATTGTTTCTGTAATGACGCCAGGTACCCTGTTTAACAATGTGCAGATATGGCACCAGGTATGGTAAAAACGCTATTTATAATCCTGATACTGGAGAGACTAAGGCAGGAGATTACAAGTTTGATGCCAGTCTGGGATACATGGTATCAAAAAATGGCAAAAGATGTACATGGTGGTGTGTACTTATAATACAATCCCAGCACTCAAAAGACAGAGGGAGGGGGCTGGAGAGATGGCTCAGCAATTAAGAGCACTGACTGCTCTTGCAGAGGACCTGGATTTGACTCCCAGCACCCACATGGCGGCTACGAACCATCCTTAACTCCAGTTCCAGGGGAATCCGAAGCCCTCTTCTGACTCCCAAGGCATTGCATGACATGAGTGCCAACACGGGTGCACTCACATACATAAGGCAATACACTCATACACATAAAATTTAAAAAAAAAATCTTACAAACTTCATCATAATCAAAAAAAAAAAAGAGGAAGGAGGATGTTCTAGTTTGTTTCTCAATTGCTGTGACAAAATACTCTGACCAGTGCCAACTTAGGAAGGAAAGGGTTTATTTAGCTTACATCTCCCAGGTCACAGTTCATCAGGGAGCCCAAGGTAGGAACTCAGGGCAGGAACCTGGAAGCAGGAGCTGGAGCACAGGCCATGGAGGAACACTGCTTACTGGCTTGCTCCCCTGGTCCTGCTCAACCTGCTTTCTTATGCAACATAGGCCCACCTGCCCAGGGGTGGCACCACCCACAGTGGTCTGGGCCCTCCCACGTCACACAACAATCAAGAAAATGCCCCACAGACTTGGCCACAGTCCAGTTCAAAGGAGGCAATTCCACGATTGAGGCTCCCTCAACCCAGGTGTGTCAAGTTGACACTAAAGTTGTGCAGCACAGAGGATTACCACAAATTTGAGTCAAAGCAAGTTCCAGGATAGGTGGATAGGCATGAAACACTCCTTGAAAAATCAAGAAGAAGGGCTGGGTCAGACACGGTGGTTCTCACCTTTAATCTCAGCACTCAGGAGGCAGAGGCAGGAGGATTTCTGTGAGATTGAGGTCAGCCTGGGCTGGTCTACATAATGAGTTCCAGGTCAGCTGGGGCTGCATAATGAGACCCTGCCTTAAAAAAAAAAAAAAAAAAAAGAGGGCTGGAGAGATAGTTCAGTGGTAGGGCACTACTGGCTGCTCTTGCAAAGGACCTGAGTTCTACTTCTAGCAACCACATGGAGGCTAACAACCATCTGTAACTCCAGTTCTAGGGGATCTGACACCCTCTTCTGACCTCTACAAGCACTGCATAACATGGGTGCTCTTACATACATGCAGGCAATCCACTCATACACATAAAATAAAAATAAAATATTTTTTTAAAACAGGGTCAGATGCCAGGTGTGGTGGTGCACGCCTTTAATCCCAGTATTTGGGAGGCAGAGGCAGGTGGATCTCTGTGAGTTCGAGGCCAGCCTGGTTTACACAGCAAGTTCCAGGTCAGCTGGGGCTACAGGGAAATCCTGTCTCAAAAAGACCCCAAAAAAAAAAAAAAAGGGTCAGAGTAGCCGGTCATAGTGGCGCACGCCTGTAGTCCCAGCACTTGGGAGGCAGAGGCAGGCAGATCTCTGAGTCCAAGGCCAGCCTGGTCTACATGGTGAATTCCAGGCCACCTGGGGCTACAGGGAGGCCCTGCCTCAAAAAGACCATAAAAATAAATATAAACAAAACTTGCCGAGCATGGTGGCCCACGCCTTTACTCCCAGCACTCAGGAGACAGAGGCAGGTGAATCTCTATGCGTTCAAGGCCTGCCTGGTCTACATAGTGAGTTCCAAGCCAATTGGGGCTACAAGGAGACCCTGTTTCAAAAAGACCAAAAAAAAAAGAGGGTCAGCAAGATGGTACAGTGGGTAAAAGAGCAGTGGTCAAGCCTGAGTTTGATCCCCAGGACCCACATGATGGAAGGAAAGCATTTACTCCTTCAAGTTGTCAACTCTGACCAAACATACGCATGCACAGACACATACAAATATAATAATTTTTAAAATTTTTAGAACTTGCTTTAATTCACAAAGTTTTAATGAAAATATTTACATTATTTTTAATTGAATTTTTACATAATAAAAATTTTAATAAAAAAGAAATACACAGGCTGGTGTGGTGGTGCACACCTTTAATCTCAGCACTCAAGAGGTGGAGGCAGGCAGATCTGTGAGATTGAGGCCAGCCTGGTCTACATATTGAGTCCCAGGCCAGGCTAGTTGGAGCTACAGGGAGATCCTTTCTCAAAAAAAAAAAAAAGGAAAGAAAGAAGGAAGGAAGGAAGGAAGGAAGGAAGGAAGGAAGGAAGGAAGGAAGGAAGGAAGGCACAAATGTATAAGACATTTGAGGGAGATTTCTATCTAAAACAGTCTGTTTATCTTTTCAGACAGCATCTCATGTACCCCAGGCTGGCTTCAAACTTTCATTGTAGCCATGGCCTGAACTCCTAATCCTCCTGCTTCTACCTCCCAAGTGCTGAGATTATGGGCATGAATGACACCCAGTTTACACAGTGCTAGGGATTGAATCTGGGGCTTCATCATGCTAGGAAAGCACTCTACCAACTGAGCTATATCTCCAGACCTCCAAAATAGGATGTTAATGGTTATATTTCATGCACACACCTGTCATTCCAATGCTCACCTTACCCTAGTAGTTGGGAGGCAGAGGTAGGAGAACTGCTGCAAATATTATACTAGCTAGGCCTACATAGTGAGTTCTATGAGCTAGGAGACCCTGTCTCAGAAAGCAAAACAAGCTTACAAATGTTGACTCTATAGGCAAATGATGTTTGCCTCTAACCTAAGACTGTAATCTGCAAGTCATTTATGTACAAATATTTTATGATAAAATTTTGACTAATTACTAGTAGCATTCTAAGTGTTCATTCCTACACCAGGACACAAGAAGCCAGATCTTTTCTGAAATTTCAAGAATGAACTATTTTACCTTTTCCCCTTGTTAAACGTCTGTAGACAAGATGAGTCACCAGCAGCTCTACTGGAGTCACCTGTGAAAATTCCACCAGGATACTTGCTCTTGCTGGGTCTGTTCAAACTGCTACAGTCTGATCTGGAAATCCGAGCTGTACACGTGTTGGTTTCCATCAATACACAAAGGACACGGGCTTCATTACGTTGGACTGTGACCTTTTCTGAATAGATTATTCAAGACCATCTACCCAGTGAAAGAGAGCATGCTAGTTTTGTTTGTTTGTTTGTTTGTTTTGGTCTTTTTGAGACAGGGTCTCCCTGTAGCCCCAACTGTTCTGGAACTCACTATGTAGACCAGGCTGGCCTTGAACTCACAGAGATCTGCTCGCCCCTGCCTCCCAAGTGCTGGGATTAAAGGTGTGCATCACCATGCCTGGCATATAAATAAGAACTTTTAAGTCCTTCAAAAAAAAGAACTATTCCGAAGAGAAAATGGAATCTAGATTTCAATTTTCTCATCACAGCTTTTAGTCAACAAACCACGTGCTTTGTGGTTTGCAGTATGTAGCAAATACACTAGGGCAGGGAATAGAAGGAAAGGTATGCTTGGTGTGCTGCAGAATATATAAATAAGTCTCCATGAAAATATAAGACCCAAATGGAAACTGGTTTTTTTTGGTTTTGTGTTTTTGTTTGTTTTGTTGTTGACAGACAAGCACAAGACTCCCCAGCCTTATAGATTCTCCTTCTGCTCTTTGGAACCTGATGAAATTGTAATAATTAACTTTAGCCTTCTCCTCTCATTACATATGAATTTTAACACATTCCAACCTAAAGAAATGTTAAGCTGTCTTAATCCAAAAATAAGTAGGTAAACATATGCTATCAGAAACATCTGGACAGCATGCTTGCTCAGTAAGTGACATTCTCTCTCACTGTGACTAGTTCCTAATGTTGCCACATGAATAACAGCAGCTCCTTTTGCAGGGGAGAATTAGAATACAAAACAGCCTCCACTGGAGTCTCCCTAAAGGCACCAAGAGAAATTAAGAGGGACTTTTAAGCCCACACAAAGACTGTCCAGACAGCTGTACATTGTGTGCATGGTAAGGAACAGAAAATAAAGACATCTAATAAACAATACCCAACCAAGCTCAGTGCTCAAGGTCAAAGGAAAAGATCCGGCTTTGTGGAGACCATTCTCTAACCTCCAACACAGCATCAAACCTGAACCAAGCAGCTCTGTAGCTCGTAGAGTAATCCAAGACTGCTGTTTTCCTAAGAGTAGAATTACAGAGATGCACACGGACTTCCCTATTCCTCAGCAGTAAGTGTGCTGCCAGGCTGCTCAGAATTCCCCTTCTGAGTCCCTCAGGCATTCCGGAAACATGAGAAACCAAGTATGCTGCAATCGTGGCCTTCTCTTGGTACGTGTCCAAAGTAAACTGTGCATACCTGTAATCTCATCATTTGAGAGGCTAAGGTGGGAAAACTGCCCCAAGTTTGTGGTTAACCTAGGCTATATAACAAAACCCTATCTCAAAGTAAAAACAAACTAGTACCAAATAAATAATGTACGGTCTAATCAAATAGGACTGAGAATGGAATATTATCCAACAACAGCAACAAAAATAACCAGTGATATTCTACCAACATAGCTACTAGAGGAAATGACTTAAAATAAAATTAGTTTCCAACCTTATTTAATAAAGCACTCAGCAAGCAGATCGCCTCTCTTCACCTGTAATTAACTGTACCTCAGACTAACAATGATAAGGAGAGAGAACACTGGCCCAATGGAGTCTGTGCTAAGGACAGTAATAACAAGGTCGGACACCTTCAGGAAGAAGCAAGGCATGTGTAGGCAATAACAATACATACTCTGTCATGTGGGAAACTGAGCTAAGCACTTCGTGTGTTAACTGATTTAATACTCACCACCGATCCCCTTATGGGTCATATCGTCTGTCCCCATTTTAAGTATCCGGAACAAAAGAACAAGGAGCCCAAGCAATTTGCACAGAAGGATGACACAGCCGAAGTGATGGAACTTGGTCACTTTAGATGCCATAGTGGTCAAGGCAAACAGCTTCCCGTGGTTTTCCCAGGCCGCTGACACTATGGCAGGTCAAATATCCTAGAAGCCCACCAGCCCTTGCCAGGTCTCCTTCCATGTTTGCTTTTGCTGCCTTAGCTCACAATGCCGTTGAAAAGCAATGGAGAATGTCTCCATTCTACACCGAGGAAACTCATCTTCGGTCCTTGATAAGGAAAAGTTACATTCTTCTAACTGTCTGTATCCCCTATAATCTTCCAAGCTTAGATCTTTCTGCAGTTTCCTTTTGTTTCACTTACCGCGGATACCTTGAAGTGTATCCTGAAGGGAAATGCCAGGCTCCTGGCACCTTCCTCTGGCATCCTTGGGGATGCTCAACTCTGCCTGCCTACTCTGCTCTCCTGCACCTGGCAGCCAGCGCCCAGTCGATCTCCCCCGCAGTGTAGCGGGATGTCCTGCAGCTGCGGGTGTGGGAGGCCCCACCTTCAGAGCTCAGGCTGAGGACCTGAGGGACCGCCCAAGGAACAGACAGAATTCCTGTCATAGCACCTCACCGTGTTGGGCACTGACAAGATGATGACTTTTAGCAGTGCAGCTGCACCCTACACTAAAGCACTGTGGAAGCCCCTTACCTCCTCGCTCTCAGGGCCACAACGGACTGCATCATGGGTCCTCCTCCTAAGCCTCAGGCGTTCTCCTGACTCTGCCTCTCCTCCCCCACTCATCTGCCTGCCCTGAGCAGGTCCTCTCCATTCCCAGCCAGACACTCATTGTCTATCTTTGAAAACAAAAGAGGAAGAGAAAAAGAGGCTTTTCAAATCCTTCAGATTTCTACAGTATCCTTCAAATTGGACGCTGCACCACCGGTAGCACCAGACAGCCAAGCTCCTTCACGAAAAAACTCCTAGGAGAAAATACCATTACTTAGTCAGAATACAAGATAATTGAGGAAAGGAGATTTAAGATGAAGAACAATTAAAAAAAAACTGCAAATTAAAAACAAACTCAGGAAACAAACAAACAACAACAACAAAAAAATGGGCCCAGCCTCACTGGCCTCCTGTGCAGTCAGGTTTGCATACAACTTCTCCTCAGAAAAGTTCTGTGGAGACTGAGAAAGGTTTGACAAAATCCTTCTAGACAAGAATCTTTCCTTTGCGAACCTCCTTTGCATCTAGAAAAGGCGGGAGCTCTTCTTCCAGGTCTGCTTGGCTGGCAGCTTCCCCAGGCTGCTGGCCACTAGCTGGCTACTTAGCTCACAGTTTGGTGCCATCCTCTTCCACATGGTGCAGAACTCCTTTGACTTTCCCCAGGGCCATCCTCCCTCTGTACACACACACACACACACACACACACACACACACACACACACGCACGCACGCACGCATTGGTTGGAAAGGGTACCTGAGGTTGCCCTAGGCCACAGCACTGCTAAAGACTGTGGGGGTTTGGAGAGATGGTTCAGCAATTAAGAGCACTGGCTGCTCTTGCAGAGGACCTGGGTTCATTCACAACACCACATGGCACCTAACAACTGTCAGTAACTCCAGTTCCAGGGGATCCAAGGCCCTCTTCTGACCTCTGCTGGCACTGCACAACACAGGTGCACTTTTTTTGTTATTTATTATTATTTATTTGTTTGTTTGTTTAGTCTTTTTGAGACAGGGTCTCCCTGTAGCCCCAGCTGGCCTGGAACTCACTATGTAGACCAGGCTGGCCTTGAACACACAGAGATCCTCTTGCCTCTGCCTCTGGAGTGCTGGGATTAGATTAAAGGCATACACCACCATGCCTGGCCTATGGGTGCACTTATATACATGCAGGCAATACACTCATACCCATAAAATAAAAAGAAATAAAATATTAAAAAGAAATAAAAATACTTCTTTCTAAAAAGAAAAAAAATGGCTGGGATTTCAAGAGGCAAATCACACCCTCCAAAGTTTCCTGCATCAATTATATTTTACTTCTTTTGGGTCATGTACTGTTTAAGATTGCTATAACAATTACAATTTTTCTGGATTAATATGCGGATGTTGTATCACATATAAAAGACAAAATTACAACCCTGATCATGATGCCTAAGGACATTAGGAGTTCTGAAGGTTTCTCCCTTAGGAACCTCAGGTGGTAGACTAGATGGTGCTCCCCTAGCATTCATGAAGCCCTGCTTTCAATCCTTAGTTCCTCATAAAACCTGTTCTAGTCATATAACTGTGATCATAGCATTCAGGAAGCTGAGGCAGGAAGTTCAAGGTGATCTTCCACAGCATAAGGAGTTCCAGGCCAGTCTTGGCTAACAGACATGCTGTCTCAGAAGTCAAAACAAAGGCAAAGTTAAACAAAGAAACAAAAACCTCAAGCGCCATTTTTTTCCAAATATCTCAACATGTCCTTTACTTCTGCTTGATCATACAACAACACTTAACAATGAGTCATCCAGAAAAGAAAAAAAAAAAAAAACTTGCCAGGGTGTGGTGGCACATGCCTTTAATCCCAGGACTCGGGAGGCAGAGGAAGGTGATTTCAAGGCCAGCCTGGTCTACATAGTGAGTTCTAGGTCAGCTGGGGCTACAGGGAGACTCTGTCTCAAAAAAGACCAAAAAAAGAATGAGCCGTCCAGGCCAGGAGTGATGGCATATGCTTTAATCCCATTACTCAGGAGGCAGAGGCAGCTGGATCTCTGTGAGTTCAAGGCCAGCCTGGTCTACATAGTGAGTTCCAGGCCAGCTGGGGCTACAGGGAGACCCTGTCTCAAAGAAAAGAAAAGAAAAAAGAAGAGAAGAGAAGAGAAGAGAAGGGGAAGAAGGGGAAGAGGAAGGGGAAGGGGAGAGGGAAGGGAAGAAAAGGAAAGAGCCTTCCTAGCACCATGGGACTATAGGGATAGTTTACCCCTCACATCCCTCACATACTGTTAACTTGCAACTTGCTTGGCTAAGAGCAGGAACTGTAAAATTACACATCCCTGAAGAAAGTATTGTGATGGAATTTCTTTTTTATTATGGTGTTTTTTTTGTTTTTTTTTTTTTGAGACAGGGTCTCAGGTAGCCCAGGTTGACTGCAAGCTTGTTGTATAGTGAGGCTGGGTTTGAACTCCTAATCCTCCTTCTTCTACCTCCCAAATCCTGGGATTATGAGTGCTTGCCACTGTGGAATAATTTATTTATGTAATTTCTTAAGGCAGGCACTGCATCATTGACTTCTTCCTCCCACAAGGAAATGCAAACACAGACAGTCATATAGGAGCCTGTCAGGTACCTAAGGTCTATCTTTTTTTTTTTTTTTTTTTTTTTTTTTTTTTTGTCCCTGTAACTCCAGCAGGCCTAGAACTCATGGTGTAGACCAGGCCTCGAACTCACAGAGATCAGCCTGCCTCTGCCTCCCAAGTGCTGGGACTAAAGGCATGTGCCACCACACCTGGCAGGTCTATCTTTAAAATAATTTGGCTTTACAAAACCAAGTAATTCCTCCCCTCCTTTTTTCTTAAAAAAATATTTTATTTATTAATTTTATTTTGTGTGTATGAGTGTATTGCCTGCATGTATGTAAATATGTCCATGTCATGCAGTGCCCTCAGAGATCAGAAGAAGGTGTCAGATCCCCTGAAGCTGGAGTTACAGACGCTTGTTAGCCGCCATGTGGGTGCTAGGAAATGAACCTGGGCCCTCCACAAGAGCAGTCAATCCTCTTAATCACTGAGCCATCTCTCCAGGCCCTCTTCCCCTCCTTTTTTTGAGACATGGCTTCATATAGTATAGGCTGGCCTCAAACTTGCTATGTAGCAGAGGATAAACTTGAACTTTAAAAAAAAATATTCTTATTGTTTGTATGAGTGTTTTGCCTCCATGGACACAAGTGCACCATGTGTATGCAGTGCCCACTGAGGTCAAAAGAGAGCACTGGATCCCCTGGAACTGGAGTCACAGATGATTGTTAGCTGCCATGTGGGTGCTGGAAACCAAACCCAGGTCCTCTGCAAGAGCAGCCAGAGCTCTTCACCACTGAGCCACCTCTCCAGCCCTGACAGCTTGAACTCCTGATCTCTTGACTCCACCCCTAAGTTCTGGGATCAGAGGTATCTGCCATCACACCTGACTTCTCTGAACTTCTTTAGAACATAAATTCCATAGCTTAAGTTGTTCTTGAGGAAAAGACTCCAGGCCTTTCACTAACGATGCTTAGGTTTTGTGACCACTACACTGAACCCTCTGCAAATCTGGTTAACTGAGAGGAATTTCAATGATGGTGGAAAAGTTGGAATTTTGCCTTTTGCATCCTTCCATGCATTCTTTCCCTCAACCCATTCTCCATGTGCTAATGTTTGTTTTCTAAAAGAATTGTTTGAAGTGAGCTACTCCCACTCTTTCTCATCTTTATCTGGGAAAGCCCTGCTTCTTCTTCAAGAGTCTCTCTATCCACTCTGTAATCATGACCCCTCCAGGCATCATTAACTGTTCCTGCATTCTATCACCTGGCACTTCTTACTGTACTCTAGAAAGTTAAGACACTCTATATATCTTTACTGAGAACCTACTTTGTCCCAGCACAGACTGGTTACTACACATCGAACCAGTAAGATAAGCAGAGTCCCATACCCTGATTATTGTTTTTATGGTTTCTTCCCTTATGAAATTGTCAACTATCACTAGAGACATTCTTGTCTTTGTAGCCTAGACACCAGCAAAGGCCAGACATAGTTTTTCTATAAATGCATTATTTCATTTTATTTGATAGTCCATAGAGATAAAGCTATGTCTAATCAATGTTAAAGATAATTTCTCCTCAGTCGGGCCTACTGGCACACACTTTTAATCCCAGCACTCAGGAGGCAGAGCCAGGCAGATCTCTGTGAGTTCAAGGTGAGCCTGGTCTATATAGAGAGTTCCAGGCTGGCTGGAGCTACAGGGAAACCCTGTCTCAAAAAGACCAAAAAAAAAAAAAAA
>NW_008333903.1:302269-327269 GCF_000622305.1 Nannospalax galili
TCCCCCCTGTACCTGAGGGTCAAGGAGGGTCAGATACTTGTGACCTCCACCATATAAACACATTCCTCCTGACTTGGCAGATTAGGTACTGGTGTGCAAAACACAAACTCAGTAAACAAGCCTGCCACAGCTCAATGTACGTAATGGATTAATAGCTCCCAACAGGTTCCCAGCTCCCACAGGACAGATAACTCTAGTTCCAGGGGCTTTCATGGCCTCTTCTGGCCTCCACAGGCCCTGTGTGCACATATATGCAGGCAAAACACTGAAAGACAAAAAATAAATTAAAAAATTTTTAAAAATTTTCCTCACAGGGCACAGTAGCTTACAATTGTATCTTACCACTTGGGAAGCTCAAGCAAGAGGATTGCTGTGAGTTGAAGGCCAGTCTGAGCTATAGAACAACTCTATCTCATAAAAACAAAAGCAGGGCTCAGTGGTTAGTGTGCTTGCTGCTGTTGCAGAGGACTGGAGTTCAATTATCACCACCTACGCTGAGCAGCTCACAACAGCCTATAACTCCACCTCCAGGGGATCTGATACCCTCTTCTGACCTCCATGGGCACCTGTACACACATGCCCATACACAAACACATACTCATAAATAAAAATAAATCTTAAAACAAAAATTAAAAAACCCAAAAATTCCTGCCTTGATTCTGCTAGCTTTGTAAGCTACTTTTGTAAAAATACTGGAATGTGCCAGGCGTGGTGGCGCACACCTTTAATCCCAGCACTTGGGAGGCAGAGGCAGGTGGATCTGTGAGTTCAAGGCCAGCCTGGTCTACATAGTGAGTTCCAGGACAGCTGGGGCTACAGGGAGACCCTGTCTCAAAAATACTTTATATATATAACAAAAAAATGGCCAAATACAAGCTGGGCATGGTGGCACATGCTATATATGAATGTACTCGGGAGGCAGAGGCAGGTGGATCTGTGTGCGTTCAAGGTCAGCCTGTGTACATAGTGAATCCAGGCAAGCTGGGGCTATAGGGAGCCTCTGCTTTTAAAAACAACAAAACTAGCTAGAATCAGAACTGGAGAGATGGCTCAGTGGTTAAAAGTGCTGGCTGTTCTTTGCAGAAGACCCAGGTTCAGTTCCCATCACCCACAAGGCAGGTCACAACTGTCCATAACTCCAGTTCCAGAGGACCTGATGCCTCTTCTGGCTTCTGCAGGCGTTGCAGGTATGTAGTGAATTTACATACATGCAAGCAAAACACCCACATGTATAAAATAAAAATAATTTTTTTAAATGCTACAATGTCATGTCTAGATTCCCTTTGAGAATGAGGGGCATATTATTACAGCTATCTGGAGTAGAAGTGTTACCAACAGATGGCCCGAGCTGTCAGGTCACAGGAGCCCACATCCAGGATCTGATCAAATTAGTCTCTTTTCTTCCCAATCCCCTTTCCTGTCTTCCTTTGGGAGACAGGGTCTCACTGTGTAGCCCAAGCTAGCCTTGAACTCATAATCCTCCTGCCTTAGCTGGTCAAGTGCTAGGTTTACTGGCATGTGCTACCATACCTAGTTTTCCCTTCTTCCAGTTAGCTGAAAAAGTGGTCTATACTCCCTTCATCTGCACAAACTTCATTTCTCTGCCCTTTGTTATCCGCTGAGGAAAGTAACTTTCCAATTGGTTAAATTAAGATCTCTGGCTGTTCGCAATGCGACCCTCCTCTTCTGTGCCTGTATCTGAAATGGTAAACTACTACTTTCTTTTTCTCTGACAGGGTCTTGCTATGTAACCCTAGCTGGTCTTGACCTTGTGGCAGTCCACCTGCCTCAGCCTCCCAAGTGCTCCTTAAACTGCTCCTCTTCTCCATCTGCGTCTGGCCACCACCACCCTCTGGGTGTTCACCCCACTTTCTCTGACTCCTTTGCTGCTTTCCCTCCTCTGCTCCCTACATAAATAAAGGCATTCCTTTCTCCAACTCTCTTCTCTTCTAATGTTCATGATCTCTTTGTAGTTTCACTATGACAGCTCTGGTGACCAACAGCACTAGAGACATTTAGGGAACAAGATAATGAAAAGACAACCTCTTTAAAAATTATTTGTTTACTTTTACGTGCATGAGTGTTTTGCCTGCATATATGTATGTAAATGCATCACATGTGTGAAATGCCCATGGAGGTCAGAAGAGGGTGTTGGATCCCCTGAAACTGGATGGTTGTTAGTTATCATGTGGGTGCTGGGATCTGAATCAGAGTCCTCTCCTAGAGTAGCTAGTGCTCTTAACCACTGAGCCATCTCTCCAGCCCCAAGAACAATGTCTTAAGATAAAGTCGAATTCTGACTCCAGCTGGGAAAGTGAGGAAGCTTGTGTATCTGTTTCATTTCTTCATCTGCTGTAAACACAAACTGCATGGGGATGTTCGTAGCTCTCCAGGAGCTCCAACGTCTTCTCTCACCTCACTCTTTTACATGTCGTAGCTATGCCAGAACATTCTTGCTCTGGCCATGGGTCATTTGACTAACTCCTTACTCGCCCTTGTGGTCTCACTTCTACTCTACAGAGCTTCCTATGACCCCAACATCTGGTGGAACTGTGCTCTTTTATTCTAGAACATTGCATTATGTGCTGTCCTGTCCTACAGCACCAGCCCAGGATTGCTTTTTTTCACTAAATTGTTTTTGCATATTATCTGTGTCCCTCCCTCCAACTCCAAGTTTTTGTTCCTATTCACAGCCGCATCCTCAGAGAAGAGGTTAAGCTCAGTCACAACTGCATTACATTCTAAGGAATAATCGAAAAGATCCCTGTCCACAGCCTCTGTCTGGGAGCTGCAATGGCCTGCTAGCATCACTTGCTCCCCAGATGTCTAGCTCACACCAAGTAATGTCAACTGTTAACATTCTACCTACACCAGGCCATTTTCTCTGGGATCATAGTACAAAACACATTATGACTCTCACACACCTGAAATCAAACCCTAACCCTAACATAAATTGTCTCACCATATCTCCTCCCCTTCTTGGAAGACCCTCCAGCCCTCTGAGATCCCAGGACTGACAAACCGACAGAATACCTTTTATTTTGGGTTTTGCATAGTTTATTACATCTGGGAAAGGGTGACTTACAAAGGCATGGGTTCTTATAGGCTTATATTTGAAATGCTAGCCACCAGCAGGTCCCGCCCTGCAGTCTCCATCAGCTTTCTGTGTGCGGTCTCACCCCCAATTGTGGGCCCAATCCCGGGTTTACCACTGTCCCCTGCCCCCTTCATGCTCCTCCCCTTCATGCAACTGATTGGGTGGGAGAGATGATGGGCATGGGCCTGCTTGATTCCTTCTGCAGAGGGTGGGAAGGAGGCAGGACTAGTGGTAGGACAGATGAACTACAGGTTACATGAACACATACAGCACTCAAGCTTCACTCCAATAATCCAAATACTTCTTTTCATTCACATCTCTAATTTTTGTTATTTTGTTTTATTTTGGGGACAAGGTGTTGTTTGCTATATATATCTCCCTGGATTCAAACCTTCGATGTAGCCCTGACTGGCGTTGAACACTCAGAAATCCTCTTGCCTCAGGCTCTCCAGTGCTGGGATTAGAGATGTGCCCCACCATAACTGGCTTTTGTTTGTTTTTGAGGGTCTCATGTAGCACAAGCTGGCCTCAAATTCTCTATATAACAGAAACGATCAACCCCTGGTCTACCTGCCTCACCTACCAAGTATTGTAATTACAGATATGCACTATCAATGCTGGCCTCCCCTTCCCCAACCCCTACACAGAAACATGGATTTGTAGTGGCTTACTGTATGCCAAATGACCCAGGCATCCTCAGCACTCTTCATGGGAGTACTTGTCCTGGCCATGCTTCTCTCATGACCTGGTGGGATCATGTAGGCTGGATGAGTGTTGAAGGTTTTTTTTTTTTTTGCTTTTTTTTCTTTTGTCTTTTTGAGATGTGGTCTCTGTAGCCCTAGCTGGCCTGGAACTATGTAGACCAGGCTGGCCTTGAACTCACAGAGATCTGCCTGCCTCTGCCTCTCGAGTGCTGGGATTAAAGGCGTGTGCCACCACGCCCAGCTTCTGGATGAGTGATAATATTACCCATTTTCTCAGCTTTCTTTCCTGTCAGAGAAAGTCCATCACTCCAAATCCTGGGGTCTCACTATCCAGGCAGTCAGACCACCAAGAGGTAATTGTTTATGAACTTTTGCAATATCTAGCAATTCTTCAGGAGTATAATCTTGACCTTTTTTTTCTATTTATTTTTTTATTTTATGTGTATGTGTGTGTTGCCTGCATATGTGTAAGCACACCTGTGTCATGCAATACCTATAGAGGTCAGAAGATGGCTTCTGATTCCCCTGAAACTGGAGTTACAGCCAGTTATTAGCCACCATGTGGGTGCTGGAAATCAAACCTGGGTCTTCAGCAAGAGCAGCCAGTGCTCGTAAGCACTGAGCCGTTCCTCCATACCCCTGACCATTGTTCCCTCTTGCACTCAGTAGTCTGTGCCTGTGCTCTGTGTTCCATTGATGACTAATGACAAAGTGAGGTTCATTGGTAGCCAGTCTCTCCCCTTGGTCACTTTATTTTCAGTCACTTACTCATTTGCTTCTTTTTTTATTCTCACAGTACTGAGGATTGAACCTATGGTCTGAATCATGCTAGGAAAGCACTCTGTGACTAAGCTATCTCCTCAGCCCTTTTTAGTTTTAAGACAGGGTCTCACTGAATTTTGCAAGATCACCTTGAACTCTTTTTGTTTTGTTGAGACATGGTCTCCCAGTAGCCTATCTGGCATCTGCCTCCTGAATGCTGGGATTAAAGCCATGTGTCACCATGCTCGCTTGCCTTGAACTCTTGAATCTACTGCCTTAGGCTTCCAAGTACCTGAAATTATAGGTCTGAGTCACTAAGCCCAGCTTCCTCAATCTCAGATTTTTTCTCAGTCCCCTTTTCCCAGAGGCACTCCCATTCTGATGGCAAGATAACTCCTCTCTGTTTCTACTCTCAGGTCTTCCCTACACTTACACAAAGAGGCTGAGAGACAGACAAACACCCAGCAAGCAACATAATCACATAGAAAATATCTATTTAGAAGAGCAGGCTCAGTGGTGTACTTCTGTAATCCCAACACTTGGGAGGTGGGTGAAAGACATTCAAAAGTTGGAAGTCAGCCTGGACCTATGTAGAGGGCGAGGGCCAATCTCAACCCGTCAATTTCATGGACTCTAGAATTACCTGGGAGACAGCCTCTGTGCATGTCTGTGGAGGACTATCTTGATTAGATTGATTGAGGTGGAAAGATCAGACCACTTTCAGTGGCACCATTTCCTGGACTGAGATCTTGGACTGTTGAAAAAAGAGAAAGTGAGCTGAGCGCCGGCATCCATCACTCTCCTCTTTCCTACTGCTGACAAAAAGCAGCCAGATGCCTCAAACTCTGGGACCAGGACTCCTCTTCCATGATAGATTCTAACTGTGCCAACAATAAACCATTTTCTCTTAAGCTGCTTTTGTCAAAGTATTTTATCACAGCAAGAGGAAAATTTTGTCCTGGGGCTGGGAAAATGGCTCATGGGGTAGAGTGCTTGCTGTGAAAGCAGGAGGACTTAAGCTCTTATCTCTAGCACCCATGTAAAAGCTGGGCATGGCTATGTGTACCTATAACCTCAACATTGGGGGCAGAGGCAGGCAGATCCTGGGAACTCACTGGCCAGCCAACCTAACTGAAAGGTGAAGTTATCCTAGAGACATTGTCACTAAAAATTTTTAATTTAGGGATATCCTCCCACTCAAATTTGATCAGTTATAGAAGTTATCAAAGCCTTTACCATTACTCAAGCTACCTTCTGTTGTTGTTGGGCTTTTTATTTGAGTGAAGTCCTTTGTAACCCAGGCTAGCCTAAGCTCACTATGTAGCAGAGACTAGCCCGATACTCCTGTCTCCATCCCCAAGTACTGGGATTATAGGTATGCACCACCATGTCTGGTTTTATGGGGTACTGGGGATTGAACTTGGGGCTTCCTGTATGCTAGACAAGTACTCTATGAACTGAGCTACATCCCCAGTCTCATATATATATATATATATATATATATATATATATATTTATTATTTTTATTTTATGTGCATGAATGGTCTCCCTGTAGCCCCAGCTGACCTGGAACTATGTAGACCAGGCTGGCCTTGAACTCACAGAGATCTGCCTGTGTCGGCCTCCTCCCTAGTGCTGGGATTAAAGTCATGTATCATCGTGCCCGGCTCTTTTTTATTTTTAAGTGATTCCATCCAGAGGTCTCTATAATCTTGCAAAGCCAATATCTATAGATATTATCTCAGTCTACATCTTTCTCAAACAGCACTTCGATTCAAAACAAAGCATCATAGAAAAAAAAATAAACATCATGAACTATAAACGAAACCTTCCAAGACCACAAAAGATAAGGCGACTTCTTTTCTAAGAGTTAAGTATTCTGGTGTAAGGTAGCTACTCATTTCATAAACAGGAGCAACCTCTTATGCACCTAGCTCTGTCCTAGGGCCTGGAAATACGGTAACCGAATCTTTAGGGTGGACCATCATGAAATGTATAATGCCATGGCTAATTATGATTCTATTAAATACTAGGAAGAATAAGAGGCTGGGGAGATGGCTGGGTGGGGAAAGTGCTTTACACACAAACATGAGGACCTTAGTTCAGATCCTAGCACCCACATAAAAAGACTGGGGGTGGCGGCGCTCAACCGCCACCCGACTTCTGAGAAGCCAGAGGCAGGCGGACCCTTGAAGCTCGCCGGCCAGCCAGCCTAGCGAAGGGTGGCCGCAGGTTGAGAGAGCTAGGTCCAAAAGAGAAGGTGGAAGGACAGAGAGACAAGGCCGCAGGCAGAGTGCACTGGTCGGAGCCCCAGCCCCCGCCACTAGAGGGCGCAGCGGGACGCGGCCCAAGAGGCCCTGTGGCTACGCGGGCAGCTGACCAGGTCCGGGCGCGACGGCCTGGGAGCCGCGAAGGTCAAGGGCAGCGCCCGGAGCCCCGGCCCCAGGGGATCGGAGGGCTAGAGGCTCCTCAAGGAGACAGCGTCCTCGGCATCGTAAACGCACACGGGGCTGAGACCCGCGCTCGCTCGGGGCCAGCCTGCTTCCGGTGTCTGGCCAGGAAGTGTTGCTGTGGCGTCCAATCCTCTCGCTCCGTCTTGGAGCGCTTCCTTTCCCAGGCTTGTGAGAGAGCCAGGCGAGGCCCCGCTACCAGTCAGCGTGCAAGCATTGCGCATGCGCCCTGCGGCGGCGACCTCTGACTGGAGCTGAGCGCCGGGCTTTCCTCCCGCCCTCGCTGGAAGATGGCGCTGTCCAGGGTGTGCTGGGTTCGGGCTGCGCTGTGGAGTTCGGCCGTCGCCCCTGGACCTTTTGTCGCCTGGAGGCTGCAGCTTGGTCGCTCTGGCCCTGCTTGGGGAGCCCCTGGGTGAGGGACCCGAGAGACGGGGGCATTCTGCACGTAGACCCTTTCCACGGCTCAGCCTGGCTCCGCTTAGGTTCTCAGGGGTCCAGTCTTGCCAGGGGTTGTGCTCCTCCGCAGGATCCCTACTAGATGCTGGTTCCTGTGGACTCTGCTGTCAGTTCTCCCCCACGAGTCTTCAGCTCATCTCAGCATCCCTGTCCACCTCCCTGGCCTGCAGCTCTAGTTCCACAGGTCTTACACACGCTCCGTGCTCAGACATCTCCATACTTTTCTGTCTGATCCTTCTCTCTGTCTGATCATCTCCCCGAGACCCAAGACGTTTGGTTTTCAGAAATTTCAAGTTTTGGCAATCGTTCTCAGACTTGCATTTTATGTTAGGGACTCTGGATGTGAGGCAGCCTCTAGAATTAGTTCCCAAATAGGCTCTTTGATCTTTCTTGTAGGTCTTCAAAGCTTCACCTTTCTCCAAAGGCAGACGTGAAGAGCTTGATTTC
Organism: Nannospalax galili; assembly: GCF_000622305.1. Taxonomy (NCBI): domain Eukaryota; kingdom Metazoa; phylum Chordata; class Mammalia; order Rodentia; family Spalacidae; genus Nannospalax; species Nannospalax galili. The sequence goes on from NW_008333903.1 coordinate 310,186, forward strand.
TTATGTGATGACCAAGACAAGAGCAATTAATGGGACATACCATCGTTTCTTGGGTCGTCATTTCCCCCGCTTCTATGCCCTGTACACAGTCTTCATGAAAGGTAAAAACTAAACTAGAAATCCGCGAATCAGCTCTTAAGCAACGTTAGAACATTAGAATAAGTGAGATCATTTGCAGGTTCTGCTGTGGGGGTGTGAACTGGGGTGTCTTTCATAAATGTTTGAGCATTAAGCTAATTTTTTTCAAATGGTCGCTTTTTAAATATCTAGAACGATGTGGTGGTAGACACATCGAGGGAGCAAGTGGAGGATATAAGTATGTTTTAATGAACCACACACCTTTCTGTAGTGAAATTTCTTTGTCCTGCACAAGAGGAGGGAGCTGTGGCTGTACAGATCTGCCCTGTGATTTATCCGTTGTCTTGGCACATAAGAACATGTGTTCTAATGCTTATCCCAAAGCTATCTTAGGTAGCATATTATAGTAGAAATGGCACTTCATATACTTGATTTCTGAATGTTTTGGTTCAAAATAAAGATCCTCTAGTTACAACGAAATGATATATATAATGTCAAATTGCACTCTGGAATCAGATTGCCTGATTCCAGTTCCAGCTTGTCACATACCAACTGTGCTATTGGGCTAGTGATTTAACTTGTCTATCCCTTGTGTTTCTCATCTCTGAGAATGACAGAAGCTACCTATTGACCACATAGTTGTGCATATTATTTACTTATTCAGTCTCTTGTAGCCCAGGCTTGACTTGAACTTCCGGCGTAGCTGAGGATGACCTTGAACTTCTCCTGGCTCCACCTCCTAAGTGCTGAGATTACAGACATGCACCGTTACACCTGACTAATTGAAGATTAAATCACCACAAATAAAGTATTTAGAACAGGGTCTGAGCTGTAGTAAATGCCCAATAAGTATTAACTATTAGAATTACTATATTCCATGTTTTATCCAATTATAAGAAACTGTGATATTGTTAACTCTGAATATTATCATCATAATTAGTACTAACCTTGTGAACTTGAAAAATTACCTAGCCTTATCTAAAAAGTGGAGACAAGAACAGATACCTTGCCAGTCATAGTGGTATATGCCTGTAATCCCAGAACTCAGCAGGCCAGGCAGGAAGATAGAGTTCCAGGCCATCTTGAGTTATGGAGCAAGATCCTGTCAAAACAAAAAAGCAAGCAAATAAAAAACACAAATTAAACCAAAACAAAATGTAAAAATAAAATACTTACTGGCCACCAATCTTTTATGCTTACGTTTGCATTCTCCTGTATTATTTTGAGGCCAATCTAGACATCATTTCATTCACAAATATGGAAGCATTTTGAAAAACTAGATCAATGTAAGGATTATGATAGCATGAGCATTTAAAATGCAGTCACAGAAATGTCAAATTATACAGCCTATAAAAGTATTCCAGAAGCCGGGCATGGTGGTGCACGCCTTTAATCCCAGTACTCTGGAGGCAGAGGCAGGAGGATCTCTGTGAGTTCAAGGCCAGCCTGGTCTACATAGTGAATTCCAGGACAGCTGGGGCTACAGGGAGACCCTGTCTCAAAAAGACCAAAAAAAAAAAAAAAAAAAAAAAAAAAAAAAAAAAAGTATTCCAGAAAGGAGCAAAGTTAACATCTGCCTGGGGAATACATACAGTTAACTGACTGGGACTTCCTGGTGTTAGAGCACTAGAGTTCTAAAAGGAATGAACGATGAACCCAGAGGAGACCATTCCATAGTGGATCACACAAGCCCAGTTTAGCTGAAGAGATAATTTGCTGGGGAAAAAGGATGGGTTGGTCTAAGAAGAGTTTCAAGTTACTGAGTGGAAAGCTTTTATGTAGAGTAGTGTTGGGGAGGGCAAGCGTGTGTGCATGTGAGTGGACACAGAGTAGGAAGCTGTGGTAAGATGGAAACTGGGATAACATCACATTCTGTCCTCCACTTTAATGAGGCAGGAATACAGATGTTATGGGCTGATGCCAAAAAGGCTAGAAGAATAAAGACAAATATGTGGAAGCACAATATAAAGTTTCACCAACTTTCTTACCGGGAGATGGAGCATTTGAGACAGGTATGAGCCAGGGACAAATATCCAGAAGTTCATGGTGAAGTACTTAACTAAGATCTCAAGGCTTTTTCTTTCCTTTCTTGTTTATCACTGGTTACGCTTTCCCCTTTGCCATGAGGGCATCCAGTTATTTGTCAGACTGAATTCCATAGCAGAGCTCCATAGAATTTCTGGCACATTTTCTGAATAAGTTTTTTAAGTACTAAAACCCAATTTGTTTTTAAATATATGAAAATCTGCAAGGAGCCAAATGACAGTAGGAACATAGTATTTAGCAGTGATCAGCAGTCTTGAGGCTGAGAGTAAGAGTTCAGGGGATGTTCTGTAGATCAGGAAAAATTCACTGAGGGATTTGATACAGTGCCAGGCCCTGTATCAAAACTAACAAACCAGAGATTCTACCCTCAAGGGAGTTACCTTCTAGAAGTAGTTAGAAACTTGATCCTTTTTCTAGGCTATAATAGACATTTACTATACCTTGGGATGGAGGGATTATCCATGTTATTAAGAACTTACTTGGGTTAAAACTGTCTGTTTATTTCTGTTTAGTTCCGTCGAGACATTACCAAGTGTCTTTTCATAGGTATCGTTTCCATTCCACCCTTTGCCAACTACTTGGTCTTCCTGCTCATGTGAGTACAGACTTTTATCTCCTCGGCATCTTGAAACTATGAATTTTTTAAATTAAAATAGTTTGCCTTGTGTAGTGATACATATGTTGTAATCCTAGCTCTTGGGAGGTAGAGGCAGAAGGATCAGAATTTCAAGGCTAGCCAGGACTGCATAGTGAGTTGGAGGCTAATCTGGGCTACAAAAAACCAAAAGTCAAATAAGTCTCTCCCTGCACTGGATCCACCTTCTAGCCTTGGGCCGAGACTTGCTCCTGCTTGTCCAGCTCAGATCTCTGGACTAGGTTCCTAAGCCAGGCTAGCTTAATCCTCTAGCATAGTTTGTTAGACCCCCCATAGGTTGTCCCCACCCTCACTTGCCCCTGGCCTCCTGATCTGCCTGCCTCAGAACTGCCTACCACCCTGACTACTATCCCATACACCACTCATCAAAGCTCCCACAACTGGTCACACATAGAGAATACTGTCTGAGAGATGCCCAGCCCTAAGTGACACATCTGCAGTGCAATCTTTACACCTGAGGTTCATGGAACATAGTAGAACAGGGGGTAGAGAGAATACTAATACATCCCTCAACTCTCACCAGTAAAGTTTTCTCATACAACAGAGTGCGATGCACACAGAAGGGCACAACTGGCTAAGCTTTAGAGAAAAAGAGATTGTAGAGTGTGTGTCCCTGGGTAGGATTCCTGTATTAAACCTCACCCACCCACGGCTCAGGGACCATTGGGGAAGAGGGGCAGAAAGACTGTAAGAGTCAGAGTTGGTTCATGAAACAGGGGCTTTTAGATCACTGGGAACTTGCTTATATGAACTTGCAACAATGGTGTTAGCATGCACAAGACCTATGCTGATTCAGCCAGGCAAAAACCTAGCATAGAACAAAGGAAATGGGCAGCAGGCCACCCTAGCCATGGAACTATTGCAACTGATTACTGCTGGGTGAAGGCGAGTGGATCTTCTTTAAGGGAGTAACAATAGATAGGCTGACTAGACTCCAGTGGATGAACTTGCACCGAGGGGCATCTGGGTACAAATCATTGACCAGATAGACTTAACATATATGACAGACTACATGAAATCAAGTGGGAAGGTTATGGGAAGGTGCGGATGGGAGAAGGAGTCTAAATTTGATTAAGATCTATTATATGAAGTGCACAAAAACTCAATAAAATATTTTTAAAAGAAATTGGGGGCAGATTATCCCCCCCAAAAGGCAAAACAAAAATACTATTTTAAGAGCTTTTCATTTCAGAAGCTAGGCAGAGATTATTAAACTTCCTGTTTCAATCTTCTCATCCCAAGGCTCTTAAAAAACAGTAGCGATTCTCTCTTGAATTCCAGTGAGGGTGGGAGGGGGGCTGTGGGAGGGTGCCAGTGGGGAAGGGGATATAAAGATGATTAAGATGTTCTTTATGAGATACATAAAAAGTCAATAAAAAATTTACCAAAAAGAAAAACAACAACAACAACAAAGCACTCAGTAGCATCTCAAGTCCTGACAGCACAGTGGTAGGTCTAAGTGGCCCAGCTGCCCTGGAGGATGTGAAATAAGATTATGAGCCTCTCCATCATCCCTGCAGACAGCATCTCACTCCTTAAGATGTATAACATTTGAGGACAAATTTTTTTTCTTCAGCAAAATAGCACATTTCATATTGACATCATGTCTTTACTGCTTCTTATCCAAAGATGACACCCTCTACTAGTGCTCTGCATGCTGTTTCAACTATCATTGCTGTATAGTGGCAGTCTCAGAGCCTAGTAGATTAAAACCAATGCACTTTTCATGATTTGTGGGTCAAGTATTTGCATATGGCTCATGTAAATGGTTGGTTTTTCTTCTCTGAGTGATGTTGACAGAGGTTCCACTGTGATATGTAGCTGGTAAGTGGACTGTTCTACAGTGTCCAAGTTTACTTTATGTCCCATACCTTGGCATGGATGTTTGGAAGATGGACTGCTAACCACATTGCCTACATGTAGCCTCTTCAGCATGACAGTCTCACAATAGAACTTTTTTTTTTTTGTCTTTTTGAGACAGGGTCTCCCTGTAGCCCCAGCTATCCTGGAACTCACTATGTAGACCAGGCTGGCCTCGAACTCACAGAGATCTGCCTGCCTCTGCTTCCCAAGTGCTGGGATTAAAAGTCTGCGCCACCACGCCCGGCACAGTAGAACTTCTTATGGAACAATCAGAGCTCCAAGAATGAGTGTTCCACTGAGTGCATGACTTTTGATAGCTTTGTCTTGGAGGTCGTAGACTCATTTCTGCTCTGTTGTGTGACTGATTCACCCATATTGAAAAAAAGAGGGAAATAAATTCCACCTGCCCATAACAAGAGTACCAGAGAATTTGCTGTCATCTTTTAAAAGCTACCACTCATGTGGGTAACTGAATTAAAAACCACATCTATGACCTCTTCCATAAATACATGGACTGTTCTATAGGTAGGTTGTCAGCGTTACACAAAGCATCCAGCTCTGTATGAAACGGTCCAAAGCGTGTTTTTCACCTTTACCTCTAAAGGAGGCATTTTATCTGACTGCCGTATGCCAGGCTTCCTTTTCTATCACATTTCAGTAATGTTGCTTGAGATTGTGCCAAGGAGTAGGCTGAGACTCACTGAAGACAGAGAATGTTGAGGTAGAGGTGCCGCGATCCCTTCTTCCTAGTGTCTGTGTTTACCAAATGCTTGCTTAGCCCACTCTCAAGGATGCCACCTTCAGAAAGTGATTTTTTTTTCTCCTTTTAGGTACCTGTTTCCTAGGCAACTGCTTGTTAAGCATTTCTGGACTCCAAAACAACAAATTGATTTCTTAGACATTTATCATGCTCTCCGGAAGCAGTCCCACTCAGAAATCATGAGCTATTTAGAAAGGGTCATCCCTTTTGTTTCTGAGGAAAAGTTTCGGGGGCATCTGACAAACCTGTGTACCAAGGTATTCCTCTAGTTATCTCCAAACTACAGCTTTTGGTAGAGTCACTGTGCACTAAAACTAAGAGGGGCGCTTCAGGATCTTCCTGACACCTACCAATCTCTTACCTCCTCCAAGATGCAGAGTGGTACCCACCCAGCAGTGCAAGACATCCTGGCTCTCAGAGAGTGCTTCTCTCACCACCCTCTATGCTTGAACCAACTCCAGGCCTTGCAAATGGTGAGCGCTTCGAGACCTTTTCATTTCCACAGGCTCTTTTTTTTTTTTTTTTTGAGATAGGGTCTCCCTGTAGTGGGGCTGGCCTTGAACTCAAAGATCCACCTGCCTCCACCTCCTGAGTGCTGGAATTAAAGGCCTGTGCCACCACACTCAGCTTTTTTTTTTTTTTTAAAGCTCTTAAAGTAAAACTGTTTGGCTTTCCTCCTATCCTGCTGTGTCACAGAAAGCCTTGAGCCGGGCCATGCTTCTCACACCGTACCTGCCTTCTCCCCTGTTGAGATGGCGTTTGAAGACTCACACCACTGTGATTCACCAGCTGGACAGGGCACTGGCAAAGCTTGGGATTGGCCAGCTGACTGCTCAGGAAGTGAAGTCGGTAAGAGGCTAACTGCGGTACCGAACAGTGTCTAGAGTAGGCTGTCAAAACACAGCTCTTCTGTTTGTTTTTTTCTATTTCGTTCTTTCTTTTTTCCTCTTCTTTCTTTCTTTTTTAAAATAGGGTTTCAGATAAGATGGACTCCCCAACACTGGCTGTATAGCCAAGAATGACCTTGAACTGATCCTCCTGCCTCCACCTCCTAAGTGCTAGGGTTACAAGCATATGTCACCATGCTCAGCCTGCCTGTCATTAGTTTTTTCAGATAGATCTCATGTAGCACAGGCTGGCCTCAGACTGACAGCAGTCCACCTGCCTCAGCCTCCCAAGTGTTGAGATTATAGGCATGAATCGCTCACTGCACCTGGCTCCAAGCTCTTTTCTCACCTCATTTCTGTGTCTCTTTTCTTAATGTATTTAACTAGTAGGAATGCGTTACTCACAGTAATTTTGGTTTAGATTTTCTTCTGGAATTGCAAAAAACAAGGACCTTAGAGCAGGGTGTGGTAGAAAATACCTGTAATCCCAGCACTTTGGAGTCTGAGGCAGGAGGATCAGGAGTCCCAGGTCAGCCTAGGCTACATAGTGTGACCTGTTTCAAAAGCAAAATGAATAACAACAACAACACAAGGACACTACACATTAAGCCTACTATTTTATTTTTTCAGTTTTTTTGAGACCAGTTCTCACTTTGTGACCGAGAACTTACTATGTAAACCAGACTGACCTCTAACTCACAGAAATTTACCTCCCTCTGCCTCCTGAGTGCTGGAACTAATACATGTACCACGTCTGGCAAGCCTTCTAGTTTAGATTATGTAGGTGTATTTGCTGCTTTTCATTATCAATTTAAAAAGACAAAAGTTTTATTTTGGCTCACAGTTTTGGAGGTTTAGATCCATGATATGTTGGCCCTGTTGGTGTCAGCACTGTGATGAAGCAGCATATCCTGGGAGTGTGTGCTGGAGCACAACTGTTCTCATAGCCACTGGGAAACAAAAGAGATGGGAAGAGGGAGGGACTGGACTCTAAAACACCTTCCCAGGGCATGCTCCCATTGACCTGAAGGACCTCAGTATGCCTCACCTTTTAAAGTTTCCACCACTTACCTCCCTGTAGCACAAAGTAGATGACCAAGTCTCCCCTTACCTCCATGCTAAACTGGTGCATCAGCAACTTCTGTACTGGGTTTTTCCTGTGACCTTGTTTAAGTTTTGTGGGGGCTACACAAGCAATCTACCAGAAGACATATACTCTTTTTCTTTTTCTTTTTTTTTTTTTTTTTTTTTTTAGACAGGGTCTTTCTGTTTATTCTAGGCTAGCCTCAAGCTCACTTTGCAGCCCATGCTGGCCTGCTGGCCTTGATCACAGACGTCTGCCTGCCTCTGCCTCCCGAGTGCTGGGATTAAAGGGGTGTGCCACCACGCCCGGCTTTTTTTTTTCTTTTTTAAGGACAGTATCTGGCTATGTAGCCCCTGCTGACATGGAAAACTGTGTAGACCAGGCTGGCTTTGAACTCACAAGGATCCTCCTGCCTCTGCCTCTCCAGTGCTGGGATTAAAGGTGTGAGCCCTTGCAGGACATTTCACACTCAAACTCTAGCAAGCCTCCTGGCTTGTCATCTGTAGCTCACATTTCAATTGTGAGGCTCTTTGGGGATGAGGTTGTAACTTACTGGAAAGATTTGGGATCATTGTGGATTTCTAGTTCCTAGCATACTGTGACTATCAAGGGTATTTCTTCTCTGAGTGGTACAGGCTTGCTATCTTCGTGGCCTGAATTCTACCCATATTGCTGAAGACAGGTGTCGCACTTGGCTGGGAGAGTGGCTGCAGATTTCCTGCAGCATAAGAGGTAAGACAGAGTTCTATTGTTTTGCTACAGAAATCCAACTCAGTTTTAGGGTTTGCGGTTTTTTTTTTAATATAAATTATTCATTTTTATTTTATGTGTATGAGTGTTTTGCCTGCATGTAGGTAAGTGCACCTGTACATGCAATGCCTGCATAGGCCAAAAGAGAGCATCAGATCTCCTGGAACTGGAGTCACAGATAGCTGTTAGCTGCCATGTGGGTTGCTGGGAACTGAACCTGGATCCTCTGCAGGAGCAGCCAGTGTTCTTAACCACTGAGCCATCTCTCCTGTCCCTGTTTTTCTTTTGAGACAAGATCTTGCTGTGTAGCCTTGACTGGTCTCAAACTGCCATGTAAAGCAGATTGGCTTTGAACTTGCAGACATCCTCCTGTCTCTACCTCCTAAATACTGGGATTATTAGGCACTGTACCTAGCACTGTACCCAACTCATTTTTGTACTTTTTTCTGAGATTACTTATTGAGGACTGTGAGAACTTTATCTAATGTATTATAATTGAAAGGGCACAAACTCATATACATATTCCATGTCTAGGCAGGGCACAGATTGTATAAGACTAAAGGACTGCCTGCTGATCTGAGGCAGTTTCACAGCTATGGCACTACAGGCATTTTATTTAGGGGGCCATCTTTTGCATTATAGCACTGTTTAATAGTATACCTGCCTCCACCCACTACATACCAGTAATACCCCTTTATCCTAATTTTGACAATTAAAAATCTCTAGTCAATGAGCTTGGGTGGTGAAAGGAGAGGGCCAGGACTGTCCTGGGTGAGCACTCTCAAAGCTGAGAAATGTCCTTACAGCACCATCTCTAGCATGAAGTGACTGCTATCTTGTGAGAATCAAGATGAGAGAGATGTGAATAAGTAGTGGAAGTGAAGGAAAACATGCTTGAAGGGCCAGAATGATGCAAGGGAACTTTGAAGTACTGTACCTCCCCTTACCTGGCTTCCTACCTCATGTCAAGCTTGATACTCTAAGGTGGTTAGAAGACAAACTGTTTCCTAGCCACACCACTAACACGGATGGTGTTTTCAGAACCTGAGCTGTCCCTCTTGCTGCACAACGTGGTCCTGCTTTCCACCAACTATCTTGTGACAAGGCGCTGAGTGAACCCTGGAGAGAATGGCGTTGTCCTACAATCATAGTATGGAAGCATGGGACCAACAGCACTTGTCAGGAGTCTGTGTACACAATCAATGTGGGAGGTGGAGGAGTGGGTGCCATGGACTTGATAGCACGCTACCCATGTGGAAACTATAAACATTCCCCTCATGGCTTGAACTAAAACCAATGCTCTTTCCAAGGATAACCCATCTGTGGTGCCATCCCCTCATGCTAAGCTGGAACTGGCAGCCACCTCTGTACCAGGCCCTTACTGTGATGTCATATCTAATTTTTGTCCAAGTGGGAATCATTTGGCCTAAAATTGACTGCCATGGCTTTTGGTTTTTAATTTTTAATATATTTTTCCAAGACGGGGTCTCATTGTGTTGCCAGGCTGGCCTCAAATCCCCGAGCTCAAGGGATCCTCCCACCTCAGGCTCCCAAGTGCTGGGACTACAGGTCTCTGCCACACTGACCTCACTGCCATGCTCTTTACAGTATATGAGGTCTTTTGTTATTTTGTGGTGGTTTTTTGGAGGCAAGATGTCTCATGTAGCCCAGGCTGGTCTTGAACTCCCTTTGTAGTTGAGGATGACCTTGAACTCTTGGTCTTCCTTCCACCTCCCATGTGCTGCAATTACAAATGAGGCACACACCCACCTCTGTTGTGGGTTTTTTGTTTTATAGTACTAGGGACTGAGCTAGGGCCTTGCCTGTGCTGGGCAACTGCCATACTATGGAGGTCTCTCTTTTTAGAGAATTTTTGGAGTACTGCTACTTAGACTGGAAAGTTAACATATGTGCCTGGACTTTAGTGTCCCTTCCAGTCTTTTTTTCTCCCCTGGCTGTTTTGAGACAGACTCTCACTCTGTATCTCGGGCTGGCCTTAAATTCCTGGCAATCCTGGCTGGCAAACCTCCTGGGTGCTGGGATTATAGATAAGAGCCACCATGCCTGGCCCATCTTTTTTGATGACCAAAAGTAATTTTTTGCCCTCTTTACCAGCGTAGACCAACTACTTCTTTTCCCCCTTAATATTCATTGAATACTTTTTGGGGGGGGGCATCTTTTTGAGACAGGGTCTTCCTGTAGCCCCAGCTGACCTGGAACTCGCTGTGTAGACCAGGCTGGCCTTGAACTCAGAGAGATCCACCGGAGTGCTGGGATTAAAGGCGTGCACCACTATGCCCAGCTATGTTTTTTATTTTTTTTTAAAGAAATAATTTATGGGAACATTCTGAAGGAAAAGGTTAAAAGGAATGACTGCTTGGCCCCTTCTCCCAATTTATCCTTCACGGTCTAATTTTCAGGCTATTACACAGCCCCTAAGGATCTTAGATTCTTTGCTACCTCCACTGTGTCGCTGCAATCCGTCTGTAACTGACAGTGGCTGCCTCTCTGGGCCATGGGTCAAAATGCTTAAGGTACTAATTACTGCCGGCTCTGGGAGACCAGGAAGAGATCTGCATCAAGATAGTAAGTTGGGTTTAGCTGTTGTATGTACTCCCGTGACCTGTAGTTCTGTAATAACTTATTGTAAATGCATGAAGCACTGTGTTTAAACCCAAGTAAAGACTGCCTGAAACCAGTTGATGGGAATTACTTACACACACTCTAATCATTTTCCTGTCTTTTTCAAGACAGACGTAACCTAACTAATGGGGATTTGATTGGTTGATAAAACTTTCTGATGGGATGGAAGGAAATTTGGAAGTATTTGAAGCTGATCTGCTAAACGCTTTAGGATGGTACATAGGAACAGAAAATGTGACTAGAGACAGCAGAGGTCTTAACAGGGTAGAGACAAGACTGGTTTGGTTGAAGAGGTCCATAAGAAAATCCAAGGCCAGGTAGGTTCTTGTGCTCAAAAGATAATAACCTACATTTCTATCACAAAATATTTCTACTGTTAACATTAGTTCCTAACTGAGCTAATGAGATTTATACATCAACTAGAGAAGCATCCTTTCTCTAACAAGTAACTTAATTGCAGTCTGCTAAGAATGACTAACACACCATTCTTTTGAATATTTCTTTAATATTACATTTAAATATTCTCTTTAAATACAGCATTATTACAATATAAAGAACCTAAAAGGGAAAAATTGTTTTCCAAGAACCAGACAAGCTTTGGGTTCACACTGAAGGTACTACCTGTGCACAGCAAGTGGGAAAGGAAACCAAGACTAACGAGTTGTGGTCATGAGTCACTTCTAGCCTAGACTGAGTGGGACTGGCATGATCTGCTTCTGTGATCAGAGGCATAGCCTTCCTAACAACCATGAGCTATAGATTTTGTTCAACTCAGGCAGCACCAGAAATGAGATGGATTAAGCTGTAGAAAAGGCCCTTTGCTATTATGCTAAATGATAATATTCAGCATTTACAAGTTTGGGGTCAGTTTGAGTCGGAACTATATAATTAATGAAGAAGTGGATTTAGATTAAGAAACTAGAATCCTGCAGAACTACACATATTTTGGGAGTTGGCGATGAGTTTAGTGATTATAAATTTAAATTCATTTGATTCCAGAGGCCACTGTGTTTCTTAATGATAATTAGACTCCAAGGGATAAATTATTTTGGTGTCTTCCTAAGGAGGGAGTATGGAGTATGCAGAGCCTCCTCTCTTTCCAGCAAACTTCTAAAAGGATTCTTCCCTCCAGCCAATTTCCCAATTAAGCTGCAGTCTTGGATTTGACAGTGCTATTGTAGGTTGAGGAGTGGAACATCTAGAATTGAGGTACTTAAGAGAGCTCTGTTTCATGGAACTAGGGAGAGATATGGACCTACATACTTCATTAAAAACTCCAATTTATAATAAAACCAAGCAAAACCAGGAATGAACAGAAAGGCAGAATGGATTAGAACCCATCTGTGTTAAATGCAATGTCTTTCATGCTTAGAACTGAGATTTTACAGTTATTTCTACTGCCAAATACATGAAGTTTGCTTAAGACACCAGAGCTTTACTATCCCTCCAAAAATAAAGAAAAGAAGCTGAGCAAGGTTACACACCTGTAATCCTGGATGCAGGGGCAGGGAGATCAACACAAGTTGGAGGCCAGCCTGGGCTACATCACTGTCATAGGCCAGCCAGGGCTACATAGTGAGATACTAGCTCAGAGAAACAAAAATATTTTCCTTTTCTGGTTAATAAATCTTGTCAGAAATGAAGCACGGTATAAACAATGGTAGAGAAAAATAGTGTTTTGCTCCCTCTTGACTCCATTTTACAAAAGAAGCAAAGAAAACTATCAATAAAAAGAAGTCAGTGTTCAGTAGAGATGTTGTAACAACAGGAGAGGAGCAAGAACCACTGACAAGAGGTTAGCACTGAGTGTAAGACCCATTCTAAACATTTCAAATCCAGTCTTGAATTATCTTTGGGAAGCCCGGAGTCCCGTGTGGTACTTAAGAATTTGTTTGGCTTCCAGTTCTCATGAAACACCAAGATGGAGGGGTCCAGTAAACACTGGCAATTGGTGGGACTGAACTGGAATACTGTGAGAACTCTCTAACCCTACATATCCAAGATGGATCACGAGGGTAGGTACAGAAAAAAGAATCATCTAGTTGATAACCTTATTATCGCCACATCATATATTCCATTTAAAGCTCAAATCTCCCAAAGGAGGATGGGAGACTGTCCTGGGTGAGAAAGCAAGCACAAGTTATCTTTCTAGACTATTCCACACTAACTTGTGGAATGGGTGAGCCCTGCCTAATGGTGCAGAAGGCTCTTGCTCATTGCACCAGTCTCATCCAATCTAGTTTTCTTTCAAGGAAAAGAATGGAGGAAAAGACAGGTTTAAACTCTAGTACCTAAGAACGTATGACAGAAATAATTCAAGTTGCAGACCAGGAACCCCCAGTGTGGAACATGTCAAATAGTAACTCATTTATCAGTAAGGGTTGGGAGCACAGATTAAATTTTTAGAAACCTCGAACTCTGTACAGAAGCAGAGACCTTTCCTCTCTCCTTTCTAGATTCAGCTAGGTGACCTTTCTGATAGTATGACTGTGAATCACCAAGGTGGGATATCAGAACAACCAGAGAAGTGAGTGTGTACCCTGCCTGGACCCCAGGAGAGAAGGGGCTTTGCCAGGAATTCTCGGGTTCTGGTCCCTAGACAGAAACAACAGCTGCTTGAATTACCCAGCTCATTCTGTGTGATCCTACATCTTTGTTCTGATGGCCTAGAAAAGCTCAGTTATAAGCACTGTGCAGCCTCCCTTAAGACTCTATCCCCATTCAGCTGGTCACCTGGGTACTGTTTCCCATTTAAAAAATACTTGTACAAACAATCCTTTCCCACCCATTTCCCAAAGATTCCAATAAAGTAACCTGGGAGCAACAGTCTTGTTTGAAATGGCATTAGGTAATAAATAATAGATAAGAGGCAGTATCTCCCCACATCACACTGCTAGACGGAGTTCAAGGGCAGAGTCTTCAGAGGTCCGGTCCTCACCCTGCTGGGAATTCTGCCCTCCACTGCCTTCTTCATTGTCCGTTCGGACGGGGAGGCCTGAAGGAGACCAAGAGGGCCCCAAGTCTTCACTCTGAGGTTCCTCGGGGTTACGGTCATTGGGCAACAGTGCATCGACAGTGGGTGATTTCCCTGCCTCTGGTTTACAGAGAGCAGCTGAGTCTGAGGGGCAGGCTACCAGTGAGGTAACAGGGAGGGAGAAGACACGCAGGTCCTTCTCCTTGCCTTCTTCTAAGCCAGATTCTCCTTGCGCTGCCAAGGCTGGCCTCTGCTCCACCTGGTAATAGACCAGGGGTCCACTGTTCAAGTAAGATGGGCTACTCACTGGGGAAGCAGCTGGGTGTTCCGAGTTCTCAGCAAAACACAGGACAGAGGAGCCTGGGGGCAGCTGAGCCTGGATGAGAATGGGGGCAGCAAGGCCAGGGCACAGCTCTTCAGGAACAGCCAGGGGCTCCTCCAGGATGCACACACCAAGGCTCTCAATGCTTGAGTCCAGGCTGGCACTAGAGCCACTCGAGTCTTCCTCTGCCTTGAGCCGCTCCAGTTCCTCTGCGCTCTGCAGGTGCATCACTGCAGTCTCATTCTCAGCGATGAACTCTTGGAAGTCCTGTGTCTCAGCGCCCTGGGCTCCTGGCAGGATGCAGCTGGCAGTAGGCAAAGGTTCCTCCTCAGGAGCTGCTGGGCGACTCACCTGCCGCTTGCTCTCTAGCTCCAGCTTCATGATAGTGTGGAGGTAATGAGTTCGCACACGGATTGGATTAAACTCAATCCGCCCAGCCATGTTCCCACAGCCATCCCTGGAGCAGCCACAAGGAAAGGACATGCGATCTACCTGAGGGGAACACAGGAGGGTAAGGCAAAATAAGACTAACAGATCTGACAGTGGAGACAGGAGACATTAGCTGGCTAAAAGGCTGCTGGGATTTAAAAAGCAACCGACTCAAAACATGCAGCACAAGCTAGCAGCGCTAGACTGTAGTTATCAGACCACTTGAATTTCAGCTCCAGCTCAGCCATTAATTAGCAGTGGGACCTCAAGAGTCATTTATTTTCTCCCCTGGGCTATTTTCCTCTTCTAAATAAAAAAAAAGCATTTTTTTTTTTTTTTAAATCAGCATCAAAAGCGCCTTCCAGTTAGCAAGTCCAGAGCTACCTCTTTGAATACTGACATCTCAGAGAAGAGATTTTTGTGTCTCAGGGACTTTCAGAACTTGCCTGGTTCACTGAAACAACAAAATGCTAGGTCCAAGCCTTTTTCGATGACAAGTGCCGAAGGGTGAAGGGTCTTGCTATTTCAAAGCAATGCACTCTGGGGAAACTAAACAATGGAGCCAAAGGGCTAAAGTGCTAGAATGAAGGGTCAAACTGGCCAGTTCTTCATTGCTTGCTTTACCTTTCCCTGTGGGTTAACTAGTTTAGTTCTGAAGTAGTTACCAATATAATTAATTCATAGCTAGGAAAACTAGAATGTTAATGCTTTTGCCTTCATCTCTCCTTAAGAAACAAACAAAATTAAAAACCTCAGAAAAATCATGGAACAAAAAAAAAAAAGCTGGCCAGCAGTGAAGGTGCACACCTTTTAATCCCAGCACTCAGGAGGCAGAGGCAGGTGGACCTCTGAAATCAAGGCCAGCCTGGTCTACATAGTTCCAGGCCAGCTGTGGCTACAGGGAGACCCCATCTCAAAAGACAAATAATAAATAAATAGCCAGGTATGGTGGCTCATACCTTTAATTTCAGCACTAGAGAGGCAGAGGGATCTCTGTGAGATTGAGGCCAGCCTGGTCTACATAGCAAGTTCCAGGCCAGCTGGGGGTATGGAGAGATCCTGTCTCAAAAAAAATAAAATAAAATAAAAAATAAAAACACAGTGTCTTCCTATCAATTTAGAAAATCTCCCCTCAGAAGCCAAGGCATGGTAGTATACACAGCTCACTTAGGAAATGGAAGCAGGGGTAATCAAGAGTTCAAGGTCATCCTTAGCTGCACAGAAACCTCAAGGCCAGCCTGGGATAAGATCCGGTCACCTTCCCTCCAGTCCCACCAATTCCTAGGACTGTTCTCAGGTTTGTGACTCATCGTAGAACTTCAATCTGGAGAAAGTATCTGGCCAGACCTACTATGATTCTTTGTTATTAAATAAGAAAAGGTTAGGAGAGGTCCATGACAAGGACTCAACATCCACACCCTCAATGTGTATCTACGTGTACCTTATTCTTTGAGGCAGCACTGACGGTTTCTACTGATGTACATCTTTCAAACAGTCCCTTGTCTAAGTGCCAATAAGGAGATGGCACTTTCTTGGAGAAACCATGGATTTAAGTTCTGCCAGTTCAGTCTAGTCCTGAATTAGATCTCGAAGCTATTTTGATTTTTACAAAATTAGAGACAGAATCCATAGGCCACCTCAGGTCTCTGCTTCCTTTGGTCTCAAGGAATCAGTATTTCAGGAACACTCACTAAACGGTACGGATAGTAACCGCTGTTCTTTCCTTTGCTGCCAGCTGCTGCTTACCACCCCTGAGGGATGAAACAGGAAAGGTAATAAGCACCTCAACAACCTAAGAATCTTACCCTGCTTGTTTTCTTTGATTGTTAAGGAGGGCTATGGAGCTGCACCATGTTCACAGCCACGGGACCCCCATACCTCAATGGGCAGCTTTCTGCCTTCACTGGCACCCACACCACACTCCTGAGACCTCGGTGTAGATATAACATCCCAGGCCAAATAAGACTGACCTGGCATTTAATCCCAGCCTGGCTACAGGCACATGCTTCTGGGTCACAATACAGCCGACAATCACAACCACACTCTTCCCGGGATAAGCGGATGGCTCTAAGTTCTTGCTTCTCTTCAGCATCAATGCGGTGGACCCCAGAAGCCCTCAGCAGGGCCCGTCGCCGTTTGGTGGGCAGGGGCTGAAGGAAGAAGTAATCATCCACCTCTACATTTTCCACATCAATATCTTCATCTGAAACGTCATCCAGTGTCAGGCCATCAGCTTCCACAGACTCCACAGTCCCATTCTTGGTCAGCTGCCAAAAGACAGGGAAGGTCAGACTTGGTGCATCAGCAACACAGGCTGCCCCGACAGGGTAGGCTCATATTGGGTTTCTGCAATGATAGGCAGAGCTGTGTTGTCTCATATAGGAGTGAGCACTAGAAACTGAGCTGTACTTAAGTCTCAATTTAAAGAGCCAAGATGGCCATGCATGGTGGAACACACCTTTAATCCTAGCTCTCAGGAGGCAGGTGGATCTCTGTGAGTTCAAGGCCAGCCTGATCTACATAGCGAGTCCTAGGCCAGCTGGGCCTACAGGGAGCTACAGGGAGACCCTGACTCAAAAGACCGGGGGAAAAA